>NW_008704742.1:248576-328576 GCF_000326865.2 Helobdella robusta | reverse complement strand
TCTCATGAAGCTTCATCTGGTTATGCCCCAAAACTGTTAATTCAACAAGTTAAAAAACTCGAGGAGATTATAATATATCACAAGTTGTTTTTCCGTCGTTTGCTTCGAACCTGTGATGATGTTACACGTGCCATAATTTTTATGATATGCAGTTAAAACGCATTTATTTAAAGATCACAGATGGTCGTCATTCTGGATGAGAAGCACCTGCCCGCTAAAGTCATCAAGTGAGCTTCCTTTACATTTGCTCTACAAATCATTATTTTCATTCTTAAATAATTACGATATTCGTAATAAAAACCAACTTCCAGCTCACCGAAGTACATCCAAACAGCGAAGATAGGACTTATATTGCCCAGAATAATAACATCGGGTACTGTAACAAGAAGATCCGTTGAACCAACCTGGCTCACTGCAAGCAATGCTTACGTATGTATCTGTATATTTTTATTTGTACTTGGATGTCCGTCTGTGTATGTTTATGCGTGCACATGTGTGTTTGTATGTGTGTGTATGTATGTTTCAAGTATATGTTTATGTGTGTTTCTTTTAGTTAAAAAACAACATCGCTGAGGACCATGATGATAAACTACAAACTAAAAGCAGACTATGTTTATGTATGTCTATATGTTCAGCAAACAAAGCCTAGAATATGTCTATGTATGTCTGAAATAATCTTATTGTGAATAAATATGTATTCTTGATATAATGCTATCAAATTTTTACAAAAATTTCACTAAATCAGAATACAGTAAAAAAATTAATCGTAAGAATTTTATTATTTTATATAAGTTTCGTTTAAAACAACGGATCTATTTTTGTACTTAATGCTCGTCTTGTTAAAAATTTGCATCCCTGATTCAATCTGTTTGTTACTTTTTTTAATATGTGTTTTGTGCTGATCCCTGCGATCGCTAATGTAATGGTAAGACTTCTTCTTTTTCTATTTGCCTGGTACTATGCATCTTAGTTTTTGAAACTAAAAATTACCTTAGTTCTTTTAAATTGTTAAATTTAGGAAGTTTTGTCCATTACAGAGGTATTTATTGTTTCGGACCAGAATGTTTTTGAGTTTTTCAAGTTGTCTACTGCAGTGAGACATACATACCATTCAGAGCTGTAATGACCAACTATTGTTATACAAATGTGATTTTTGATTTGCCTTCCTTATTAATTGAAAAGCCCGACCGGATAGGAAGTGAACTGAAGTGCATGGTTCAGTCTCCACCCGGCTACTGCTTCGTCGGAGCTGACGTCGATTCGCAGGAATTATGGATTGCAGCTCTCATGGGCGATTCTCTTTTTGTAGGATTGCACGGTGTGAACTATTTATGTTTTTTAACATACCTCATTATGAACTAAACACGATAATTTTTGCAACTTTGAAATCACAAAATCATCAAAATCGTATTTAACGTATTTTGAAATTATTTGAAATTTATTTGTCCTGGTTATGACATTAAACTGACCCTCACTGCCTTGTGAGTGATGTTGGATCATCAAAGGCTAGGCCCACCGCTTATAACTGTGGTTGCGTAAGGAAGGGCGTCCTGCGTAAAAATTAGCCAAATAAATTATTTATGATGATAGAAGTGACAATGGCCCTCAGTATCCGGCAGAATGGCGTCGAGGGGTATTTCGGTTTCATCATAGGTAGCCAAACGGCAACCCCCGATCTCGGGGAAAATGTCGTCTAAACGTGTGTTGTTGTTGTTGTTGTTGAAATTTCGGAAAATGAATTAAATTATGATTTTAAATCGTTTTAATTGAAATCTTATCCTATGCTGGGTTCTATAAGGGTAAGATTTTTAAAAAATCTCGAAGGAGTGGATTTTTGCAGTTCAATATTCCTCTTTAGCAGGTGGAAAAACTAATGAATTAAAAATAAGAATAAAAATTGTAAGAGAATTGAACTATTGTAGAAAATGAACTTACAGCTGATAATATTTATAATCTTTAGCATCATCTTTTACTAAATTTATTTATTAAAAGTTTTAGTTTTTTTTTAATAAAATTTCTATTCGTACCATGAGGTTGAGTATAAATGATCACTAATTTAATATATTTTCAAGCAAATAAAGTTTAAGTGTTATAGTTCATTTGAATCAATTCTTAATCTCAATTTCATGTTTTTTAATAATTGGCAACGAAATTTTGAAAATTTTTCTTTTCTACACCAAATCGATCTATCTCAGTCCTATCGACAGACTGGACAGATATTAAAATGTGATTCAAGTATTTTCATTTTTGTTGGGCTTCATTCGAATTTCACGCCCCGCCGATCCTAACCACTTCCACATGTCAAACATGGCCGAATATCGACCTGAGCCTTCACTCGCTGGTCTCCTTCCTGGCCGGCAGCCGCCACTCTACAATGGCGGACTCTTTCATGGTTTGAAAACACGTGTCGGGAGGAAGCTTGTTCGCGCCCTACTTGCTGACAAGAGACTCCGGTCTCGTCGTCGGTCATCAAGTCTTCATTCAAGGTTCATTGTTTTAGGAAAATTAATCGAGCAATGCCAAATTATGGTATTTTTATTTTTTATTAAATAAAAAGAAAACAATAAAATTAAACCTCTGTTTATATCAAATATATATGCAGAACAATAATGAAATGGAATGAGTTTTTATTCAACAACTCCAAACAAATGAAATTTGTTAGGATGTTTATAAAAAAAACGACAAGTTTATCGAGCCCGACAACTTGTCAACAAAGTTAATAATTTGACTTATCATTTTTATAATCCAAACTTTCGCTAGTTGAATATCATCATTATCCGTTTTAAATACTTTAGTAAATAACATGTAAGGCACAAACGCAGGGCGTTGACATATCGTAAAAATACGTTCTCGAAAAAGAAAGTTTGTAAAGAAAAATCTCCAAAATTTTTAAATTTATGAAAAAATCATAACGAACGCATAATTTCATAGTAAATGTGGTTTAAATAAAATGTATTTATTATTTTATAATTATTTATTTTAAAAAAACATTAATAATTTTTTATGAAATTTTGGGTGGGCAAACCGGTTTTCTAGGGGGGGAGGCAATGCTCACCCTGGCCCCCCTGTCTACGGCCCTGGGTAGACATGTTGAGTAAATGGAAAAACGGTAGATGGTGATAATAAATTTCTAGAAAGCATTTTTACTGCTCCTTCATGAATTAAAATATTGGTTTAGTGCTGTATTTATAAGTTGAAGCCCGTACTAAATGGCAATAATTTACATATGGTAAGCATAAAGAATTCAACGTACGATCTTTGGTAGGTTGATAGAGTTTGTATTTGTTGATTGAACCTAAACCTCAGGTCTGATCTATGAACATTTCTAGGAATTGGCAGATTTTAGTTTCACTTCTAATTATGCATTGTAACATTGCAACTGCAGGCTGCACAGCTTTTGGTTGGATGACTCTGCAGGGAAGCAAGATTAATGGGACTGATTTGCATAGCAGAACTGCCAACATGTTAGGCCTCGATAGGGAGCATGCCAAGGTTTGTTTCTCTGCATGTATGAATACATGCAAGTTTGTATGTGTGTTCGTTTGTGTGGTTTGTGTATGTTTTAATGTATCTTTGTGTTTTATATTTATATAAACTGTTATTCAGTTTTTGATTCTTCAATGTTTTTAAATGTTTTCATATTCGAAAGATTTTCAACTACGGACGAATATATGGAGCCGGACAGAGGTTTGCCGAGAGAATGTTGCTGAAGTTCAACTCGAAGCTGTCCAAGAAGGAAGCTCACATCAAGGCGAAGAACATGTTCTTGTCAACGAAGGGGAGGAAGATGTAGGCAGTCATGTGATGTTGTCGTCGTTACATTCTGTTTATTTAGTATTCCTAATACACCGTTATTCTTAATAATCGTATTATTATCATACTACATTCATTCAAAGCTTAAATCGGTTTGCATTTTTGATATTTTCAAAATATATTTGATGCAAATTATTTATATGTAAAACATTTACTTAAGTAGTTATAATTATATGAAATAACAGAAATGTTTCAGAAGAGCTTGGAGGTAAAAGAATATGGCATGGTGGAAGGTAGACATGTTCATTATAAATCCTTCCAATACTAGTTCACATAATTTCGTGACGTTATCGTATTTTTTGTATTGGTGTTGTTATAATAGTAAATAAAGAGTTCACGATCACATTTGCACATTTTTTGTTAATCAGTGAGTCTCACATGTTCAACAAGTTGGAACAAATAGCGAACGACATGAAGCCACAAACTCCAGTGTTGGGCGCTCGCATGAGCTCCGCGTTGGAAGCCACAGTTGTTAACAACGACGTTAGTGAGTTATTATGCTTCTTTCTGTTTTATGGTTGTGTCTTATTAATTGAATAAGTTTTTTGTTGTTGAATTTTTTAATTCGTAACGCATTTGTCACAGTTTATGACCAGTCGTGTGAACTGGGTCGTCCAGAGCTCCGCTGTCGACTATCTACACTTGATGCTGGTCTGCATGAGGTGGCTGTTCAGTGAATTCCACATCAGAGGAAAGTTCTGCATAAGTATCCACGACGAGGTGAGATATTTGGTGTGTGAGGAGGACAAGTACAGAGCCGCTCTGGCACTTCAAATTACCAACCTCCTCACTCGCTCCATGTTTGCTTACAAACTTCAGTTTTGCGATCTCCCGCAGGTACGTGTACAAATTTGATTTCATTAACTTATATGCGCATATCTTCGCCTATTTTATAAAATTTTTAAAAATATTTCAAGTCGGTGGCATTTTTCAGTTCCGTGGAGATAGACAAGTGCCTGAGAAAGGACTGCAAGAACGATTGCATTACCCCTTCCAATCCACGAGGCCTTCAAAACGAATACAACATTTCTAAAGGTCTTCTTCCATCGACTTATTCATTACTTCTTTACTTCTTTTTTGGCAAAACATTAACGATATTGAACATTTTTTCAGGTGAATCGCTCACTATTAAAGACGTACTGGAGAAGACTAATGGACAGTTATGTAAATAGATAAAATTTTATATAGCTTTGTATCGTGTATTTAAAATAAATTTGTTTCAGAGACAGTGGCTGTTGATGACCGTTTTCAATCAAATTTTATTTTCTTGTTGAAGCATCTTGTATAAAAGCAGTATATTTAAATCAGATTTTAAATTTTTTTGTTGGAGGCTAGAACGATTGAAAATCGAAATTTATATTAAGTTAATTAACGTTCCTTGCCCCAGATGATTTTGTTATTTTTGGAGCCTTTGTGCATCTGCAGGCTTGGGCTGGGTCTACGGGACACCGGGAAATTTCCGGTGACTGCCGACTGCCAAAAAAGTTATATTTTTAGTTTTAGCTGAGATTACCTTGGATTGCTTCAAATAAGATGTCAATCTGAAAGCAAAATCATTTCATAAAAAGTCTCAATATTTATATAAAAGCTTCCGACGTCAATGGTTATAACTAGGGCTGTAACAGATTTGACTTTCAAATCCCAGCCAAAGCCTATTTTAGCCGAATTTACGAACAGCCGATGCGCAAGCCGGATTTGTGTATTGGTTACATTTTATTCTATAACTTGTGACTATGACTTCATTAGCTTTGCTGTTACATTCCTAACAATAAAGAATAACCTAATAAATTAATTTTAAATTATTATATATAATATAATTCTTAATACTATTATATACGAACCCTTTATTTGTTTTTTTATTAATATGCTTACATATCATTCTATTCTATACTTATAGTCAAACATTCGTGCCACAAAGTTAGATTATCTACACCACACGACATGCATACGTATTTCGATTGCACGCGCAGGCACCGCATTTTACACGAATAGCGTTTGTTAGTTTTCAATTTTGAACTGACAGCATTCGAACCTGGCTATCGCGTAATAAAAGTGCGAAGCATGACACTTTTGCCGACTGACTCATCTTAAAACTTCGTTATATTACATCTCTATCAAAACCTAATAAGTTAATTTATAATCAATACGAGTCGAATTAATACCTTCTCATCGATTTCTGCTGATCCATTATATGCAAGGAAAACAAATATACATTAAAAGGCAAGGTTGTTAATACCGAAGCACCGGTAAATCGTCGATACTTTTTTGGTGTCGGTATCTTTATCGCCGATCATTCTAAATGGGGTTGTGCAACGGTTATCGTCGATGTTGTCAATATTCGATACCAGTACTTTTAAATGGAATGGAAAAACTCGCAAACCATAATTGTGTACACTGTTGTTCATTTTTGATTGAATAAAATTATTATGTAAGCGAACAGTTAAAACGGCACGTTTTGCAGTTTTCCATGGCAGCGTTTATTTTCCTGTTTTTTTTAATGGCGATGAATAGTTGTCTATTTGTTCCTGAAGAATTTTTATAAAGTTTTTAAATTTCGCTTTAAAAAGTATCGCTAAAAGAATCGGGGTCGATGTTTTGAAATCTAATGTTAGTACCAGTGGTTGTTTTTGGTATCGCAGATCTTTCAAAAGTGTCGTCAAAAACCCTGTTAAAACGTAAGCAAGTAGTGTTGTATCAATGTTGGATTCCGGTCCGATAGCTTAATGAAGTACACATTATATGCCAATTACCATTTACGATGATCAAAGAACTTGAACAACTTTATTTTGAAAGTGTCATACATTTTTTTTATAAAAAACAAATTGCTAATTTAATGTTAACAAAGCTGAACGTTAAAAAGTGCAAATTGTTTGCAAAAGAAGTGAATTACCTGTGACATGTCATCTTCCAATAGAGTGAGAACAGGTCCAAATAAAGTAGAAATGGTAAAAAATTGGCCAACACCGAATGATAAAATGATTTACACAGTTTCCTTAGATTAGCTACACACTACCGACGTTTGTAAAGGATTTCGCAAAAGTTGCACAACCACTACATCAACTCACGGAAAACGAGCAAGCGTTTAATTGGAATGAATTGTGTGAAGCATCTTTTGAACGACTAAAAATGGAATTATGTAGAGCTCTTTTGTTAGCATATCCAATCCGAGGTTAATCATTTGTGCTAGATACGGACGCAAGTAACTGTAGAATTGGAGCGGTTTTGTCACAACAGGTTGATAGAGAAGAAAATGTTTTGGCCAATTACAGTAGAAGTCTTACAAAACCTGAACGTAACTACCGCGTGACAAGAAAAGGGTTGCTAGCGATAGTCATGGCAACAAAAAATTTCCACAAGTATCTCTACGGACAAAAATTTCTTCTTCGAACGGATCATGCAGCGTTAAAGTGGTTGCTCAATTTCAAAGATCCAGAAGGACAGGTGGCACGATGGTTGGAACGATTACAAATGTACGACTTCAAAATTATGCACCATAAAGAAACTTTCACAACAATGCTGATGCTTTTTCTCGTCGACCTTATTTATCAGGTTGCAAATACTGCAGTCGAAAAAGAAAAAGTACAAACAGAAGATGTACGAAAAATTACGATAACGACAGATAAAGGGTGGCCACCGAAAAAAATGGCAAAACATATCTGGGTTCGGTTCGTCGTTAAGAAGCTTTTGGGCTTAGTGGGACTTTTTGCATTTGGAAGAGGGGTTTCTTAAACAAAAATGGGAACCAACAGATGGATCGAAACATCATATGCAGATTGTGTTACCTAGGAATAAAATCGCCAAAATTCTTAAAGAAATGCATGGTGACTCATCAAGAGGACATCTTGGAGTTAATGAGACACTTGACAGAATACGTGAGAAATTCTACTGGGTTAACGCTCGAGAAGATGTGGAAAGTTGGTGTTGAAAATGTTAAAGGTTCCAAAAAGAGGTTACGTGAAAAAATACAAATTTATAATGTTGGTGTGCCCTTCGAAAGAAATTGCTATCGACATTGCCGTACAATTTCCTGAATCAAATGATGGAAACCGTTACATTCTGGTTGTAACGGACTATTTTAGCAAGTGGCCCGAAGTGTATCCGATACCAAATCAGATCTGGAGGCTTGTAACGTCACTGAAGAGATTGTAATGAACTGGATCAGTCGGTACGGTGTTCCCATGAAGCTGCATTCAGACCAAGGTTGATACTTTGAGTCGCAACTGTTCAGTGAAATGTGTTAATTACTGGGTATAAAGAAGACAAGAACAACTCCTCTCTACCCTCTGCCGGATGGGATGGTGGAACGCTGCAACAAAACATTAATCGAACATTTGGCCAAGGTAGCATATGGAAGTGCCATCTACAAAACTACTGGGAAGACTCCCTCAAAAATTCTTTTTGGAAGTATAATAAGAACCCCAGCTGATATGAAATATGGCGTACCGCCCGAGACACCACAATTAATATCAGATTTTAGAGACAATCTCCGTCAGCGGTTAAACAGCATCCACAAATACACGCGCGTGAAGTTGAAAAAAAATAGCTAAGCAACCAGGACCCGAAACGATCAAAAGGAAAACACTGCTGGATTTAACGCCAACGATTTGGTATGGCTGTATAACCCTCATCGGAAAAAAAGACAATCTCCAAAGCTTCAATTAGATATGGAAGGACCTTGTCAGATCATAACCCGATTGAACGACATCGTTTGCAGAATTCAAGAGTATCGGAAGCTGCGGCAAGAATGAAGATTGTTCATTTGGACAGACTGGATCCATTCTATGCAGACTGTGCAACGAACTCTGTTTGGGACGAACAGAACTGAAAGGGGTTTAATGTTATAACCAACACAAATATATTCACTGAGGCGCTAGTGTCGCTACGAACGTATACATTTCGAGAAGGAACTAGAACCTTCTGACAGCGAAATATCTAGAACGTTCGAGAAGCGTCGTTAAGACGGGTATATAAAAACATGCGAGATATAAAATGGTTGTTGTTGAATATTTGACATTGGAAAGCGATTGATTGTTAGTGTTGAAAGCGACTCTGCGTCGTATTTTTAATGTATTTGCGATATAAACGTTAGTGAATTGTTATTCGGAAAGCTATAGTTTCCGAACATTAGTTTGATAGTTTGTGAACATTAACTTTTATTAACGATTAATTATTAACATTGATTATCGATTTGTAAATAAAACGAAAGTTTAAAAGTTTTATTGTGTAGCTATTTTCCACCGGAGATAAAACGAACTCGTCATCGATCGGCCAGTTATAACAATATATACGAGTTCATAAAATGGTTCAAAACTGTATCAACTGTATCAATGTATTAAGCAAAATAGACAAAAAATTTTATTCTATCTTTCAGTCGATACAAATTTTTCGAAACTTGCAAACTTTGGACTAAAAAATATCTCGACATTGAAGTGTAGACCATGGATATATATAATATATTAAATTCATGGTGTAGACTGTTAAAAAAAATTATAGCCCACAAACCATTTGGTTACCACCCTTTTATACTCACAATTTAAATTTTTTCTGTTACAGAAATGGCTAATTAAAATTGCAACATTTCGATCATATTTTTTCACTAATTACTAAGATGGAGACAAACAAAAGTCGCGCCGAATATGTTAAATATTTGCTTTCAAATTAGCATGGGAAATGGTAACATTTGCAGATGCCAGTTGAAGGGAACGCATCGAATGTTGTTGATCTTTTTTACGTCGCCGACATCATCATCAGTAACATTTTGTTCTACATCGTTAACGCTTTCAATAATTTTTTTCAAGTTCAGTCCGTATTATGTTTAAGACCAGTCTGTCAACGTTTAAAAAAAGTAAGCAGATAGTTGTCATTACCAGGATGTCGAAGTCAGATAAAAATGTATCCGACTTCGAGTCCCAGTCCTTGATAACAAATTTTCCGGCTCCATGTTCTGATTTCGACTAAATTTTTCAACTTTTGCTCTAAGATTTTTTTAAAATACTTTAGTAAATAAAAGACATTCAAAAACATTTGAAATCAGTCAATGTATCTATTTGTAACTCTCAGAAAAAATATTTTATATGTTTGAAAATATTTTATATGTCTGTGGCTGTAACAAAAATATAACACTTTTACGTGTTTTCATTATCGATGATTCCTCTGTTTCTAAATATATTGTTAGGAAGATTCCAATTGCCAAAAAACTTTAGTGAAAAAAATTGAAAAAACGAACTACAAACATATTAACGCCAAACATTCGGTAGAATTTATAGAATATTGTAATATATATATATATATATATATATATATATATATATATATATATATATATATATATATATATATATATATAATTAAATTTTGAATTTATATGTCGCTAATTATAATTTTTTCTCATCAGCGCTCTTAATTGTATGGATAACATGTTGAAAGCAAAGCCATCATCGGTGGAAATCACTAGGAGTTACCAAATAGGCATGTCCTTAGACGTTTTCTAAACTCAGTTAATGATAATAATAACCCAGATATAGGTAAATCGGTAGGTAGTCTATTCCAAAAAATAGAGACAGCAACTGCAAAATCTCTATCTGTGTTTTCAGATTCCGATCTCTAACATACAGCATGTTTGAACCAGCAGACCTTTGACGCCCATGTGATGCTATAAATGAAACTCTAATACATTTATCTTCTGAATATTTCGAAGCTAAACCATTCAAACTTTTAAATACCATTACACCTTACTTGAACATGATTCTTTGTTTAACACACTCCTTTAGAATTGGTGATGCACGATCAAATTTTAATTTGCGGCATATCATTCAAGCGGCCTGGTTCTGAACCATCTAAAGTTTAAACAACAGTTTATCAGCTATACTATATAGAAGACTGTTACAATAATCCAATCTAGAGTCGATGAAAGCATGTACTAATAATGTCATTGTATCTCTATCTACCGATTTTGTGACGTGACGTAACTGACGTAATTGGAACGTACATTTTTGGAACATACATCTTTAACCAATAGATTGACTTGTGGACTCATTGTCATACGAAAGTCCATCACAATTCCCAAATTGGTGACCGTTTTATTAAAACTCATACTGATGTTAATCGATGAAGGTTCAACCGCTGACGTTTGTTGCCACGTACCAGCCAACATGAACTGAGTCTTAGTCTGATTCAACTTTAGCCTATATTGACCCAGCCACTAGCCGACATTTTTTTGTCAGTTTCTCTAATACGGTAGGCAAAATGAAACAAAAATCTGCATATCATTGCGTAGCCATAGCAATAATAACCACGTTTATTTACTAAATCCAGTATCTCTGCAACGTACAAATTAAAAATAATCGGTCCAAGAACAGATCCTTGAAGCGCCCCTAACCTAAGTTTAATTGGTTCCGAGAGACCATCTGAGTAAGAAATCTGCTGAGCCCGACTAATAATGATTCGAGCCACATTAACGCAATCTTATTTAAACCATATTTCAGTCTATCCAACAGGATTTTATGATTCACAGTATCGAATACCGAACTTGTGTTCAAGAATGTCAACAAAGTTACTTTTTGTTCATTAACTGCTGAATTAACATAAGAAAATATATCCGATAGAGCTGTTTCGGTCGAATGAAACCTTTATACCCACATTAGTTCAAAGGCCAAATACCATTTTTAATTATAAGATTGTTCATATATATATATATATATATATACATATATATATATATATACATATATATATATATATATATATATATATATATATATTTGTTATGTTTAAGGCTTTTACTTACTGGAAGACATTTCGTGCATACGAAATAGTAATTACGCGTACATTCGATTTTTATATGAAGTGTACAGACGCACGTTGCGTATCTTATGCATGATCGTGTGGCACCATAGATAATAAACTCATCATATATCGTGCATATCACGTCACATATATCATATATATGAATATATCATATCTGTGTACGGAACTAATGTTTAAAAACGAAATTAATGCAGTCGTGGATTTGTCAGAATTGAATTTCATTTTGTTTGGTGTCATTAAGAAGAGTTCGATAAACTAAGAACGGCAGTTTTTTTTTGTATCTAACGGCATTGCAGCTCTCATAATGCTGCTATAATATGCTTTGTTTGTACATATATGAATAAATGATTTCTTCTTTCTATTTTCTCCCAATTTTTTCAGTTTTTTTTATTTGTCTGTAGTTTTGTACATAGGCTGAAAATTAAGTGTGATGGATGTTGAAGATTAATTAGTATTAAAGAGACAAAGAATAACATTTAAAAATTTTTAATTTTGTTTTGTGAAAACAAATAACAACAATTATTTATTAAAATTTTTTTTTAATTTGAGAGCCATCAACAACAAAATAAATGCAGTTCATGCGAATAGGCGAAAATCTACGCATGACACACATGTGATAAGCGAGTCTTTGCTTTCGAACCAAGTAACTGCAACATCAGAACTTGACGTCAAAACCATTACACCATCTTGCCATTGCCATCCAAAGCAATTTGTATCTTTTATGGTGGCAGAGGGAACATAAAATAATTGTGAATCAAATTAATAGTAAGAATGTACACTTTTAAAAAAGCGAGATTGTTTAACACATTTAAAAATTGTTAACTATAAATCTCTAACTTATTTCTGTGGAATGGTGCATTGAGAATGCCCTGATGAATTAATTATATTTTAGTAAATTTAAAAACAGTATAATAAATAGCATAAATTTGGTTAAATTCAGTTTATAGAATTAGATCAAGTTACGTAATAAGCATGCTCAAAAAATTGCTCATTGAATTTAGCGTTTGATTGTCATTTGCTACAGACACTTAGGAATTTTAAAAAAGCAAATGATATTTTATGTTCAGCAGACGATGTTTTATGTTCAGCAGATGATGTTTTGTGTTTAGCAGACGATGTTTTATGTTCAGCAGATGATGTTTTAAAGACCCTACACACGATCAGCTTTTTGCAAAGGTCAGAGCGGCGCAAACAAAAAACGTGCGAAATGGCTTGAACAATTTTGTGTACACATGCCATAAACTTTCATTCCGTTTTTTACAGTCTTGTTTGAAAACAGATTTTTGACGCATATAAAATTTTTTAGTTCTTTTCTGAAACATCTACGTCTTTTGTTAATTTTTTAATAGCCAAATCTCTATCTGCATTTGGTTCTAATTTTTAAATTTTTTCTGTTATAATATCATAAGCCTTAGTTTTCATGTTTATATCAAAGTATAGGGACCGTTATTTAATCAAACAACAAGAATGTGGTGTTAGAACAAATTTAAAACTGTGCTATTTAACCGTACATACACGATCAGCATACATACACGATCGTTCAAGACTTCATGCAAAGCCAAATTTCAGAATCAATCCGATTTTGCTCAAACCAGAGCTGCGCAGTCAAAACAGTGTAAAAAGTGATCGTGTGTAAAGCCCCTCATATTCTGCGGGTATTGTTTTCTGTTTAGAAACAGATGATTTATGTTCAGCAGATAATGTTTTATGTTCCGCAGATGATGTTTTATGTTCAGCAGATGATGTTTTTATGTTCAGAAAATGACGCTTTATGTTCAGCATTTTACAGTTATTACTTATAAAGAAAGGACACAAAATAACATAACATGCAAAACGATAGTTTCTACTAAATAAATTAACATATTGTTATAATACTCGTTGTCGTAACCGATTTACGATGCGACGGGTTCAAATCCTCGATTGAATAAAATATTCCAAACCGTTATTAAACTTTATTTACAGAAGAAATCAACTATTATTAGTTATTAAACTATTTACAGAAGAAATCAACTAATCGTTTATTTCCAGTAAATTCAAACTAACGCAACAATTAACTTTTAAATCGTTCAAAATCTATCGCTATGACAACGTCAACAAACAAATCAAATATCGCTTTAAATAATTCACCGAATCGCTATTCACAAAATCACGAATTTCACTAATCATGAATATCACTAATCACGAATATCACTAATCACGAATATCACTAATCACGAATATCACTAATCACGAATCTTCCTGCGACGTGCGCTTATATACTCTTCGCAAGCGTCGTTTTTAGATTCTTCCAGATGGTCCGATTCTAGCATACTCAAGAATGCTCCAGTCACTAGAACATTCCAGAATACACTAGAATCTAGTGCGTTCGGTAGCACGGTTATAACATTACCCCCTTCTTAGTTCTGTTCGTCCCGAACAGCTGTCGTTCCGGTGTCCGCATGGTACGGAGCCAGTCTATCCAAATGAACGATCTTCATTCTTGCTCTCGGCTTCCGATATTCCTGAATACGGTAGACGACGTCATTCAAGCGGGTGATGACTTGATAAGGTCCTTCCCACCCTCGCTGGAGCTTTGGAGAACGTCCTTTCTTTCGCTGTGGGTTGTACAGCCAAACTAACTCGTCGACAGCAAAACCGCCACTGCTTCCTTTTAAGTCGTATCTGGTTTTGGCCGCCTCCGTGTTTTTCATAATTTTAAGGCGTACGTAACGGTGGATATGGTTTAATCGCTGTCAAAGATTATCCACGTATTCTGTAAAATCAGCAATCAACGCCTCGGCTTTTAGACGGTCTTCTTGATACAAATTGAGTTCATCCAGTAGATTTTTGGTAAGTTCTTTGAGTCTACCTTTGTCAGTTGGTAGAACCTTTTCCTGTTGCTCCACATCTAATGATTTCACCAAATTTATTGATTGGCAATTATCTATTTCTTCGCTTTTTTTAATTTTAATAGTGTGTTTAGCGGTATTCATTATTCTGACAGGAATAAGACCATTTTTGTTCGCTTCTACCAGGCATTTTCCAATGACCGCGTTCTGTACATTTGTTGTTGAGGTTGGCTCCATCAAATAGAACTGGTGGCCCCCAGGATCGCAATTCAACTTGCTCCATACGATGTTTTCAGATGATTGCGGTAGTTCTAAGTCACAATCGACTGTCACTCGAATACATTTTTCGTCGTTATCCCCCATTATCACTTCTGTATTTCTCCATCTAAGAATGCGTTTTTCTAAGTCAATTTTGAACCCATATTTTGTCAGAAAGTCGACACCTATTATGCATTCGTCGATGGTATCCGCGACTAAGAATGAACCTTCGAATAAGTAGCTGAACAGTACGGAGAATCTTTCCATAGACTGGTGCTGTTCCTCCGGTAGCTGTTCGAAGGATGTATTTGTTAGAAGTCTCTTTCTTCAGATTGGGTACCAAATCAGATCTTTAAATCGATTTTGTTGCTCCGGTGTCGACTGTAATTACACATTCTCGTTGATCAACTTTTCCGTTCAGCCATAGGTCGTTTCGATTTCGATGTAGTCCGGAAACGTTAATTACGGTACTGGGAGCGTCAATTCTACTAGCCAACCTCTGCCCCACAAAGTTGGCTCTTATTAGTTTTCCGCCCCTTCGTTAGAAGGGGCCGATCGTGATACAGGATCATCTTCTCTTCTTTTGCGCCATCTTGTCGCGCAATTTCGGCAGTAGTTATCTTTTAGGCGGTGTTTACAATCACGACGTAGATGGCCTTTTTCACCACAAATCCAGAATTGGGGTACACCATGCTGTTGGGGTTCGCGTTTTACAACCACCTTCTGGCAAGAGCATTCTTCATGTACTTGGCGTAGACGTACGTCACTTTTTGATGCTTGCTTTGCCGATTCAAAAGTGAGACTGTGTCGTTTATCTGACAAGAGAAGGGATTGTTTGAGTTCCGAATCACGAAGGGCTTTGATAAACGTATCCAGGGCAGTTTCGTCTCTATGCTCGGGGTCTGATGTCGGATACGACAGCAATGTCAACCGTTCGATATCTTGTGCCAGCTGCTGAATGGATTCACCAGATCGTTGCGTTCTGTTTCTAAGTTGAGACCGATAAATCTGTTTCATGTGTTCTTCACCATAACGTAAATCCAACGCGCTAACCAGAACTTCATAGTTGAAGTGGTTCTCCGCCGGAATCGTCTGAAGAACCTCTGCTGCTGAACCTCGCAGGGCCAGTATCAGTGCTGTTGCTCGTTCTTTTCCGTTCCAACAGTTACTAGTTGCCGCTGCTTCGAACTGGGTTTTATAAACGTTCCAAGACATCTCTCCGTCAAATGCTGGTACCTTCAAAGTTCTTCCGGATGCGTGATCTAACGGCATGGCCATTTTTTTGGATTGCTCCAAATCTCGCTTCAATTTGTTTATCTTGTGATCTACCTCAACGGTCTGACGATCAAGTTTCTGCTCGATCATTTCTATTCTTGTTAACTGTTCTTCAATCTGTTCTGCCACTTCCAATTTTACGTGTTTTAGCTGGTCCTTGATCTGTTTTAACTCCTCTGTCCGTCGTTCGGACTGTTCCTTAATCTGTTGTTTTAACTCTTCTGTCTGTCGTTCGGACTGTTCTTTGATCTGTTTCATTTCAGTTGACATACTAAGCAGAAGTTCCATCATTTTAGCGGTTGTAAACGTGCCTGTGCTAATTTCATTGTCTTCGTCAGCACCATCAAACTTGAATTCGTCTGGGTTCTTACCTTCGTCAATGAGAGCTTCTCTCAGACGTGCTACTAGTACTTCTTTGTTGCCACTTGTGACAAGGCTTCGTTTCTGTAGTTCTTCTCGTAGCTGAACTACGTTCAAACCACACAGTTTTGACATCGTGTTCTTTTTCTACGAGTAGTAATTCGCTGGTCGAAGATCCCACTTCTGACACCAATGTTATAATACTCGCTGTCGTAACCGATTTACGATGCGACGGGTTCAAATCCTCGATTGAATAAAATATTCCAAGCAGTTATTAAACTTTATTTACAGAAGAAATCAACTATTATTAGTTATTAAACTTTATTTACAGAAGAAATCAACTAATCGTTTATTTCCAGTAAATTCAAACTAACGCAACAATTAACTTTTAAATAGTTCAAAATCTATCGCTTTGACAACGTCAACAAACAAATCAAATATCGCTTTAAATAATTCACCGAATCGCTATTCACAAAATCACGAATTTCACTAATCACGAATATCACTAATCACGAATATCACTAATCACGAATATCACTAATCACGAATATCACTAATCACGAATATCACTAATCACGAATATCACTAATCACGAATCTTCCTGCGACGTGCGCTTATATACTCTTCGCAAGCGTCGTTTCTAGATTCTTCCAGATGGTCCGATTCTAGCATACTCAAGAATGCTCCAGTCACTAGAACATTCCAGAATACGCTAGAATCTAGTGCGTTCGGTAGCACGGTTATAACAATATGAACTACAATAAGTTTTTGTGGGGCGACAGCACCGAATTTCCCTTACCTAACAACGCCCACTAATTCAAACAACTTGCATTTTTATTTTCATATTTTGTTTAACTAGAAGACATCTAAAAGTAACTGCAACAATACAATCTGAATATAAAGTCAAATTTTTAATTTTTCCATAACCACAACACGATCGTCATCATTACTACGTAGTTATTACATCAGTTATATGTCATCATTAAAACCGTCCTTGCTAACAAGGCACCGGTGAAAAGAGCAACGTGTTTTTAACTTAATTGTCAAACGTTTTACCTGACGGTGCTGCCTTGCAAAGATTTTGCCAAAAGCCATTTCAAAAAATATTATTAACTCCAACTTCAAAACCGTTTTGAAACATTTATAAATTTTCGAACCTTGTACGACATTCTAAAAAAATAAATTATCCCTTATATTTTAAAATTTTTTTACACATTTTAGATTTTTTTTTAAAAACGCAACAGGAAGTGTTGCGCATTTTAAGGTGTAAATGCGTATTTACCACACACACAACACGCACACATACGTGCAAAAGTCTTCCACACACAATACACAGGGTTCACAAATGAACGCGTAGTACGCACACATAACACACACACGTCTTACACATACATACACACGTCTCATACATACATACACACACGCCTCACTTATATATATATATATATACACACACACGTTTTCTTACACATACACACAAAACACACACGCACCTCACACATGCACACACACAGAGGAGGTCTACAATACAAGGCTACAACTGTGCAACGCTTCCACGCAGCTGCTTACATACGTATTGATACGAATGAATAGAATTAAAATGCACCAACCAAGACCAGTAAGCAATCTCCGTCAATGTTTTCTTATGCGAGATATCATATGAAGTGTATTGTGTGGTTTATTTTTGTGTTTTGTTGAAAATAACAATCAACACGAATACGTTGCAGCCATGATTACAATTTAACTTTTCAAAACTTTTATTAAACTATCGAACTTAACCAGGTTCGTAATGGGAAATAAACTGAAAAAGTTTAATCCGATTTCGCAACATGAAACGGATAAAAGCCAACCCGAATATGAAAACGTCGACGATCAATCAAACAAAGTTTGTAAATATTAAATATTTTACATTTAAAACAAAAGAAGTCGTTAATCAAATAAAATTATAGTTGAATATTAATTAATGAAAAACCTCTAACCTGGCATACACATCGACGATTACAGAATTTGACTACTAATAAAAAAGATTAAAAAAATCATAGCAGGTGGGTGCAAGCAGCAACCCTGTTGAGGACGATGCGGTGGGTCCAGTGAAGAGGGCGCCGAGGAGAGGAGCGGTCAGCGCGGAGGTCTACACCGAGGAAGATGCCGCCTCATACGTTAAAAAGGTTTTCTTCTATCCTCACATGCGCAGACAATATTTTTCATTCCGTTGTTAAATGATCACGAAGGTCGTCCCAAAAGACGAAACGACCACAGCCGCTCTCTACAAATCAATCGCTAAAAATGTTCTATTTTCACATTTGGACGAACAAGAAAAAAGGTAAACTTTAATAACGTTTAAACAAATTTGTTGTTAAACATGTTGCTATCCTGCAAGTATTGCTGTGGACAAGAACACCAGTATTCAACTTCATGAATAAATAAACTTATTTCACTAACTGTTAGTGATTAACACAATGTCTAATCTTTTGGCAACAAAAAAAAATTTTTAGTCTACTTTTGGAAAATGGCTCCAGTGTTGACTTCAAAATAATTAATTGCGAAAGAAATCTGTTTCAACAAAACCAGCTAACAAAATGTGAACAAATGTTTAATTGAATAATTGAACCAGATCTTTCGATAATTTTTTCAGAGATATTTTTGATGCAATGTTTCCACGTGTATGTGAACCTGGGGAAATCATCATCAAACAAGGTTAATTCGATTTCTTCAGTGAATGTTTATGAAATTTTATTATTTCAACATTAATTAAGTTTTTTATTATTAAATTAAATGAATAAATGAATTAATATATTATATAATTTTATCAATTAATTAGTATATTATATAATTAAATATATTATCGTTTTTAACAAATGACGAGACGCGTGTTTTGATACAAGAAAAAGCACAATTAAAATTAAATGAAATTAATTAAAATTAAATCAATTAAAAACACATTTCTAAAAATACTTGAAGATCTACATCACTTTCTTCTTTTAAAAGTTTGAAACATTTAAAAACATAAGTAGACTAAGAAAAAAGATATACCTACTTTTAATCAAACAATGGTTTCGTCAGCAGCAATTGTACCTACTACAATGGTGCCTTATATAGATTTCACCCTCTTGCTTTTCAAAATCTTAAATTAAATAAAATTGAAGTGAAATGTTTTTAAATGCATCAAATAAACTGGCCCCAAATTTTTTTGCAACTTATAACACCATTCTCCTGCATAACCATTTTTACTACTGTGATCTGTCTGTCTTCTTTATTAGCATGCTGTTCGTTTTTGTTGTTTCATCATCCCCATCATGTAAATAATCTTAATCAGCAACCGTGGCTTAAGCAAAAAGTAAATCAGTTCAACGTATGCCGTCGTCTTGACTGTTTTGTCTTTGTCACTCAAATATAAGCACATTTTTTAAAAAAACTAGCTTTTTTTAGGTTTTTTTTTAGAAATTTTAGGTTTTAAGGTTTTTAAAAAATTCAAAAAAAAATTTTATAAATAATTTTTTTTATCCAATTTTGGTTATTGAAATATGAATGTTTGACAGAAAAATTTTTCTTTTTTAACATTTTATATTAAATTTAAGCATGTACTTTTCTTAACATTAAATTTGTTAAAATAAGAATATAAATTTTTCAATTAAGTTTAGTGAATCAAGGGATGTATACTTTTGATCACTTCATAAATTCTAATAATTTATAAAAACCTTAAAAACTTAAGAAAAAAATATAAAAAACCTAAATCTTTGACAGCTCTCTCCCGTCATATATGCAATGTAAATTGCACTATATATATATATATATATATATATATATATATATATATTAAGGTGAATCGAAATGTATAAAATATTAAGTTGGAGATCCTGTACATGTCTAAAAAGTTGCTTTTTGATGTACTCGTTTGGAAAAACCTCACTTTATATTTTATGGACAGTGGCTACAGGTCCCAACTCCGACTAGAAAAACTACATAAATACCCAATGTTAGTGTAACGTATTGCAATGTATTACAAATTAAAAAGAATGTAAACTGTAACGAATCAATGTTAAACAGGAACAATACAAAGTTGTTTAACCTAACTGTTAATAAAATCTTTCTTGCTGTCTGTTTTTGGTATCTCTAATCTGGATTTCTTACTCTGTAACACCATGCCATGACGGGACTTTCTCCCATAAACTTTACAGCTGGCAGCGCTAACGTCTTTAATTGTTCTCTCTACTGCCTGTGAATGACATGGAACATCGGGCAGTAGTATTGGATGTGTGTAAGTAAGTTGATCATTTGAAAGGTGTGATAGCATCGGAGGAGACGTAACATTACTCTGGTCCTAGTCAATCATGTTAATGAACGATGTCGCAGCCAGATGTAATGTTATATTCTTCTTATCAAAGACGTGAACCGGTATGTTACTATTAGTCTGCTTCTCTTTTGCTCTTATTATTTGTTCTACTGAAAAACGAACCACAGCTTGATCTAAAGCATCAAGTTCCCGAAACAACTGAATTAAGTAAAAGAAATTGTTAGCACCATTTCGGCAAGAAGAATTTGATTTAATTTTGAACCAAGAGGGTCCGTAAAAGTTCAAAATGAAATGCGTTACTCTTCTGAGAGGTTCAGATGCTACTTCTCTAGACATATAGAGACGCAAAATCCTGTTGGCTTTCGTCAACCATCGAGCATGACTTATATTTCCAGGTAAACTCTTCTCGAGGAAATCAATATCTGTAGAAGCCTGACGTCCACGCTGTACTGCTAGACATGCTTTCAAAAACTACAGTTGGTCTGTGCTAAGATCCTTCTTGACAGCTTCATCACAATCAGTCACCTTACCTGTAATTGGCAAATAATTAACGACAGGCAATTCATTTGGATCATATTCTAGAGCTGAGCTAATTGTACCTGTCGATGTGGAAGGTCCTGTAGTTCGAGCAAAATCCACGCCTGCCAAAAACCTTCTAAATGGCAGCTCGTTACAGTGTGAAAGGCATACCAACTACTGTAATGGCCTACCTAAGTTCTCCTCCAGTTAAATGAAGTGATTTATCTACAGTCTAGACTATAGCCTACTGTATTATACATCTATATTAGCCTACTTGAATTTTACTATAGATCTATTATTGCAAAGAAGAAAATAAAATTACAAAATAATATATTAGATATTTTGCTTTTTTCTAAAAAATCCAGCACATGGTTTGTTGTTAATGTTGGTGACGTCACATGCAAATAACGTTATAAAATTTACTCCATTTCTTTTTTAGCACTTGTAGTTAGGTGCTAAGCCATTTGCCAATGCATTTTAGTCAATGATTTATAGTTGGTACGTATTTAGATTGTACCAAGGAAATGGTTAAAATACACCAAATAAGGTAAGACTTTAATCAAAAGTTGGGACCCCTAAACGTTTCATAAAAAATTTTTAAATATTATTTTCATACTGTACTGATGCCAAGACAACTTTTTGTTCATGTACAGGAAAGATAAAAAAATTCGACCCACCCTAATATATATATATATATATATATATATATATATATATATATTTATTAGCTGTCCTCTAAAGTCTAAGTGCAATTCAGTTGCCCCGGTAACGTGCAGCCGAATAGGGATAGGCTTTTCAAAGACCTATATATTATTTATATTTCAAGTTTCCATCCCCAGAACATTTTCGTCCGAATTTCTTTCACGTGCACAATAAAAATCAATAAATGGGACAAAATTTATTACGCAGGTGATGATGGCGACAATTTTTACGTCATCGATCAAGGAGAAGTCGAAGTAAGGGTTATCGTTATACTAATATATCTCAATATATAATACTATAAAATTTCATATATATATATGTGTGTGTGTGTGTGTGTGTGTGTGTGTGTGTGTGTGTGTGTGTATAATCGTGACTTTGTTTGTGTTGTAACATTAATAATAAAAATAATGTCATATAAATAAAATACACGTGAATCCAAGCATCAGACACTTTGGCACGTGATGGGCGAAGATTCCCTAACATTCGAGCCATTATCACCGCATTAACACACCACACGACGTACACATTTACAAAAAACTCGTCATACGTTCGATGCACGCGATGATCTTTAATTTGGCGCAGACATTATTTGATCCAGGTCATAGCTTTTTTTATTGTCCGAACTAACTTGCAAAAACAGTTAATTTGGTACATTTTAAAGTACTAATGAACTTATATGATTATCTTTGTACTAAAAAAATAAATAATTCAAATTTGTAAAAAGATTTTTGTGAACGAAACATACGTTGGATCGTTGAGTGAGGGTGCTAGTTTTGGTGAACTAGCTCTAATCTATGGAACGCCAAGAGCAGCTACTATAAAAGTACTTTTTTAGTTAAAACACAAATTTTTGATATATAAAATCATCTAATACAATTCGTTTGAATAAAATTTTTATAATTATTACCAACCAGGCAAAAAACTCAGTTCAGCTCTGGGGTATTGATCGAAATAGTTACAGAAGAATTTTAATGGTTATAATTAATCCTTAATTGAATGCTCCAGTTTGTATTAATTATTTTTTGTACATCATGTTATTGATGAAAATTTTCAGGGTAGCATCATTCGTAAAAGGAAACAGCACAAAGAGTTCCTCAGTAAAATCCCAATGCTAGGTAACTTACAAAAGTTCATTCTGCTTCTGTCTTTGCAATAAACATTTGATTCATAGTTACATATTCTATTGAAAAACGTTTCAGCCAATTTGGATGAGTGGGAGATACTAACAGTAGCCGATGCTTTGGAGCCCATCTCATTTCAGGAAAACGAAATAATTATCAAACAAGGTGACGCTGGAGATGATTTCTACATCATAGTTGAAGTCAGTTCGTTTTCTATACCCATGGTGTCAGTTTGATATTTATTTCTTTTGTTATTTCAAGGGTGAAGCTAAGGTCCTTCAGAAGAAAGAAGGATCCGACGAACAAGTTGAAGTGGGAAAACTTGGACCGTCCGATTATTTTGGTATTACTTGCTAATCATTTACTCATAATGGAAATAATCACTTTATTAAAACGTTTTTTACGCAGAACAAATAAGAATAGTTTTGGTTTTATTAGATTAATATCACCATGAAAGTAAATTATCTATTTGATTGTTGTTACAGGAGAAATTGCCCTGCTCCTGTCACAACCACGTGCTGCAACGGTCATGGCAACAAGCAACTTGAAATGTGTTAAGTTGGATAGACCACGCTTCGAACGGGTATTAGGACCGTGTTCTGACATTTTAAAAAGAAATATCGAAACATATAAAAATTATTCCCAGCTGATAAATAAAACATAAATTGGTCTGTTAAAAAAGTAACTTTTTATTTTCTAAAGATGTTGTGTAAGTATGTGGTGATGTGATGTAAAAAAATGTACTGGTTCAGGTATAATATCATTTTAATAATTTATTTTTTTGTATAAATTATAAATATTGTTGCAAGGATCATTTAAACACTTGCCCTCGACAAATAAACTATTTGGCAAACATATTTTGAATGTAAATTCTAATCAGTGTTGTAGGATATTAGTGTTATTTAATGTTATCAAATGGCATTGGACTAAACGAGAAACTAAGCTGTTTTATCAAGCTTTATTCAATTTTTATGATGAACTATGTTTACTGTGCGTTTGTCTGTGGCATCATATAATCTTACTTCCATCTTGTCTCGCTAATCAAATCTGCTGTACCCCTGTTGCTTACTAACTGCAATAATACAGAAATTTATAAGCAAGAACAATTTTATTTTATATCAGATTTTCAAATAAATTTTTTCCATTTTTAATAACATTTTTAAATTTAGTTTTTTCAATTGTTTATTTGGTAAACAAATTTTACTCGTCCATCGTCTAGTTCAACTAAATATTCGTAACATTCAATATTTACATATATCAATTCAATGTTCTTAACAACCTGTAATTTGTACGTAATTACTATTATTCTTCGTTCATGGTATTGTAGCGAAATAAATAGTCTAAATGTGCTGGAGTAGTGAATTCTAATAAATGAAGATAGAAAAAACATTATGATAAACATTCTACGTGATACAATGTTTAATAACTCATTAAACATTGTATCTTGAATGTTGTTGTTTTAAATGTTTGACCGGTTTGACCAGTTTAAGATAACCTGCCACAATGTATCAGTGCATAAATTATGCAAAATATAAATTATTTATTTTATAAGTGGTTTACGATGTAAACAATGTATGATATAAACAATGCAGATTTAACATCTTCAACGCTTTTTTGTTTTGAGTGTGTAGGATATATTGAATTTCTTTTTTCTTGGTTTCTGCTTTAATAAACAATTCAAGTTGGGACCACTTAAATAATGAACGGGATAAATTAAAAAAATGATAACAAGATATCAACTCAACTTTAAAATTTTCAAACGAAAAAAAATGTATTTGAAAAATTTTGGTCCAAACCAGTGAACATTAGATCTTTTGACCTATACCAAGTTTGAGTTGTTATTACAGTGATACTCCTCCCCAACGACCTCCCTATTTTCGACTCTCTCTCATTCCCGACCGTTTTGTTTCTGACGGACTGTTTTCACATCGAGCATCACTCCCGATCTAGGACAACAACCTTAAAAAACACAAAAAATTAACATTAACACGTAAAATTTACGACTTTGTAAAACTTTTGAAGTGTGGATTCAAGATCCCAACAACTAATGTCATTGAAGGTAATAATTTTTTGGTTTTTATGTTTGTTTTCATTCTTTTTTCACCTTTATTTTTAAATTTAATTGGAAAATGTATATTTTTCTTTAAACCACGTTTCAACTTCCTAAGAAAAAAATGTTGAATATGTAAACGATAATTTTCAGATGATGTAGCGTGTAGATGTAGATGAAAAAAGAAAAAGAACCCTGCAAATGAAGTTAAGCTCCTCAATGGCATGACATTAGAAGAGTTTGCTGCAGTAGATGGCAAAGTCCCAACCTGTGCTAAAACAGAGGAAGATAACTTGGATATTCAGTCACAACCTGAAGAAGATCCACAAAAAGATCGCACTGATGAAATAATTGAACCAGTGATTTCTTTTGCTGCTGCTGCTAAAAGTACTCAGCAATTGATTCATTTTGCTCTGACTCATGGATTTCAAGGCATTTCAGAACTTTTGGAAAATTTTCATGGTCAAATTCAAACAGAACATTTTAAAAAGAAGTCAACAGTTGTTCAACCTCCACTTACTTCATTTTTTTCAAAAATTAAATAAATTTTTGAGTTTAACCATACAACATAGTTTTTCCTTCCAAACTATATATTGTATGAATATAATGCAATGCTGTGTACATTTACTAATAAAAGAATAATGTATACATCGTGTGTACCATTTTTTATTTGGTTGTAAATATGCTTTCTCCCCATTGAAGACCCCTCCCTTTTAAGACCTGATTTTCAAGACAATTTCAAAGTTGTTAATAGGGAGTACCACTGTAATATTTTCAAAAAGCAGAACCGAGTTTTTATTTTGTTACTCCAAATTGACAAAAATTTAAATGAAAATAAGAAAAAACATTAAACTCTTGATACTATGATAACTTTCTTATACACTTACTGTAACCATCTAGGCTGGGTTATTTTCATGTAAAATAACAAATGCAGCAGATGTCAAACTTATGACAAATTATTTATTGCTTATTATTTATTGTAATATTTTGGTTAAAGATTTTTTCATTTATTCATTAACATTTACTATCGAATTCATATCTATAGAAATTTATTTTTCCACTTAGGAACTTGTGTACAAACAAATTTTAACAAACGAATTTTGTTTTGTTACCTAATAAAAGAACTTTATTGTATCTATCGTGTTGGTTGCATGCATTGAACCAAAGTTGTAAATCCGTACAAGATTTCAACATTGGGGTCCAAGATTTGTCTAGTAATTTTAGTTTTGTGTTTTTCTCTCATGTGAGTCTTTATAGCGCCAGTTTGTACATGCATCGTGAGTCTTTTCGATAATTTCGTCGTCGTCATACCAATATATTCAGAATTATGGTGCCTACACTCACCAGTATTACATTCGAAAAAATATATTGGATAGGCTATGATCCATTATCGATTCTGGTTTATGCGTAAAATAAACAAAAATTCTGGTTTTGAACTAAAGAAACTTGAAAATGATTTACGATCGACTGTTAGAAAAATCGAAAAGTTGAATTGGAAGTTAACTAACGCCTAGAAAAATCAAAAAGTTGAATTGGAAGTTAACTAACGCCAAATATGCTATTAATATATATATATATATATATAAATTATATATATATAAATTATATATATATAAATTATATATATATATCGCATCACATTCACCTTCACACTTAATATAGCACCTCATATCAATTACATCATCTCAAAAGGCTTTCAAATATGCAGCTCATTCCTGGTCTAGTTTTGCTACACAACAACTTCAGCAACTACAATCTCTCATCAAAAAACTAATCCGCTTCAACTATCTGCCTGCATCATATCCTCATATCATATATCATGTCGGGTTTAAACGGATGTTCAGTTTTTTTTACGTTTTCTTATTAAAACTCTCGTTGGTTTTATATACAATCGATTTACAACGATGAATAAAATAAAAAATATTTTGTTAATTTATAAATTATATGTCATGTTTTTGAAACTCAAAATAATCCAGTCGATATTTTTAAATATTCAAACAAATATAATTACTGATGTCTTTTTATTTTCATTCTTCGGTTTTGGAACCAAACTTTCACCTAAAATATTGATAGTTTTTTACTTTTAATGATGCTTAAATAGATTATTTGAATAAAAATACAATAATAAAATATGAATAAAAAAATATAAAAATGTTAAACATTTGAACGCTAAACTCGAGCCTGTTTTAGTTGAATCGTATCGTTGACAATGAACCAATAGAATAATTTAACCAGCAATTTCCATTAACAAGTTTTTGGATTTGTGGCGTGAATTACATTCAACCAGAGATGCACCGAACAGTAAATTCGGCCGAAAATGGCTTATTGTTGAAAAATGGCAGCAAGAGTGAAATAAAACATCAAATTTCTTAAAATTAAGTACGCCATCAGTAAAAAACAAAAAGTTCAAAAATAGTTGAAAAGTTGAAAAAGGAAACTAGGGGTTCCATCAAACGTAGAATTGCTCTTCCAGAATAGAAGTCAAGAAGTCTTAATCTCATTTGTGGAGAAGATAGATTTGATCAACAGAATTTGAAGTTTTCTAGATGTCACAACAAAATAATCAGTTTCTAATGATGCAATGGCGTAAAAATAGCCGCATTGTGCTGAAACACCGTTAAGCTGAAAAAAAGAATTCGGCCAGAGGCCGAATAGTTGGCCCTCTATTTTGTCGAAGCCAAATCCGAATACCAATAACTTTGAACAACTTTGTTGAAACTTTCCGCAACTTTGAACAAACTTTTATATTTTGAAATGAAAAACAATTTATTGAAAAAAAATGGACAATTGGTGTTTATTCAACAACCATTTATTGAGATCTCTTATTCAAATTCTGTTATTTCAAATTTTCCGTTAATAACAATAAACAAATCGTTTTGGAATCCCAAAAATGTGATGATTTAAGCGAAAATTACAATATCTGTCTATTGACATATGTAGGTTATTTTGCCAAAAACGTGATGAGAGATAAGTTAATTAAAGAAAGATCAGAGCAAAGTTGAGAAATGATTAGATTACATAAATCTAAATAATTAATTTTGACCTAAGCTTCATTTAAACAAAATCAATCGTCTTTTTAAAATGTCAGCAATAAAAACAAATCACATTAATTTTGAAGCGGAGCGGCAAAAGTGAATTTATGTAAATAAATGCAGCAAATAAAAGTGTTAGGTACCTATAGAACAAACGCACTAGTAAAAATAAACAAAATCATAAATCAAATCAAATTATAACAGAAACGAATTGATGCAAACGAACTTGTTTCTCTGTTAAATTCAATGAAATAGCGATTTCATATCTACGCAGACGAGTCAGATAGCTGTTAGAGAGGAAGTCTTTCTCGAGCTCATCAATCTGCGACTTCGTAAACGCTGTTCTCTCTTTCTTCTGCTTCATTTTATCTTACAAAATTTGTAAACAAAATTTTGAATATATTATGTTAGTTTTATTGAATTTTTGAAAAAAGATTGATCAGAATATTTTAATGATTTTTATTTCTTTAAAAAATCAGAGTTAGTTTTACTGTGTGGATCAGTTGGGTTATAGACTGATGTTATAAGTAAGTTCAAGTGAATCAAACAAAAATAATTTAGATACAATACAAACAAAAGTTTAAAAAAAACGTTTAAAAAGTTCTATGCCAAAAATTGACATCATTCAGAAAATTTAAATTTATTCTCCAAAAAACAACTAAACGTCAAATCAAAACCAAACTTTTTTGATTTTTTGATGATTAAACATAGTTTGGTTAATCATCTAATAGTAGCATGAGTAGGTACGAAATTTTAACTGAAGTTTCATCAAAAAATTATTTAAATAAATCATTAAGAAAAAAGGCAACATGTAAAAATTGTTTGAAAGAAATTTATTATACCTGAATCTGAATCAGAAATGTAAACATTGTTTGAATCTTCCTCCCACATTTCAACTTTCTTGATTACATTAAAGATTCACATGGAGGTTTGCGAAAAATAACCTGAAGCGGAGCATACGCACAACTTTTATTTACATTTAATCATATCATCCAGATACTATATATATATATACACATACATATATATACTATACATAAATATATCCTATATATTATAGACAATGCATACCACACATCTTTACGGTGTGTCTGGTTCGTGCGTAATTTGATACAAGAGGATCTGGATATGAAATTAAGTTACGCTGTGTATTTTTTAGTTTACACCATTTTCCAACATTTTTATTTAAAAAAATATTTTATTTATTTCTTCGTTATTTTTGTTAAAAAATTATAATATTACTCTTATCATTCTTTAATTTTTGTTTAAATTTTATTATTTAAATTGTCAGCTCTTCCTGGCTAACGAGGTACGAAGAGATAGATAACATTTTGTCAATAGAGATCATTTGCAAATTAAATTTTTTTTTCTTTATTACGCATTTCTTTCAAACAAGAAAATGCTTACGTTTATTCTAAACTTATAATTAAACATTTTTGTGACACAAAGGCTCTACGTACATGGCGTATGATAGTCTTTAAGTTTCGTACCAACGGTACTTGAACCATGCCATGGGCCATCGCCTAATAACAACGCAAGACATGGCACTTTTACCGACTAAGCTAACTCGAAGACCATAAATTTTAAATTTAGCAAAGGTTCGCCGAGTTTGCCCGAATAATAAGATTTGTTCATTTCTCTCAGTTGATATATTTGAAAAAAGTTCATTCATATAAAATTATGTCGCCTGTCATTTATTTTGTTTATTGCAAAACATATTAAATTTCAATTTCATAACTTTAGTTCATTTTTGGGGTCAAATTTTGAAAACAAATTGTTCTAGTACAATTAAGACCCAAGAATGAATTGTATAGAAGCAATCCATTAATATGATCTTCAATCATTAGCGACTAAACTTGCGGAAATTATGGTTTCGATCTGTAAAGAAACGTTTGAGAAAGCGAAGTTCTTATGTGAAAATGTGGAATTGATATGAAATTACGTCTAAAGAGACACCGAAAAGAGTTTGGAAAACTGGCTAGTTATGCTGGCCTTTCAGCGGAAGATGAACTTTCATGTGTTTTGAAGCAATCGAATGCAGCAAGAAATAAGTAGGCGATTTACAAGACTACGTGATTTCAACTCCAAATTTAGATTTGTATTGGACGTGGATAATTATTTGAAAAAGAAACAAAATAATGGTGCTGTTCAAAAACGTTGTATAATTCTAGGTATGTTTAATAATACAGATTTTGATGGAGCAGAACTGTTTGTAAAAATATGTGACTGTAAAATAATACTCACTAATAGGATAGAAATGGAACCTAAAACGACGATAGTGCTTCTTGCCTTCGTTATCTCTTATGGGAGAAGACGTTTTTCCAAATCTCAGGGGCACTTCAAACACTTCTATATCTACAACTCGCAATCTATATCAATTGCGAGTTGTGAACGACCTTTCAGCAAATTATAACTGATTTCTATATATATAAGTCAACGATGGGACAAGATCGCCTAAGTGACATTGCATTTCTAAGCGTAGAAAAAGAAAATTTGAAGTTATTGATTTTAATGAAATAATTAATTGATGTGTTTGCATTTTTAGGGACAAGAAAAATATATGCATATTAAAATAATACACAATTTCGAATATAAAAAAAAACATTTTTATATCTAAATATATATGGATTTCTTGGCATTTCAAAAACGATTTTTGTTTAATAAATTTCAAAAAATATTGCTATAGAAATAGAAATAAATGTCTCTTTCTGTTGCATAACCCTTCACTTATTCATTTTTTGTGTTTATACAAAAAAATTCATTTTACGTGGGGGAGGTGGCGCAAGACAAGAGTTGTGCACCGGGCGCCAGTTTTGCTCGCTACGCCACTGCATAAACATCACAAACATCTAATTATAAGTACAACTTTCTTATCGTCAGAGAAAACTGCTTCACGACATTCAAACCCGAGTTAAAACATTAACTTGATGCATTTACATTCTCAGTAGATAATATATTACAAAACTAAATTGGTGTTTATAACTCGGGCTTTTGATGAAGTCCCATGGAGGGACGAAACGCGTCTAATATAGAATAAATAACATACCATTGGCTCCTACATCAATCTCTTTCTCTCTCTCTCTCTCTCTTTCTCTCTCTATATATATATATATAATTAGGGTTAAGACTCTCGTACATACACTTAATAAAAAGTATCTTTGCTTTTTCAGCTTTGATTGTCATTTCGTATCGTATTAAATACAGTACGAAATATTGAAAAACTGAACCAGAAACTAATCAAAGCTGAAATTGCAGCAAAGTTTCTTTATAACATACAGAAACCATATACTGAGAAAATTGAAGGAAACTTGTAAAAAATGGATTTTTCAGTTCGTTAACTTTAACATTATTTGTGCGTATATTAGTGAGTGACGTCAATGTTGCTCTTCCTCTCAAAATGTTTTATGATGCAATTATGCAATTGAACAGTGCCATATACTTATAATACTTGTAACTACTACTAGCAGAGGAGTTCTTATAACAAATGTCATATTTTTGTACTTCTTTTTAAACTATTATTTTTTATAATCATAATTCTTACTTTCCATGTTTCATTCCCCGCGTTCGACGGAGTTTGATTTACAGAATAAAAAAAAACTTAGTACTGCAGAATTTAAAATAATAATGTTCATAATTTTATGACTACATTTAATTGGTTCAACTTTAGCAGTGTATTTTTTAAATACTTTAAAAAGGTTTGGGGCATTCTAAAATTGGGTAACGTCGGTGGCTACTTTCAATCCGTTTGACAGTTCACACACGTCGAACCTTTTAAAAAAGTTTTTAGACAATTTTACGTTAATTAATTTATCGTCATTATTTCATCTAATAATATAATAAGATGACATCAACTAATCAGAAGGAAACACAAAAAGTGATCGTGTACCCATCCAGGAGAATAACTAACGAGGACGATCAACAACACCAACATCTTAGTAACTTTTTTGACAGTAAAACTTCTGCTGTAGGTGAATTGAATAATTATAATTAATAATAATAATATTTTATAATAAGATAAATAGACTTTGTTATTGTTTACTCTTTTTTTTATTTTATTTCCAGTTTTTCAATACAATTTTTCAATGGTTCAGTTAGTGTTAGACTAACACTAACTGAACCATTGAAAAATTCTATTGAAAATTCTTATGACAAATGTGAAATGTTGATAATAAGAATATGTTGATATGCTGCAGCTAGTTATGTGGCTGATTGTAGTACATTGCTCCTAAACATAAGAACAGTAAACAACTATTCTTTATCCTTTGATGTAACCATTACTACTGGACTTCAACTGTTACAGTTAATTAAAATAACTACTATATGCCAAATTTCTTTTCTATTTTTTTTGTACAATCTATTGGCTCAATATCATTGTTTATTCCACTCTTTAATTTCACATTTGTTATAGATTTATATATATCCTATCTTTAAACTCCAACTTCCTAGTATTTAAACTTTTCATCTGATTTTCATGCACTGCAAAATGTTGTCTTCTGACTATGTCATTCATTTATTTTATGATTAGTTGTTACATAAATAAGTTTTTGGGAAAGTTTTTTTATGATACTTTAAGCCAGATAATGTTAACTAATAATAAGTTTTTGGTAAAGTTTTCATGATACTTTAAGCCAGGTAATGTTAAATAATGTTAAATACCACATTGTTAATGATAATATTTGATTACTTTGTTAATCAAGAGTGGTGAAAGAAATAAACTAATACCTGAGTCACCTTTTTGGATTTTTGTGTACATTTATTTAAAAAAATATATAATAAATTAAAGCCTTTGTGTAAATTAGTCATTGAATAATATGTTAACTTCAAGAAACTTTTAACACATTACTTATAAAACTTTGGAAGTATTAAAATTACCATATTTTTTATAAAATGCTTGTTAGTTTAAGAAAGTTGAAAGATTAATATGTTAACTTCAAGAAACTTTTAACACATTACTTATAAAACTTTGAAAGTATTAAAATTACCATATTTTTTATAAAATGCTTGTTAGTTTAAGAAAGTTGAAAGATTTTATGACTTAAAATAATTTTTTGTAATAATTCGAGAAAAAAATTTTATTTGTAGTGCTTAAAAACTAAAGAGTGTATGAGAATTATTCATGTTGATAATTATGTATGTCGTGTAACTTTTGTTGTTAAAGTTGATCCTAATTTCCTCGTGAAGGCTAATATATTTTCATCTGTTGGTTTTACACAGAATGCTTGTCCAAACACTTTTTCATCCTCACATTCAAATGAAAACAAATGGTCAAAAGGTATATGTTTTCAAAATGTTCAATGCTAAGAGGAGAATTATTATACCAATTATTTTTTTTTAATTTATACAAAAAAGGCAGCAACTCTCCTTTATATGATGAGAAAGAAGGTTTGAAAGAGCAATTAGATAACCAGTTGAAAGTTTGTTATATCAGGATTTTTAAATTATAAGATAATTTATGCAACATGAAAGCATCATTTTTTGTATTATTAATTTCATTCTTTTTCAATCTAACCAATCATTTGTATTGCATTGTAGATAACACTATTGTCAGTTTAAAAGCTATGTTATATTATATTAATACAAATGATCCTCATAAATTATTTCACCTATTTTGTTACAATCTAGCAATTAATTAATCTGCAATTAGTATGGTGAATGTGTAATGTATAGAAATAAGTGAAGTTTCAGCCACTGATTAATATTTTTAATAACATGCGATAAATAGATAAATGCTGACCTGAAGAAGTTGTTGGTTGCTTCAATTGGTGATGATCTTCATAACAAAGTAGAGGCTCTAGTCAGGTATTGGTATCAGTTTCATGTTAATTTTTTAAGGAATAATATTATCTGTTTTTAAGTCATTTTTCAAACTTGAAATTATTGAGGTAATTGAATGGTTGTTCAAATTTACAAACACAAGTTGAATTCTTATTACATAATTCTGAATTTTAGCTAACACTTATTTAACTGATAAACAACACAAAACAAATGTTAGATGATACTCAATTTAAATTAAAGTAAATTAAAATAACTTCTAACTAATAACAATGTAATAAAACTTAGCAAACATAAAACAAACTCAACCATATAGAAAGGTTCGTTTACATTTTGTCACTTGCTATAGTTATCAAAAGCACTTCATAAGTTTCAGAAATTATAAAAAATTTTAAAAGTCTATGAGGATCTGTTTCCTGTCTGTTCAATAAAATTGTCAGACTTCATTAAAAAATAAATTAATATAACTATTAAAACGTATCATTCAATTTATTAACCAATATTATGATTGATCAACTCACCTATTTTTAAAATGTGGAAATTAACAAGAATAAAAGACTGTCTTTTAAGAAACTGATAACGATGTTGAAAAGTATTGGAATGGCTGTTTATGGGTCATTTGTAAATAACTGAATTAATTAATATTGATAATGTTTTAGATTCTTTTTCAGTTTCAGTTTGTAGTTAGTTTTGCAAAGCCAATTTGAGTTTCAGTTTTATCTTCTTTTCAGTTTCTATTACAATTTAAGTTTCAATTTTATTTCAAGTATCAGTTTTATTTTAAGTTTTAGTTTTGAAGAACACTCGATTTTGTAAAGAAATTAGAACAAAACAATTGTTGTTGTTCAAAGTTTGATGGCATTTATATTCCCAAGGTGATGCAATTTTTTGCCAATTCGAATATCTTAAAAATGGATGGATATTAACAAAAACAAAATAGCTTTCTGTTTTTAGAGAAAATTAAACATTAATTAACAAAACAATTGAAATTAGTAAACAGTTTTATGAGATTTGAAAAACAAAATGTTAAATATTCACACAAACAGTAAATTATGTTCTAAAAAAACGTTTCCCAAGGTTGTTGCTCATTTTATTTTGTCGACCTTCTGTCAAAATAAATACGCTTGAAAATAATCGTTAAACAAAAGCCTGCGACCATAGCAAAACTAATATGTTAGAAGCTATACTAGAAAGAAGTGGCAAATCTGTCTTTTTAATCCATTTTAATCCATGCAACTATTGAGTCTTTATTTTTTGGCAATAATTAGCTGTTAATTTTAGATATATATCTGTCCATTTCCATTTCTTCTACATCACAATAGTTGTTGAAAAAATTAAATGCCTTGATGGATTTGGCATTGGAAAAGTGAGAGAAATTTTGAATGAGATTTATAACAGCGGCGAAATTCTGAAGATCTATCCAAATCAATATTTATTGCATTGCCTAAAAAACCTAACGCAACGGAATGTGAACTACATCGAACAATCAGTTTGAGAAGTCATCTTAAAATTTTCTCTTGAGATTTTTGATAATGAGAGCACGAAGAAAAAATAAGATCGGAAATTTCAAATGCCCATGTGGTTTTGTCGAATATTGTGGCACAAGAAACGCTATCTTTATGCTACGAATGATCAGTGAACAAGCGATTGAAATGAAGAAAGACTTGTTTATATGTTTTGTCGATTACTCCAAACACGTGGAGCTTATGGAAATATTAGAAAATTTCGACATTGATGGAAAAGACACCAGAGTTTTCAAAAACTTCTATTGGGATCGAAGAGCAGAAACGAAAGTTGGTAATAAAATAACTAGTCTTGTCGAAATAAAGAAAGGTGTTAGGCAAGGCTGTGTATTCTCTCCAGACTCGTACGTCTCTAAAGTGAGATCATCATGAGAAAGATAGAAGATCTACCGAGAATATCTATTTGAGGCGTGAATATAAACAAAGATATGCTGATGATACAGCTCATATAGCAGATTCAATAGAAAAATTGAAAACTATTGTTTCTAAATTGATTTTGAAAGTAAAAAAAAAACGCTTCCAAATTAACATCAACAAAACAGAGTGCATGGTTATCGGTAAAACCAAAACCGCCCCGATCTGCTCCATAATTATTAATGGTAAACAAGTAAAACAAGTCTACAGCTTCAATTATCTCGGAAGTCTGATTACTTCAGGTTGTAAATATGATATGGATATCAAAAGAAGGATAGCTATGACGAAAGACGTATATTTTGAAATGAAAAACATCCTCAACACCAATTAAATCAGAATATGGACAAAATTAAAACTGTTAAGTTGTTACATATTTCCTGTGCTAACTTACGGCTCTGCTTCCTGGACAATTTCTAAAGAAATGGAAAAAAAGATTAACGCTGCTGAGATGTGGTTTTTGTGAAGAATTATGAAAATTAGTTGGGCCTCTCATACTTCAAATGAAGATGTATTAAAATAGTTTGGTTATGAAAATAGAAAATTACTGCAGATAATCCGACGGGACAGTTAAAGTTTTTTGGTCACATCATGCGGAAAGAAAGAATAGAAAGTCTAACAACTACTGGAAAGATTGCAGGGGAAATAGATCGTGGTCAACAACGAGTAGCATTCGTGAAGTCTTAGTGTCACTTGTTGAATATCACCATATCTCATTTACTACAAAGTGTTAATGATCGGGTTTTGTGGAGGTCGATGGTCGCCAATGTCCTGAAAGGATAGGGCACCAGAAAGAAAGATCTACAAACAGCACCTATTGCTTCACCAGTATGCGGGTGATTTATAAAGGTAAGGTGTACCATAGCATGATCAGCTTTTGCTTTTAATAACAAGAAAAAGACACTGCCATATGCGATTCCTTGAGTCCTTTCTTAGACCACAAACCAACAGACAATGTAACAATATTAATAGATGCAATCGCAAACTTTATTGTTTCACGTGTCTCGTTCATTAATTGATCCATCATTGATTCAACTTTACTTCTTACTGTATTACATCAAAGTTATTAAAATTATTTAATTTATAATAAATTTTTGTACTTACCTGGTAGTTTAAACTGTGGATCCAAGGCGTTGACAAATTGTTAAAACGCTGGGCAGTCAATTAAGGAAAGCGGCAAACTTGTTTCTGCAAACAGATCAACAACAGCAGCAAGTTTATCCTTATAAACTTTTGAGTTTTCATTATATGTATTAATTTTTTTAACAAAAGCAGCAATTTTAGATTTTGCTTTTTGATTTGAATAACTGGCATCATTGCAAATTTTATTTGAATTTGACAATCTAGTTTTGGCTTTTTCTCTTTTTTTGAGTTTTGAAAACATCAGTATGATAACTTTCTAAATGACTCTTCCAATTTGTTGCATTTTTCCCTTTCATACATTAGGGACATTTCGTCTTCGCCCATGTTTTTTCTCCTAATAATAATAATAATAATACTCATACCACGCCCTCGAGCTTGAAGTGTTTTGTAAACTTGATGTGCTCTGTGAAATTTCGCACAAACAAGTAATTCAAAGTATTTATTTAAAGTAAAACTAGAAGCCCAAAAGGCTCGTATTGCCACCTGACTAACGGAAAAAATATAATAAAAAATAAATTGTTTATGTGATAAATTATTGACTGCTTTCTTACCAATAAAAATATATATGTCTATCACTCGGAAAATTAATTAAAATCAAACAGCTGTCAAATGGGAAAAAAACAAGAAAAAACAAAAACGATCAAATTGCATCAGTTTTTATAAGTTTGTAGATGTCAGATTTGAACTTCGAGTACTTCTATCTGTTAGTGGGTCATACTGAAAATACTCCCATATACAATTCTCCTGTTAGCGACCTGAAGAATCTTTCTGCATTGTTTTCTTATACTAATATTAAGCCTTAATTCTAAATATTATATTTATTTACTTATTGTTATACTGTAATTTAGCATCTTTTTTTAAGTTTTAAGTTTTAGTTTCAGTTTCAATTAACTTTTTTCATTTCTTTTTTAGAAAAGATTTTTTCAGTTAACTGATATTTCAATTTCAGTTAGTTAACTCCAACAATATTAGAATTAATTACAAACTTTTTTAATGGTTCATTTTTCAACTTGTGATTCCTCAGGACGAAAGTACAATTGACATCAGAAGTAAATGCATACACAAACAAGCTACTTGAAGATTATGAAAGCATCGACAAACTTTCCATACTAGTCGACATGTGGTATTCAAAATTTCAAGCTTCCAGGTTTAAATATCTCAAAATATATTTTATTCCTTTACTTCATTCATTATGTTTCCTTCTTCGTAGACTTCTTATAAACCAGTTAACATCAGATAGAGATACTCTTTTGAACTTGTACTTGCAATCTAAGAATGCCATACAATACACAATTGACGAAAGACAGTATCTTTATAAAGTTTTGTCCGACACAAACAAGTTAGTCTGTCAATTATTTCATCTCTAAATTATAAATTTAATACCAATTGAGATGTGAATGAATGAAAACATTCAACGTGCAGAAATAAGTGCATAATAGTGAAATAAGTTTTGTAATCAACTGTGCAGGATGCTTTTAGATTTATTAAAAATGAGAAACGATGACACGAACGCAATGAGCACATTGGAGCTGGTGGAGTACAATAAAGTTCTAGTGGAAAAATTAAACCCTAACCAACCTGACACCTCATCGACAACTGAATCTACAAAGTATACTTGTGCCGAGCGGTTAGCAAATGAGGTAATTTAAATTTCAGTTTTTTGCGTTTCATCTGATTGTTCTTTAAGTTTAATTTTATCTCACCTAACCAGGTGATTGACGGGAAAATAAGCATTATGTCTCAGGAGAATCATAGACCGTTACCAAGGTTTCATCCAAAAACAAAGTATTATGGCGTAACCTTCAATTGCTGCAAAAATTGTAAAGGAAATGTTCTAATAGTATAACAGTCGGTTTAATTTCATTCATCCATCTTGTGCTTGTCTCATCATTTTGTATGTTAAATGTCATTTACCTTAATATTTCCACTACATATAAATCTTTCCGTTCATATGCCTTTCTCTAAACGGATGAATTTTGATTAATTTGTTTGTATTTATGTTACATTCTGTTTGGTAGCTAAAAATTCAAATTTTGGTTAATTTATTTATCTATCAAATAAATTATATCGTTATTTATTTGGTGCTATAAATAATTCCTTCTGTTGAAGTATCACCCGCTTTAACTTTTGCTATGTGGCAACGGAGGTTAAAATAATTTTTTATAGTAGAGATTTTTTAGTTTTTCATAAAACGATGAGTGATACAGACAAAATTCAAAACCAGACACGGCATGATTTAGCATAATTAAATCAGATTAGAACAAGTAGGTGAATATCTGTGAATGAATATTAGAGGTACAAACGTCAAGTTGAAATAAAATTTTAATTGAAATTGTTGGTCTTGCGGTTTGTTACACTTTGCATAAATTCAACTAACTCTAATCAAAATAGAAAAGCAGATGAGAATGTAATTACGCAAAACTAAACCTGGCAGAGAGAGCTGAAATTGCCAACTGTTTTCCACTTAAAGTTTATGCATTTAATTCATGTCATGTCTTCTAGGTAGTAAATTAAAAAAGCAGAATACAAAGCAAGTGTCATTCCAAACTCAAATATTTGAGTCAAACTTTATTGCAGCACCATTGTTAATTTTGGCCGGTATTTTTTTGAGAACTGCACGGATCCACCACACGTCAAAAGTGAGTTTATTGTATTGTAAAAAAATGTATTCTGCATAAAATCTATGCTGAAAAATATGGTTGGCATGAAGCGAAAATGCATTAACTAATATTGTACTGCCAATTAAATTTTTGTTATAACAACAGGTTAGGAGCTGTAACAATATAAATACATTTGTTTTTATCACATTGGTTGAAAAAATTTCTTGACCGTATTTACTAATTAGAATGAATATTTCTAATAATAGAAGCATATAACAGAATTAACAAAAATAGTTGAATTAGACAAAGGATTTTAAAGCAAGATATACAACAGCAGCGGCCACAAGTCCTGTTCCATAAATTAGACCCGTCGTCATTAAAGCATTTTTTTTTATTTTCCATTCCAAATCGTCTTCCATCCTTTGCAGAAGATTGGTTATCTCTGACCCAACGTATACTACCTTTTCCTGGCTTTCATCATATTTATCGTTGGAGGCTGCAATCATTTTTTTGACCAAATTTTTATCTTTTTCAAGCATATGTTCTTTGTTTTTGATAGCTGTAAGGACATCCAGATTTTCCACCTAGAAAAATTGATATAAAATGAAATGCAAGCATGCAAATAAAATATAGCATAAAAAACTAAACCTTGTTAACGTTATCAAACTTTTCTGACTCGGATGCCAACAACAAAGGTAACTTCAGTTTTTCTGGTGCTTTTCCTTCTAATATTAAGGTTTGTAGGTCTGATAGAAATGAAATGGTTTGTCCATATTGCGCCTGAGCCACCTGTGACAAATTTTTAACGATATCCTTCAACTCTAAATTTTTGTCTGACCCCTCTTGAACCAGATCTTTCAGTTCTCTCATTTTCATGTGGTTGTTAATTGATGTTCCCACTATTCCTATAGCAGCACCAATCACTGAGCCAATGATTGACCAATATTTCGTTTTTTCAGCCTGAGCTCTTTCTTTTTCGTGGCTTTCTCGAAGAGCAGAAGAGAGTGCAGCAAAATGGTCATGCTCTGCCTGTTCCCAGTGTCGCAGATCTTGCATTAATTTTTTTTCATTTCTCAGGACATCATGTTCCTCAGTTAATAAGATCAGGTAACGTTCATCTCCTCTCTGCAGTTTATCTAATCTGACATGGATGTCTTTAAGACGGTTCTGAATTTCTGTCATTTTTGTCTGACAATTTCTTCTTTCATTTTGTACATTTTGAAATATTTGTTCTGCCTAATTTAAAAAAAAAACTTGTAAAGTAACGAATTAAAAAGTGAAGTAACACATCAGATCGCCAAGTTCGAAACTTGTGAATTAATGCCAAAAATCTCTATTATAAGTAACATAGCACTTATTCAACTAAACGCACTCCCGTGAATAACCTGCATTCTGCTTGTAAATGTTTTTGAGAATTAATTAACAATAATTCTACTAAAGATGTATGCATAAATAACTTTCACAGGTACAGATGAAAGTCATGTAGCTACTTGCCCAAAGATCTTTGAGAATGCATATCAAAGATGCATATATCAAGCATGGACGTTTTCAAGTACTATTTCTGAAGTGCAAGTACTAAGGTCTCAAGTACCAGTACTGAAAATTAAGTTTTTCCAAGTACAAGTGCCTACACCTCAGGTACAAATACTATAGTTCAAGTACGCGTACAAACGCTCCTATATCAAATGTACTTATATTTCAAGTACTTTTATCTCAAACACAAATCCGGCCAGAACAGAACCGTTGTCGCAGGCAGATTTGTGCGCAGTGCATCTTGTTCAAAACTTGTGACTATGGCTTCATTAGCTTGCCTATAGTTTGTCTCAAACCCATCATAAAACCTCGTTACATTACGAATGAATTAACTTAAATTTTAAAAAAATTGAATACCCCTTAATCTTTTTTGCGTATATAATAAAAACATGTAGAACTACATATGCATGCAACAAACTTGTTAACAGATTTTGAAAAACAAACTTCTCAATCTTTGCGCTTGGTGTTAATGTTTGGTATTAATTAATTTAAAAATAATCAAGAGAGCCATAACAATTAAAATCATGCAAATCATTTTGCATATATACAATACGTTCATTGATTAACATACATGTCAACAAATAAATGTATTTGACTCAATTTTCGCCTGGCAGAATTTGGAAAAATAGCCGAATTCTCCAATTAAATTATTATTAGTCTCTTTAAAAATAGTAACTACAATGCTGTAGATTTTTGTAAAGTACTTGCAAGTACAAATACATTGTAAAATAACAAGTGCAAGTACTTAGGTGTCAAGTATACATGTACTTAAAATTGGTACTAGAACAGTACTCAAGTACAAGTGCTAAATGCAAGTATGCTATCAAGTAAGTATGTATCAAGTAAGTTGAGTATGAGTATGCAAATAAATCAATCAATCTTCGTTTTGTGTCCAGAGGCCCGGTTTCCCGAGGTAGGACGTTAAATAAATGCAAATAAATAATAAGAAAACAAAGTAATATGTGTTTAAGAGATGAACTGTTTTGAATTTTTGTTTTATATGGATTAAAATTAAAACCATCTTTCTTAACAAGAAAAGTGAACACATTTTGGAGGAAACAACTGTTTCTGATGTAACGTTTCAAGCTCATTTATTACTAGAAAGATGATGTCTTCGTTCATTTATAATGGAGTCAAAAACAATTTTTTGTATCAACATACATAGATTGCATTTTATCATTACGAATGATAAAAATTTTATTATTATCATTAACATAACCCATTAAGACTGTACTGTTAAAATAATTTTTTAAAAGTTTAACAAGCACTATTTTGCATATTAAATAATTAAAACATGCAGCATTTAATGGACAAGTCTGACAGACTTACATCAATAACTTTTTTCTGTGCTGTCTTCACTTCAGTCAACCCAACAAGATTTTCATACTTTTGCAGCAGTACATCAATCCTGTTATTAATTGCAGTATTGAAATAATGGCGTTGAATTTGCTGTGGTAACTTGTACAAGTTCTTTTTCATCAACATGATTTTGTACCAATCTGTGTTTCTTTTATACTTGAACAAAAAACAGTAAGCATTATTAACAATGTTACCATGACTACTTTTTGTACATTAAAAAAGTCCTGTAACTGCAAAGGTGGTTGTTTAAAAAGCAAAAATATGCATCACTTTTAAAGCATCATTATGGTCGGCTAGTGTAATAATTATTACTAATGTGTAAATTGAATGAATCCTGATTTACAAAATTAATTTGGAAAAAGAATGAAACAGATGGTTTAGCTAAGAACTTTTGGCTTAAGATAGATTCTGTAGCAAATAAGAAAAATTTGTTTTGCATAAAAAAAATCTTTATTGACCACATCATGTTTAATATTCTTAGAGTCAACTAACTGAGCATTCACATTTCTAAGTAGAAAAGATTACTTTCATATTTAAAAAACGTTTTTAATATTTTAATCAATTGTGTGCTGATGGCCCATATCCACACTTCTTTTCCTCCATCTTATTCAAATGTAGCTTTTCATAATCGATCTTCATGTTTATTATTGGGTGAAGTAATTCAATGTACTTTCAACTAAATCTTTCTAAATTTGATTATTATTTATTTAAATAACTTTAAAAATTATTATTTCCTTCATAATCCTACTCTTCTGATGATTTAATTTCATCTAGGATTGACTATTGTATTACCTACATCAGTGTGTCCCAACATGAAGCAATTTCATTCTCAAGTAGGCAGTGGGGCTTTATGACTAAGCTGAAAATAAAAAGAGTTGAAAAAACTGTATGTAATAATAATCATAAAATACATGTTGAATAGATAATTTATTAAAAAAATCCCAAAAAAGGTCAACTTTTTTAACAAAAGGTGAACATTAGGTTGCAAAAAAAGTTGAAAAGCCCAGCTCCACATCATTCAACTAAAACTTTTGACTCTGTAGCTCATTTATCTGCTGGTACACCTCTCATTCATATATATATCCTTAAATTCTCTTGAACTGGCTACCTAATAAATTAGTAGGTTAGCCAGTTTGAGAACAAAATAATAAATGTTTAGTTAGTATTAAATTAATGCACAAATTTTAATCAAACTTGTTTGGCATGCTTTTTTTATAAAAAAAACTTCATTTAACTGACTAAATGTCTAATATGCTTTTTCATAATTCCTGTTATGTTCTTACATTAAATTTGTTATTTCTGCTTTATTTTCTAGAACTCTCTACCATTTTCTGTTAAATACTTCTCCATTTATTACTTAATTTATTTATTTATTATGAGACGTTTAAGGTGGATCTTGAAATAACTTTAGTCTGAGTTCCTTTTAATCTTAAATGGGTGTAAGCAATTGTGATAGAATGTTAGATTGGTACCACATCGCTATTCTTTACAAAATGGCTTTTAAATTTGGGGAAGAGTCTAATAAGAATGATTATATCATTTTTTTAAAAGTGAACTAAAAATAAAAATGTAAAAAAAAAAGGTTTTGTAGATTTATTTAAAATTGATTTAATAAGTTTGATTGGGCAATGAAATATTTTAAAAAAATGTTTTGGATTGTTTAAAAATACCAACTATCTTGCTACAAATACTAACTTTAAAAAACTAACTAAACCCTAACTAACCTAATGCTAACCCAAATTATTTTATTGTTAAATTAAACATTTATTGAAAAGAGCCTCTTTGAACTTTGCAGAAATGTTGCTTAATTTAGTTTAGAAATAAAGTTATTTATTTAATATTCGAAAAAACAGAAAAATGAATGATTTGATTTTGAATGGGTGATAAAGATTTTAAAAAACAGAATGTAGAATGAGGAAACCAAACTAAGAGAAGCAGAATAGAAGGGCACTGAACATCTTAACAACTTTATCTGAAATTTTTTCTAGTTATAATTTAAAAAAGTAATAATTGACAGAGATTGAATAACAAAATATTAAAAAATCAAATTCACCAAAGTTTACGAGCAAGCACAACACAAATAAAACATACCCAAACAAAATTAAACGGAACCGAAATCAAAAACAATTCTCTTATCGTACAGGAAGATGGATAAGAAGGCAAGATGTATAAGATGGATTTCTGATAGCTTAATGGCACAAACACATGGCACGATAATGACCCTTTAACAGCACATATGCTAATTATTTTTAGCAGAAAATATGCTAGCAACACATATGCTAATGACCCGTTAGCGCAATATACCATACAATCTGCCTTTTTAACGCAAAGGCATATATTATTCTATACAATCCAATCCATCCAATGATTCCTATTGTCCGAAGACCGCCGAAATAATCGGCCTCGGCGGTCTTCGGTATAAGAATTATTGGATGGATTGTTCAGACGGTTTAAACGGCATCATATATATCTGTAAGATATATGAAATATATCGGCTTGCTTTTTTGCCAACATACGGATGGCAAAAAAGCAAGCCGAAAACCGGTTTTCTGGAAAAAACGATTATCGGACAGGGCAAATCTTCTTTCAGTAGTAAAGTGAATAAAAATCAAAGGATTTGTGATTATCTACGGTGTTCAAAGATGATGTTAAATCAATTGATTTAAATTCGTCGTCAACAACGTGTATGCTTGATCGCCCACGAGTATTTTTAAAAAGCATATTAACCTCTTCTTTCCATTTATAACTGATTTGATTAACATGTTTTTGAAAACTAAAAGTTACCCATCGATTCATAAACAAGCAATTGTTATACCTACCGTTACCGAAGTAGCCATTTTTTGACGCAAATAACCCTAGAAAATTTCGGCCTATTTCAAATTTAGCATTTGTTGCAAAGATTGTTAAAAGAATAGTATCAAAACAAATAAAATATTTCAATGACAACAATTTTTTACCTCATTTACAGTCTGGATACAGACAATTTCATTTAACTGAGACAACTCTGCTCAAGTTATTATCAATTCTGTTTTGTGCATCTGATTTGAAGCAGATGTTATTGGTAGCATTGCTTGATATGAGTGCAGCATTTGATTGTATTGATCATAATATACTAATGAGGAGGTTGTCTATAAGTTATAGAATATCAGGCACAGTGTTAAAATTTGTTGATTCTTATTAGCATGGCAGGACACAGCAAATGTTTTTTCAAAATGAATATTATAATAAAGAAAAAATGTACCTCAGGAATCAGTTTTGGATTCATTTTTTTTCTTGGTTTATACTTCTGATGTTTTGATATTATTCAGAGCTATGATATGAAATGTCTTGCTTATGCGGATGATATAGAGTTAATGTCGAGTGCATCATATGAAATTTTTGAAGACTTAGCTAACAGAACCCAAAATGATATAAAATTAAACAAAGACAAAATCAAATTACTGCCGATAGATATTTGGCAGCAGACTTTGAAGACACGTATAAAGTTGTTAAAGATTGACGATTCTGTTATTAAATTTGAAGAAACAGCAACGGTTCTTGGGTTTACGAGAGATACCAATTTATTTATGCAAGAACACACTAGGCGTATGGCCAAGTCGTGTTTGTTTTAACTTTGTCAATTGCGGCAAGTAAAAAAGTATTTAAACCAAACCACAATGGTTAACGATTGGACTATTGCAACAGCCTATTGTATGGAACATCGAGAAATGTGGTTGAAATGTTGCAATCGGTTCAAAATAGAGCTTCTAAAGTGGTAATGAGTAGTGAGTAATTTGATCATGTTTCTTCAATCATGAGGAATTTACATTGGCTGTCTGTAGGAAAAAAGGATCATGTTCAAAATATGTGTGTTGATGTTCAGATGTTTGAATGGTCTTGCTCCACAATACTTGTCAAATATGTTTGCATTCAAAAATACGAATTCACAGAACTTTGTTTTATGATCAAATGATCAGAACTATTTAAAAATTTTGGCAACTAAATCGATAATTGGGTCGAGGAATTTTGCTGTTTGTGGACCGAAGATATGGAACAAACTTCCGTAAACCATATGCAGACCTGGAATATCACTTGTGTGGTTAAAAAAAGAATTGAAGACTTTTTTATTTTGATATTTTTTTTATGAACAATATTATAGTTGATAATGTGAACTAAAAACCATTATATTTTTAATTGTTATTTGATATTTCTTTCTGTGAACAATATTACGCAGTTGATAATATTTGAGAGCGCTTTTGAATAACTTTTTAAAAGGCGCTCTATAAATTTTCCTATAACAATAATAATAATAATAATATTAATGGAAGGTGTTTCCCGTTTAAACTTAATAGTAATAAATTTTTTTGGCTGTTGTCCAGTCTTAGTTTGTATGTAGTTTTTATAGTAATATGAGCATATAATTAGAATACCTATCTAGCCCTCAAATGCACCATTGCACTTTAGGGTTCGGCCTTATTTTTTAGTTTTCATGAACAATTATTCTTCAAGTTCATCAAATTTTACAACTTTTATAGTTTATTAATAAAAACTAAATAAATAAATAAATATTAATAATTAATAAATTTAGTAATAAATACTTAGTAATTTTTATTTTAAAACTTATTAATTTTGATTAATTTTAATTGATTTATTTTTTTGCATAATATTTCAACATATCGTGCTTGACAGGTCTCTCCCTACACGTTATACTTTTTATCAATCAATCAATCAATTAGCTTATAAAGCGCTATTTCCGCGATGTTCAACAGCGCCCCTCAATGAATTTTGAAAACAGATGGGTCTTGAGATCCGCTCTGAACTTTGCAAGTGATGGAGAAGTAGTCAGAGAAGTAGGTAGAGAGTTCCAGAGAAAAGGACCAGAAAAAACAAAAGCAGATTTGGCAAAAGAGTGTTTAACACGAGTTAAGAAAAAGCGAGAAGAAGAAGACCATCGTAAACCGGGGCGTTTAGGTTCAATAAATATATCTGATAAATACTTAGGAAATAATTTAGATTGAGACTTATACATGAACGTGCAAATTTTAAAAATTATTCTATATTTTATAGGTAGCCAGTGCAAGAGAACAAGATATGGAGATATATGAGAAAAGAAAGGGGCACGATCAACTAGACGAGCAGCAGAGTTAAAAGCTTTACTTAAAGGATAGAGTATAGAGTCAGGAAGGCCATAGTAGAGCGAGTTACAATAATCAATCCTAGATAAGACTAACGAAGTAACAAGAAGTAGAAGAGTAGGATCATCAAGAAAAGGCAAAAGTTTTTTTATTCTACGTAGATGAAAGTAAGAGCTTCTAGCAACTCTATTAATCTGAAAAGAGAGAGACATAGTAGAATCAAAGATAAAACCTAGACTACGAAACTTATAAGAGACATCAAGAGTTTTAGAATCAGGTAAGATAATAGGAGGAATAGTAATAGAGTGTTTAGATTTATTAAAACAAATTAATTCAAACTTAGAAGGATTAAGTTTAAGACACATAGAGTCAGACCAAGCAATAATTGAAGAAAGACATAGAGATAAATTATGAAGTACACTATTGAGATTAGATGGAGGAAAAGAAGTATAAATATAAGAATCATCAGCATATAGTTGACTAGAGAAAGAAAAGTTATTAATAGTACGAGGTAGTTCAGAAGTATAGAGTATAAATAGAAGAGGGCCAAGGATAGAACCCTGAGGTACCCCAAAAGTAAGAGTAGAGGAGTTCGAAGTAGAATTATTGAGAACAACAGAAGAAAAACGATTACAGAGATATGAAGAAAACCAATATGGTGTTTTCGTGTTTGTGTGTATCACAATTAATTTATATATACTAAATTTGTTAAAAAAATATTATCTTTCAATAAATATTTCAACCTTTCATATTTAAACATATTTTTTCAAAAATTTTAAATTTCCCTTTTTAAAAGCTTTCTATAAATTGTTTGTTCTTTTGTAAAAGCCATTTTCATCATATATATACCCAACGTGGATGAAACGTGATTTACTCACACGTTTGTTTGTTGCTGTCAAGATCGCAGGCCAATTCAAGCTCGTTGTTTATTTTTTACGAATTTAAATTTCTGTTGTACGAGGTTAGTTTCAACATTCAAAAAATGGTTTTTTGAGTTTTGTATCATTAGGATGTTTTATTTGAAAAATGCATTTTTATTCAATTTTTTCTATAATTATATTTCTTTCGTTTTTATTGTTTTTAATTTTAAAATGACTTTAACTAAGTTCTCTAGATCTTGTGCTTGTCTTGTTAACAAACTTTACTTAACTTTTCATATTTAATTCTTAACTTAAGTAAATCTTATTACTTGTCAGTAATTTTAACTATTATTATTATTATTTACTCTATTGGCACTCCTCAGAGGATTGAACTGTGATTAACATTAAATTCTTTATTGAACAAATAACTTTTAAAATTCCAATAATATTGAATAATCAACATTCAGTTTGCTTCAATGTTGTTAGAAGATAAAATACAAATATTTTAGGCAGAGCAACTTGCACACATCAGTACAGAATTTGGTTCTAGTCATAGGAATTACCATTTCTGATAAAACTTCACTTCATTTGCAAAAAATCTTCTTAAAATATTTTGGACCCTCACGAAATACACTACCATGAGCCAGCACTGCTTACTTTAATCAAATTTGTTTTCTGATCAGCAACCAATTGCGGCTCTCTAATCAATGACTAATCTACCAGTGGCATTCCGGAGTTGTTGAACTTTATTTACCACTCCTGTACTAGCACTATGCAACATCGAATTGCAGTAGTCCAATTCGATCTAGACATTACCAAGGTCACCACAAGACTAATAATTTTATTTGTGAATGCCTAAATCGAAACTAGAACTAAAACAAGTCTTAAAACTTAAAGTTTAATTTGAATTTGAAGAATTACTCTTTATCTTAAAAGTTAGCTTTTACTTAACTCTCTTTTTATTTTATTTTGAAAATTGCAAGTCTGTCTAGCTGCCAACTGGTGCCATTTCGCAGTGCGTGCGGTAACTAAGTTCGATTTGATTATGACAGAGAGATTTCCACTCATCACATACTTTAAATATATGATGCTCGTGTGTGGCATTGTGTTGATCCCTCTGGACCCAGGAAGAGTGCAATTAACCTTTTACTTAATGGCTCAAGTTTATTTTTAAAATAAATAAAAGAAACTTAAAATTAATTTTAATAGTAACAATTAAAATGACCACTACTACTAACACATTTTTTAGACAGAAGCCGCTGATAGATAGGTGGATGGATGATTTTTTGATATATATAATAGTAAGTTAAAATGACTACTACTACTAACATATTTTTTAAACAACAGCTGCTAAAAGCTGCTGATATATATATATATATATATATATATATATATATATTTATATATATATAATAGTTATTGTAAGCTGGTGATAAACTTTTTTATTTTAATGTTTTATTTTATTTTTTTTTATTCTTATGTCAGTTTCAAAGAGAAAGCTGAAAAAGGTCTGAAATTTAGGCCATAGTGAAGCTTGTATCAATAAATTTTTAAAGAAAACAAATAATTACAACTTTTTCAATCAGTTTCTGCAACTACCAAACTCAACTGCAAGAAAATCTTCACGTTTTCATTTGTTAGTTTGTCGTTATTTGCTGTTATTTATAGTTTTGTATTTATTTTGAATTTACCGAAGAACAACCTGCATACCTCTTCGGTAAATTTGCAGAAGTAAGAGTTTTATTAGCTGCAATTAAAATTGTTTGACAATTGAAGTTAATTTATAATTAAAATTTAAGTTAAAATTTTTACAAGTCTTCAGTTGATGTTACATTGTTTAGTTTGGTCTACTCCATCATAATTATTTTTACAAGTTTTCAATTGAAACGTTTTAATGAAAAAAATACAAAATTCAATTTATACATGTGTGTGAATGTATTGAATGAATGTACATTGTGTTGCGCAATACTTACATAGTGTTATGGCATAGTTGGAAGTTTTTTTTTATAATCTTTTAATAAAATAAATAAAAATAAAAATTCTCAAAGTACTTCACTATTTGGATGAGCAGGCCTTTTAGAGAAAGTTGTAATTGATTGGTTGATTTATTGATTGATTGGTTGGTTGGTTGTTTGATTGGTTGATTGATTGACTGACTTATTGATTGATTCACTGATTGGTTGATTGGAATCTTACTTGTTTTATTCAATTTTTATTTTGTTCATCTGTTATCTGTTGGTTAATAATATGTTCATTGTTATTTGTTCAACTGTTATATTGTTCATTTGTTATAATGCGAAGGTTGGAGTTAAAGAAGAGAATGGGCGTTCCCAAGTTTTACAGGTGGATAAGTGAGAGATACCCGTGCCTCAGTGAAATCGTCAAAGAGTACCAGGTACATTTTTTTTCAAGTTTTGTCATTTTTTTGTTTTTGTCAAAAGTTTGAAATGAAGAAAGATGTTGAGATCAGCAGATGCACCCAACCAAATTCGCAGCATGTTCCACCACTCAGACATAATGATATTTCATTTCTTTAAACTCACACAAAAAAACTTTTTATATTTTTTAAAATAAAAGTCTTTAATACCATGAAAGATTGTAAAGCTTTGTCAATCACACAATATGTGTCTCGTTCTTTTGTTTTTATCACCATAATATTTTTTTTTAAATGTCTTCAATTTTACTTCATTAAAATTAAATAGCCCAACAACAAGTTCCTCAAATTTGAAAACACTGTTCGCTGTTGGCCGTCTCAACTTCATTAGCTAATTTTTTTTCCATTTGTCTAACTAGTGTGGATTTAATCTGATCAATTGCTGTGTTCAATTTTAATGAGAACTGTTCTTGTATATCGCTGCTCACATTTCATCACATTCTTATTATTTATCATCTGTCTGATTATTTAACATAATGATTGATCATTCGCTGTTATTTGTTATTATCAATTTGAATAATTTTCATTATAATTCTGTGATTTTAAATAATTTTATTTATAATTAAACTTTCATAATGGCATATTGATGGACATTTTGTGTGCTTTCCTCTTTTTTTTCACACACACACATGCAGATACCAGAGTTTGATAATCTGTACCTCGACATGAACGGAATAATCCATACATGTTCCCACCCCGATGACAACAATCCCCACTTCAGGATAACTGAGCAGGACATCTTCTCAAACATCTTCCACTACATAGAAGTACGTACGCGGCTTGCTGTGCACTGCACATATAAAACATCCTTCAACTACTTCCCATCTTATTTGTTCATCTGTCAGATTCTTCATGTAAACTTTTTCTCTCTTAACCCACCACTTCTAGGTGTTATTCCGCATGATAAAACCTCTTAAGATATTCTTCATGGCTATCGATGGAGTGGCTCCCAGAGCTAAAATGAACCAGCAGAGAAGCAGGAGATTCAGGTATCCTTCCACTTGTATCATTTCACGTATATCATCATGTATACCATCACGTTTATCATCACGTGTAGGGAGAGACCTGTCAAGCACGATATGTTGAAATATTATGCAAAAAAATAAATCAATTAATCAATCACGTCAACAATATTTTTAATATATCATCGTAATGTCCAAAATTGTTGAAGATATATTTTTAATTTGAATAAATTAAAACAGTGAAAAGAAAATTTTGATTAGAAAAGTTGAAAATCTTAATTAAAACTTTAAAAAATTTGTATTTATATATATATATATATATATATATATATATATATATATATATATATATATATATATGTTGGTAATAGACCATACTTTTTACAATATTCTATAAATTCTACCGAATGTTTGGCGTTAATATGTTTGTAGTTCGTTTTTTCGATTTTTCTCACTAAAGTTTTTTGGTGAACGTTTAGTTTATTAAAATTCAAAATAAACTTATTTTTCGAATTCATGCTGCAAATAAGGCCATATTTCGATTCCGAATGAATCATCGTCATGAATCATCGAATCAACCAACCAAAATATAAAGTTAAACTCCGAATTTATTACAACAATAAAAAGACGTCTCACCTAATACTGAAAAACAACTGTAGTCCTAGAGATAACTCTGTGTTAAAGCGTAATCACGTAATATATGAATTTAATTGCCCCTTTGACGGCTGTGCACGTCAACATGACTCATATATTGGGATTACTACTACCTCACTGACTAGAAGGCTTACGATGCATAAACAGAGTGGTGCTATCAAATCTCATTTGGACTCAACACACTCAATCACAATTAGCCGTTAAATCCTCGACGGCAACACCAAAGTAATATACCAGAACAGCAACTACACGCATCTTAAAATTGCAGAAGCAGTCCTAATCGACATCAATAAACCAAAAATAAATATACAACAAAAAATGACAACCTCACTTCCAACCCGGCGCTTAACCAACAACGAAAACAAAGAAGTAATAAAAACTAGCATCGTAAATAGTGACAAAGAAGAATATGATGCTATCGATGAAGAAAAGGAGACCAAAGAAGATGACCAGCCAATTAAGAAACCTGACACCTAATTCACATCAAAGTTAAATTTTACAACACCAAAGTTAATTTTTACAACGTCAAAGTTAATCTTGACAAAGTCAATATTTCCCTATATACATCAAGGAGCACTGACGATGATTCATTCGGAATCGAAATATGGCCTTATTTGCAGCATGAATTCGAAAAATAAGTTTATTTTGAATTTTAATAAACTAAACGTTCACCAAAAAACTTTAGTGAGAAAAATCGAAAAAACGAACTACAAACATATTAACGCCAAACATTCGGTAGAATTTATAGAATATTGTAAAAATATATATATATATATTTATAGATAGATATTTTAAATAAAATAATTCATATGTAAATATTTTTTATTGTTTTATTGTATATGTCATGCCAACAATATTCTTGTTAAATCCTTTTATGCCATCATCATTCATCATTGACTTTTTAAGTTGCGAATCATTTTAATACTACTTTCCTTTTTTCGTCGGCCTCATTGGAAGCTTCTATTAAAAACTGATCTGCAGCCACTGCTGTTTGATATTTGTCTTTAATTTGTTTTAAATGCTTCTCGCTTGATTGACAGTGTCAGTCATAATTTATAAATTGTTCTTTTTTGCCACTTAATTCAATAATGCATTGCAATGACAAGGTCTGCAAGGGAAGTTGAGGACCTAATTGCCAAGGCCTTGAACAAAGGTGAAGATTTACCGAAAGAAGAGAGATTCGATTCTAACTGCATCACTCCAGGTCAGAGAGTTTCCTCATCATCATCATTTGTCATTTCATTTATATAAACATCATTGAGATTATTATTATTTTAAATATTGTTAAATAAACTTGATGTTGATGGACTAAATATGGAAGAATGAATATGAACTGAAAATAATACAAATGAACACAGGAACTGCGTTCATGGCCAGATTGCACATTGCACTGAAGGACTTTGTTGTGGCGAAGGTCAATTCCGATCCACTCTGGCAGATACCGACCATCATATTCTCGGGGCACGAGGTCAGTAGTTTTTATATTTTCCACTCTTATGGTCGATAGTTGATTATTCTTACGTTGTCTTTTTATTATTTCAGTCTTCCATCCTTCTATTGCGATTGTCTGTTAATGTTCGGCTATCCGCTTGTTTCACAAATTTGCGACTGCAGTGTGCTTCCTAAACATTGTTGGTGCTATGATGGCTTGCTTGGACCTATCATTAATCGCTCACGTCCTTCCCATTATCGTTTTTATAACTCATCCTGAAAACAATTTCATGCTACATGCTCAAAATTGTTGAACACATGTTTCTAAAATCCCTTTCAAGAGTCGACGGTCTTGTCAATTAAGTTTATGTCCAGAACTTAAAGTTGAGATGTTTGCTATCTCATTGCGTTCTTGAGATACGCCTGTTCATTCAAATTTTGATTGAATGCAAAGTTCCATATTTTTTTATAATTAAATATCCATCCACGAATCAACATTCATGACTTCATTCATCTGCCTGCAACTTGTTCAGTACACTTGAAACGTGCAGAATGTATGTTAATGTATCTTATTCCACAACTTAAAAGGACATTTTCTTTTCCACAAAATTTGTTTCAATTAATGTAGAGATTGTAGCTAACTGGACATCAGCAATCGACAATCAATTTGTGTATAAGATATTTATAATCACATTTTAATGATTTGATGACCACTCACTCACTCACTCCCTCATGTTGTTTCATAGACTCCTGGGGAAGGTGAGCACAAAATAATGGATTTCATTCGACACGAAAAGTCAAAATCCACATTCAATCCCAACACTCGACACTGCCTCTATGGACTTGATGCTGATCTGGTCAGTATTTTATTCGCTCAACATGAGTATTTATCAAATAATTTTTTATTTCAATATGACTATTGTGAAAATAAATTTGGAAATGTTGTCAGATAATGCTGGGTATGTTGACTCACGAACCTCACTTTGCATTGCTGAGAGAAGAAGTGAAGTTCACAAAGAGCAAGGCGGACAAACGAGTGACTAGTCCCGAAGACACGACCTTCCATCTTCTCCATCTCTCGCTGCTCAGAGATTATCTCAATCTTGAGTTCTCCTCTCTCAAAGTTATTATTTTCTTGCTCACTTCATAATCTTTACCATTCGAGATTAACAAATATTATAATTGAGTTCATTTATTTGACAGGGAAAGTTAGATTTCAGATATGACTTGGAGAAAATAATTGACGATTGGTTGTTCATGGGCTTCCTGGTTGGAAATGATTTTGTACCCAACCTGCCAAACATTCACATCCACCATGACTGCCTGCCCGTTTTATGGTCCGCTTATAAAAAAGTGCTGCCAAATCTGAAAGGTTTGCTATCGAGATTGATTGGTCACAACTCAGAATGACACATGGCAATCAATTATTTTTCTTCTTTCTTGCTTAGGTTACATCAATGAGGATGGCTTTCTCAATTTGGAAAGGTTTCATATCTACATTAAAGAGCTAGAACAGGTTACTTTGCAACTTTTTAAATTTAAATATTCGTTGCATCAGAAAGTATTTTAACTAATGCTAACAACAAATTATAAATCCTTTCAAAGTTAACATGCTTAAGCTCCTGTCCAAATCTTTTTTATTATCTGAATGTTGACAGAATGTGGACAAAACTAAGTTGATATGGGACAATAGATTCAAATAATTCAGTTTATTGCAGGAAGCTTTTTTCTGACCTGGTGAAAAGCCAACTTGCCACTACGGCCGTTAAAATTCCGTTGTCATTTTATAATACCGTCTTGCATGTTGTAATAGTCTCTGCATCTGTCGGATTCTGGTTTTTAAAAAATAAAAAAATATTCCGTAAAGCCGGTTTGCGCCATTTGACTCACAAAATGATTTCATTGGCAACTTTCATTTTAAAATCTTAGGTACTTGAAAACCATTCCATTATATATTTTAAAACAAACAGTACGATCTAGAGAAGTTCCAGGAACACGCCGATGACATTAGGTGGATGAAGAATAAGAGCAGGAACGGGAAAAGTGGAAATAAGATATTCCGTGGAAAAGTTCAAAATTCAAAAGTTGAGGAGGTTGAGGGTGAAGGTGGTGATGATGAGGATGGTGAGAGTGATGAAATTACGAATGAAGGAACATCGAGTGATGAAGTGAGTGCCATCTACCATTAAGTTTTATTTTTTAATGAATCAGTACCATTGTCAAGTACCCATATTATTACATGATTCAATATTTTACTCTTGGTTGCAAAAGTTTGCTATCTTTAGCCAACAAACCATTCTATTAAATTATTCATTGCAACAAATTAAATTATTCGTATGTATTTTAAAACATTTTCTAGTACAGAATTAAACTTTCCAATTTGTTTTCAAATATTTTAATACCCAAAAATTAATTTTTGTGATAGAAAAAATCGTTAAGCAGTGTCTTACTTGGAATACCCAGTGCATCAGATTTCATAACGACAAAATCGTCTGGCAGCATTTCTGGTATGATTCAATCATTGTTTGCATTAAAAGTTGTACATTCAGTTTGTGCTTGAATCAGAAATTGTGCATTTGTTCAACAAATTCTGCTTCAGGTAATCCAACCAAAGTTGACTCATTGGAAAGGATCAGCAAGGGAACAACATCCAGTTCATCAAATGAAGACAGTGCCTTGAACCAAATGTTCAGGGACTTCAAGGATGAATATTACAAGGAGAAGATGGAACTTCCTTTTGTCGACAGGTATTTTTATCCTTAATCAAAAATTTTCTGACTCCGACTTGGGGTTTCGCGACTCACAGAAAAAGTTTTTACTTTTGCTTCATAATTTCACTTAAATATCCCTTCAAAATGTCACTTAAAATCAGTCAACGTAATTGTTTTTTTATATATTTTTTTTTATTTTTGTTTTAAAACCTACTGAAAAATTTATTTGATTGCATTCACCTATTAGCATTTATTTTAGTATTAAACACATTTATATCTTCTAAAAAACACGATCCTAAAAATTATTTAGAAATAGAAAAATATGAATTTTTCAAACTCTAAACACTTTCCGAAATCGGATGAAAAATATCCAACTCCGACCCTCAAAAATCTCCGATTTTGTCGAATTGCTTTTTTTAACTATCGTCACTCCCGAGAATATTTTCATTTTATGGTGGCTTGATCATTGTGACATTTTATGTTGGTCATGCTTCTTCATCGCTGGTATCTTTGAGCTTTCAAATTCTACCTAATCATTGTATGAAATGTTGAAATGTCTGTTGAACCTCACTTGAGCTGAATGCAAAATAATGTCATGCAGTATTCAAGCAAAGATTAATTTTTTCTAGTTTTAAAGAATTTCCAGTAAATACTTTATGGTATAATTATCTTTTATGGTTCTTTCATACTGCTATAAAAATAGAATGCTCAAGTAAACTCTTAAAATCTTCATCGATAGTACTTCATATCTGAATTAAAATAAACAAGATAATGCGTTATTTACTTGTCAGGAGCGTCTGGGAAGAGCTGGCCTATGAATACGTGCTCGCCCTTCAGTGGATCCTCCATTATTATTACAACGGCGTTCAGTCTTGGAGCTGGTCAGTAGATAGATTATCAGTTTATTCATTCTAATAAATGAGTTTTCGCTTACCAAATTGTTTTTTGAATTTTGTTTATATTTAACATAATTGAGCGATGACAAATGTAGAATCTGCATAGTTTGTTTAAATTATTTGTTGGTTTGCCTACTGACAATTTATTGATTCATAATATGAATTCATCTAGCAGTGATAGGTGACATCCAACTTGTTCAATTTTAGGTTTTATCCAAGTCATTATGCACCTTTCTTATCTGATCTGAAGTATTTTAGAGGTTTCAAATTAACATATGAACTGTCCAAACCATTCCTCCCCTTCCAACAACTCATGGCAGTCCTTCCGAAAGCCAGCAAGAAACTTCTACCATCATGTTATCACGTTAGTCTAGCTCTTTCAGCGTGCTCTTCTACTACATGAATTTTAAATTTTCTCTTTTTTAAATTATGTAGGTTTATTATTTAAAACTCAACTATTTGTAATTTTTCATTCTTCAAAACATTTATATAATATTATTGACAATATAATATGTATGCATTAAAGACAAAATCGTCATGCGGTAAATTGAAATCTATATATATATATATATTTCAATATTTAATTATTGAACATACTCCACTGCAGTCGTTGATGGAAGAAGGTTCGATCCTGGCCAGTTTCTACCCTCTGGAGTTCGCGACGGATCTCAATGGGAAGTTGCAGGAGTGGGAAGCTGTTGTTCTTATCCCATTCATTGATGAGGTTTGCAAATTATTCTCTTCTCCACTTTCATGCTGAGCAGTTTCGTTTACATACCCACGTGAAAAGTGGATACGATGCATTCACATTATGTTCTTGTCTTTACACAACTGTTTGCACTACATTCTCTGTATGAATTGCTGCTTTCACCATATTTTCATCTCATTAGACAAAATGTTTAATTGAACAACAAATTTTTTTTTTCAGAGCGTCAGAAATAGTCAAAAATCATTTTTTCATTTTTTCAATCGAACACAAATCGCCTGCAAACAGCAAAAGTTGTTGGAGGCCATGGAGAAATGTGATGGTAAGTTGAGTGCAGAGGAGAAGAAGAGGAACTCATTTGGTCCTCACATTGTGGTTCAGTATGATGCTGATGTTCAAAAGTCATACCAGATGCAAAACAAAAATGTTCTGCACAAAAATCATGCTAAGTTAGTTCATTTAAGGCAAATCTGATTCATCTTTTTTAAAATCGCTTTTAAGCCAATGAATTAGAATAAGAATTAATTATAATTAACTAAAAATTATGAAAATTAATAATTATTATTATTAATAACGACAAATTATCATTTCATTGAAAAGAATTAAAGAGCTTCCGATAGATGCATTTCATGTGCCAATAAGGAACATTTGCAAGGGCCTGTGCGAGGGCGTGGACATGACGGCGTACAGATTTGGATTCCCCACATTGAAGCATCTACCTCATAAGGTCACTTCCCTTCAATTCACATCATGAGAAATTTTTAAATTTCTGCTTTGTTATATTGCTCATGTGTATATGTGCGCAAAGTTATGTCCTTTCGTAAATGTTTCACATAATTTTTTATTTAATGCAGGGAACGCTGAAAGTCTGCGGTGTCAGAGTTTTTCAAAGGAACAGTACAAACGCCAGCATGGTTCTGACGCTAGAGAGATACCAAGACGATGTAATGTCTTATTTTTGTTTGTTTTTATATATTTTCTATTTGCTTATTATATGAACTACATCTAATGGTAATGTAGTTGCAGGGGTGGGCAAGCTAAGGCCCGGCGGCCCGCGATGATATTTTATGCGGCCAGCGAGGCCATGTTTGCCAAAAAAAGTATAATTTGCAATTAAAGTACATATGCGGCCTCTCCAAAAATCCCGATTGCTGTAATTCTTTTTGATTCCGACATCGTGTGCATTTATTTGTTCATTAAATTCACTCCCGGACAGTTCTCGGAGGATACAATTTATATTATACATAGCTATTTATTTATTTATCATAAAATCAACTCCATTTTAAATGCATCACCAATTATTTGTCTGTTTATTAGGATAACTTAAGAACATATTTAATAAGGTCCAACAGCAGCATTGATACATTTATTGATTAGTTAGCTAAATATATCTCAACCCATCTGTTGGTCCAAATGTTTCCGTGCGTTTCAGTGAAAATATTTTTTGCGATCATTCAAATTTGTATTACTTGACCTTTTTGGAAAAATCTTTTTAGCGAACTTAATTATAAGTTAGCGAACATTTAAAAATTTTCCAAATTCTGGTTTTCTTATTCATTAGTTCTTCACCATAATTTGGCACCGTTGGATAGCTGGTTGATCCAAACACAAACACGTTTGGTGTCAATGTTGATTGTAACGTAGAGGTCGTCATAAACATAATTGAATAATTATAAACATAATTAAATGTCATAAACATAAATGAATAATTATAAACATAATTAAATGTCATAAACATAATTGAATAATTATAAACATAATTAAATGTCATAAACATAATTGAATAATTATAAACATAATTAAATGTCATAAACATAACTGAATAATTATAAACATAATTAAATGTCATAAACATAATTGAATAATTATAAGCATAATTAAATGCCAGACTCTCAAGGTGGTCGCAAAAAAGTTCTTAGGTCATGTCGTCCATGTAAATTATCCTCACCTCATCGAATGTCTAGTCACATCCGTTTCCTCCGACGAGTTCAAGTTGGTTATTGGATAATATTATTTTAATATCTTTTGCGAATTTTCCTAATTTTTTTAACTTGATTTTACAAGGTGGAAGTTGTCTGACGATGGCGATGCTGCTAGCATGACATCAGGCGGCATTGTTCGTGAATCACTGATTCCAGTTGAGCAGGCCCACTGGCAGAATATCAAACAAAACCTCATTGAAAAGTTTGTCAAAAAAACTGTTTTTTTTTAATGTTCATAGTAAAAGGAAGATGAGTTAGCCGAAGATATTTTTTACTTCAAATAAGTATAAGTCTTGATATTTTTTTTCTCTCTGCTGTTGAAACAAAACATAGAGCACTGTGGTGGTATGCTGCCATGAACGCTCGCTTCACGATGTAGATGAGTAAATATGGCTGATGTACTCTTGCAAACTGACTTTCATTTTCTTCCACTTCTTGCTTCAGAACAGCGTTTCATGATGCTTATTCGTTTAAGACAGCTGCTAAGATAAGCACCACTGAGAAGCATTGGATGTATAATAATATTAAAGTGATATTGCTGTGATGAACTGACGATGACGGCCTCAAACACTTGCAGGTACATGACGAGGTATGCAGTGGACATCGGTGACGAAGAAATCTTGGTCTACGGCAGAGTGCTTGTTGGCAAAAGGTTCGACAAATGTTTTACATTTTCATATCAGTTGTTGGCGGTTGTAATGATTGATGATGGTTTTGATCTTATCGTTCAACCTACATTTAAGGAATGCATTAAATTTAAAAATATTGTTGCATTGAAAATGTTTGAGCAGATACGTTGTGGACAAGAGTGGGCACGTATCAGTCTCACGACAATGGAGTCAATTTCCAGAGCCATTCCTCCGCCAAACCACTGTGGTAGTAGTTTATTTTGATTTGATTTGCATGGTGTTCTCTAGTCTCTTCTCTCTTTTCCTCTGCCGCTCATATTTTCTTTCAACAATTCACTCATTTTTCATTGAAGACAAAAACTCTAATAACTTCAAAGCACATTGATGAAAACAATAATGAGTTTTTTTTTTAATAATACACTTATTTCACGTTGAACTGTTTGGCGCAACCATTTGTACATACAATTTTAACAATAATAAATAACAATGGAGAAATTCACAAAATTCAAGAAATTCTCCTTCAAAATTTTTAAAACTTTCCATCAAACGTCGTCACTAACATTTTCTAACTTCCAACACAATAATCACCGTGAGACGATGACGACGATGACCACCATCATTAAAATTGCATCCACGATCACCATCACCACAACTGCCTTGAAATAGCTAATCGATTCAGAAGTGTGGGATTCAGCCGACCAATCAGCGATGACCCTATCTGACCTCTTCCCCGTCGGTTCGTGTGTCTTCATGTTGTGCAATCCACATTACGGAGCCCAGGGTCATGTGAGTTTGTCCTTTCTTTACATTTTAACATTCCCAAGACACCTAGAACATAATCATTCCCAAAACTCAATAATAATTTGCCACCTGGTGAATTTTTTATATTCTTTTTCTCTAATGAACATCTTATAATTTATTTATTTAGTCATTAATTAATTAATTAACTAATTCGTTTATATATTTCTAAAATTATTATTTTATTTTCCATGCTTAAACCTTCTTTCTCCGCAATTTATTTTCCTCATTTTATGATATTGTCTCCCATATTGTAACAGATTCTGCATTCCTCAGATTCCGATTTCTTTTAAAGAATAATATAAAAAAATGTCGTTCACTCTGTTTGCTGATGATATTAATAATGTGTGCTGCTCATTAAAGCTGAGTTACGAATGATCCACATTCATTCATTCCACAGCTGTTTATTGGAATGAATGATGAAGATGATGAATGAATGATCGTTGCATGAATGACAGCCAATGTACTTACGCTTTTGGTGAATGGATGATTGCAGGTTACGGAACTTCCAAGCAGATCCAAATTGAGAGTGACAGCAAGGTTCACGATCCCCTCTGAGCCTAATCTTCAGCAAGTCAGAAGGGACTGCCAGGTGGGTGGCTCTCCGTTAACTCATTCCTGATTGATTGATTTACGAATTTAAAAAAACGAATTTTTTGTCCGCATTATTCATATGCTTGTGTGAGAATGAAATGTAAAATAGCACACACCACTCACCATTCAACAACTTCCGTTATATATACAAAGTTGCAGATGATGAATTATGCCCCCGCCCACTTTGTATGTCCTCGTCTTGGCATTCCCACACAACTTCTGGCCAGGATCACAGGGACTGTCTACATCGTGGATGACGTCTCAAACAACAAGACCAACATCGGATTGAACCTTAAGTACAATAAACAGAACTTGGAGGTTGGTTGATTGGTTGGCTGATTGGTTGGTTAGTTAGTTAGTCGGTTGATTGGCTGGCTGGTTGGTTGGTTGGTTGGTTGGTTAGTTGGTTGACTGGCCGCTGGTTACAAAAATTTGGTTGGTCGGTCGGTTAGTTAGTTGGTTGTTATTATTATTATTGTTGTTGTTGTTGTTATTAGTAATAGTATTATCATCGTTATCGTTATTATGTATCGTTATATGATATATCGTTATCACCCTTAGTGGCATTCCTCGGAGGTTTGAATTGAACTGCGATTAAATGCTTCGTTGAACAAATAACTTTTCAATTCCCGTCTGAAATTATTTAATGGAACAATCTGTTTCAATCTTGTTGGAAGATTGTCCTATATTTCGGGCAGATCAGCCTGCACGCACACCTCTCAGTCACCTATTTTTGTCCTACTTTTATGAACTGACGAAACCAAATGCAGTTCATGTTCTACTCCTACTTTTGTTCTCTTATGAAAAACCTCCTTCAAACATTCTGGACCTCCTCCGTGCAGCATCCGTGAGTCACGACTGCCATTTTAAATCTTTTTCCTTCTTATTCTTTGTCCACGCGCTCTCTCTCCCTCTTTCTCTCTCTCCCTCCCCTTCTCTCTCTCTCTCTCCCTCTCCTTCCTCTCTTTCTCTCTCTGTCTCTCTCTCCCCTTCTCTCTTTCTCTCTCTCTCTGTCTCTCTCTCCCTCTCCTTCTCTCTCTCTCTCTCTCTCTGTCTCTCTCTCTCTCTCTCTCTGTCTCTCTCTCCCTCCCCTTCTCTCTCTCTCTCTCTCTCTCTCTGTCTCTCTCTCTCTCTGTCTCTCTCTCTCTCTGTCTCTCTCTCTCTGTCTCTCTCTCTCTGTCTCTCTCTCCCTCCCCTGCTGTCTCTCTCTGTCTCTCTCTGTCTCTCTCCCTCTCTCTGTCTCTCTCTCTCTCTGTCTCTCCCTCCCCTTCTCTCTCTCTCTCTCTTTCCTTCCTCTCTGTCTCTCTGTCTCTCTCTCTCTCTCTCTCTCCCTCCCCGTAGCCAGGCGCCCGCTCGGGTTTGGGCTTCTATATATTCCATAATTGTTGCTTCTATTTTGTAACTTCTTTTGTGATTAGTAGAGTTCGTTAGTTCGCGGAAACAAGTGATAGCGTTGTGTCGTTGAAAGCCTGAAAAACATAAAAAAACAAGTTGTGTAGATATTAAGCAGTTTATAATGTCCTTAAAAGGTGATTGAACTGGCTGGATGAGATTATCTGAAGCTAGATTTCAATTTGGATATGAAATGCTGAAGACTGGTGATTGAGATGCATAGGTCCTAGTACAATCAAAATGGTGAAGCCGATCTGATACCGTTGTTTATGTTTTCAGAAATAATTTATAGGGAGATTTTAAAACCAAACAAGACGTGAGTTTACATTTAAAAAATCTGAGAATGTAAATATTTGCGACGTTGCTAGCTGCATGACCTAACGTGATCCCGCTGTAGAATTATTGAACCCACCCACGAACACAAACGCAGGTGCCCGGCTACACGAAGAAAGTCGAAAATGAGTGGCTCTACTCGCCAAATGTTTGCAACATCCTCAAAGAATACATCGCCAAGTAAGTTTTTTATTTTTTCGAGGATTTGTTGCAGCCTACAGACGTTTATGAAGTTTTTCAGTTGTCTCTGTCTGATTTGCATCGTCAATCTGTACGCGCATGTGCTGCACACACATCACACACACACATCACACACACACACACACATTCATGTGTTTATCAATCAATCAATTATTTAATAATTAATTTATATTTATATTTTTATTTGTTAATTTGTTGTTATTATATTGGTGTTGTTGGTTCGTTTATACATATACTCCTATAAATTAAAGCTAGCTCCACTTTTCATCAGCACAATATTCTGCTCTGTTGCAATTACTGAATGAAAATGACGACCCTCTTGCCATCAATACATTCACATTATTTCAATAAAGAATAATAACTATTTCCATAATAATTCGTCAGTTTGTGGCGACCTATGTTTATGATATCTGAACCATTAACCAAATTGCATTCGTCGCACTTACTCTTGTTTCAGATTTCCAGACCTGTTCAAAGAAATTGTCCGAATGAGTAACAATGACACCTTCCCACTTTCAAAAGTTTTCAGACAGAATAGGTGGGTCTCAACTTTTTTTCTTATGAAGTTCTTAACTAATAATTAACCCTGCGTTTAATCTTTTCATGTTGGCACATTTTGGTTACTGCGTGTATTGGTTATATTGTATTTTTTATTATTTCATGTAACTTATGTCTGGTTATTAACTGGTCTTGACTGATGGGGTCGTAATGATATTCTTATGATTGTCGTTATCACCATTATCAAGATTATCATAATGAATGATGACGGTGATGGTGATGATGGTAATCGTGATTATGATGATGGTGATGATGATGATGATGATAGCAAAACACACAACCCACCTGATGCTTCCAACAGGGAGAAACGAATGCAGGAGTTGAAATCCTTCCTGGATGAGTTGCCGTGTCGATCGATCAGTGCCAAACCACACGGCACTGTCCAACTGGAGTCTCACCTGGTTGACTGCGTTCAAGCAGTCGTGGACTCTTTAGATGTATGTTCGTGTGTGCGTGCGTGTGTGTGTGTGCGTGTGTTCATGTGTGTGCGTGTATGTGCGTAAGCTCTTTCATAGATGTCTTTTCGTTTGTCTGCGTCTTTGTTGTTATGTCTGTTCTGTATGTATGCGTACTTATTTGTTTTTTTAGTATATTGACCCTGTTTTGTGCGTAATGTTTTTGGTTTGTATGATATTTTACTCATGAAAACAAATCTAATTATTAAGATATCTTCAACAAACTTCTAAACCAGTACACACACACATACACACAGTACATAAAATTTTTCGTTATTTTGTCTATCCCATCTTTTCAACTGTGTGAGACGAGTCATTGCAGGTTCCTTAGTTTGAATTTTTTAGCTAATTGATTGGGTGACTTTGGGGCATAAATATTTATTGCATGTTAATTAGGGAAGATGAAATGGTAGATAGCCAAGGCCATTTGTAAAGTTATGAATTGAATATTATATATATATATATATATATATATATATTTCTATAGAAAAAGAAGAATCAGTTGTCGGTAGTTATGCAGGTGAAACCTCATCTTCTCTATCAGGTCAGATCACGTTCAATCTGATGATCGTGTATTGTTGTTCGTGTTGTTAGTTTTTTTTTGTTGTTTTTGTTGGTTTGTATTGTTTTGTTGTTTGTGTTGTTATGTTGTTGTTGTTCTGTTGTTAGTGTTGATTTGTTGTTATTTTGTTTGTGTTAGTGTTTTGTTGTTCGTGTTTTTTTGTTGTTAACACCACCATTGACATTGCCGTGTTGTTTTAATTGTGGTGTTCTCGTGTCTTGCTGCTGTTGTTGTCTCATGTTTTCTTTTGTATAAATAAGTTTGTTGTTTTTGTTGCCATAGTTTTTGATTTTTCTGTTGTCATTATGAATTTGAATTTTATTATCAGATTTCAAGTTTATGAATTATATTTTGAATGTTTGTCCATCTTCCCAATTACATCACACATTCACTCCCTGTTTGACTTTCATTTCATTTTGATGTTTACTTTTCACTTTTTTGAGGTACGAATAAAGGGGTGAAAATAATAACCTTCAATCAACAAACCAACCATTCAACCAACAGATCACTTATTTTATCAACTGACCACCTATTTAACCAACCATTCAGCTAATTATCAACGGCTCAATCAAACATTAAACCTGCCATCTATTCAAACAACCATTCAACCAGCTAACTAGACAATTGTTCAACCAATCATTCAACCAACCAACCATTCATCCATTCCACCAACCAACCATTCAACTAACCATTTAACTAACCAACCATCCAACCAACTACAAATAATAGTTGAAAGACCTCCACTCGGCATGCCTGCCAGATGAGCACGCTACATTTGAACTGCTTGACAGAGTGGTGAACGTGAGGCAGGGTTATTGCGTTCCTGTTGGTCTGAGAGGCACCATCGTTGGAATACAGCCAGGTCGGTGCACTCGCTATCTCTCTACCGCCAAATCATTCATTCATTCATATTGAATTCCATTAACAACGTTTGTTACATTATTTATTAAAAATGTGATGCATAATAGGAAAGTATTTTAATTGTCCTCTGGGAATTAATTGGATGGAAAAAAATGTGAAAACGATAAATTTGGACTTAGGAACAGAAAAGGAGGAAATTTGTCATATAACGCAGAGCTTTCCGAGTTTGGGTATAGGTCCTGCGTTTTTGTGCCGTGCAATATTACTGTGTTGATACAAAACCGAAATTGAGTAAATGAATAAAGACAGCAAGTAATATGAAGTAGAGACAGTGTAAAGGAAAAACTGGAAGAGGTAAGAAGTGATATCTGAAATAAATTAGAACTTGCAAACAGTTTGAACCTGGAGACAGGGGTTAACAATCTGAAAGAGGCACTCTATGCAGCATGTAAATAAATTTTTATAATCAAGAAAAGTTTTATAAAACCGCGGATTACTTAAAATGAACCATGGAAACTTATAGAAGAGCTAAGAAATCTGAATGTAAAGAAAGTAAGAAAGAGTGGCAAGGATGAATTGCCAATTATTTCAGGTGAGAATGGAGACATGCAATATTTCTGTCTATCAATCCGAGTACTTGAGTAGTCTTGGGAGCCGACGACAACAATTCCCCAGGGGAAGTCGATTGAAGAGTAGCTATTGCAGGAGGAGTGTTGGTATCGTTGAGTGAAAAAGGGGTTCTAAATCTATCAAAACACAGAAGAGAGATTAAGAAAGATAGATTTGTAGCAACTAAAATGGAGTGCTACAAAAAGTTTAGTAGTTAGTGGAGACCAAAAGTAAAAATCTATGATAATACAGGATAGGAAAGAAAAAGTTGGAGGCTTGTCAAGAAATGGACGGATGACATTACAGAAAAGGGTGGGAATGTTCAAATTGAATAACGTAAAAAGATATGAAAAGATTTCAATGTTGGACCAGAAAGGTAGATGCGATGGTCTCAGTGCTACCTAGGGAGATAAAAAGGGATCATTGATTGAGCTGTATCTTCATTCTTTTTTATTTATTTCATTTTCTCATCTGACCTTGAACAATTTTTGTTTTTATTTTCAAATGAATGTTGTTGATTTTTTAAATATGCAGAACTCATGAGCATGTTGAATTTTAAAATATTTGAACTGTTGACGATGCAAACAGGGCCTAAAGTTCAAGACTACATTTATGAAGTGCTCTTCGATAAAACCTTTGCAGGGGGAATAAAAATCCAGTAAGTTCTTCGTTGGATATTGTGTGGCTGGTAATGGTTGAATGTTGTTAGGGGGTGTGGTTGTTGGATGATGTTAGGCGGTGTGCCTGAAAATTTTTAGATGTTCATTAAGACACACGTAATAGATATTGACTTACTAGGGCTGTTGCATTGATGTTAATGTTATGTATTTGAATGAATTGATTTATTACTTGCTATATTTTGTGTCGTGCCCACCACTCACATCAGATCAGTCGAGAGCAGAGGCTATAAAGTCCCAACGGGTGCCCTCATCAACATCACCCATGGGGAACGAATGCTGGGTGCCAGTCAGGAAACTCTGCAGAAGAACTCTGGAATAAATCCTTCCAGATCACATCTGAGAAACTTCTCTAGCAATAATGCAGCTTCATTGCAGAATGTTAACAATTCCTCATCTCGCGGAACCCAGGCCCCGAAGAAACAGGTTCCACAAGATCGTGCGCGTCCAGGACTTCACCTGGACTTTTTAATTAATTCCTTCCTTTTCTTTTCTATTCTTTTATACTCGGCAGATATTTTTTACATTTACTTGTTGGATAATAATAATAATAATAATAATAATTATTATTATTATTATTACATCACCCATGGTGAACGAATGCTGAGTGCCAGTCAGGGAACTCTGCAAAAGAACTCTGGATGAATTATTATTAGAATGCGAAATAATTATTATTATGTTTATTCACGTAGTTTATTTATTTATGTTTTGTTTGAAGGAATCTGATGAGTTTGAAAAAATATGGAAATCATTGAAAGCACTGAACATGAAGACAGCAGAGAACAAGGGTCAGCATGGTCAACAACCCTCATCAACACAACGGCATCCATCCGATGTGATCAACTCATCACCATCATCTGCATCATCAGTACCAACATCATCATCTGCATCGTCGTCGTCGAAATCGTTCACATCATCTGCATCTCACAAAGCTGGTCAGCCAGCACGATCATCATTATCAATGTGGCCGTCAGCGGGCAGCAGTGGTGCGCAGTGGTCAGCCTTTCATGGCACCAGCCAATCAAACAACTTGGCGCATCAACCAAATCAACACAATCCTGTTTCATTTTACAACAACATGTCGTCGTTACCCTTTTCAACATCGTCATCGTTACCATCGTCAACAACTACATCACCGTCATCCTCAACAACTACTACAACGTCATCATCGTCGGTGTCCAACGTTCCAATGCCCCCAACCATTCGACCGCCTCAGGAATGGATCAATCAAACGAGCCACAAACAAATCCACGTGAATAATGTTCAGGTACCACCTTCATCTTCACCATCTTCATCACATTCATCATCTTCATATAATTACATTTACCATCATACTCACGTCTTCATCATCTTATATCATTATTACATCATCATATTTTTCATTCTTTTATCAAATCCTCATCATGTCATTATATTCATCATGTCATCATCACCTTCATCATATTATCATCATCATGATACAATCCTCAACTTTATATCATCATATCACCATCACCTCCATAGTATCGTCATCTTCTTCATAATTGGAATATTTGTAGTATCCATTATTTTCATCTTATTTATCCTCTTCGTCATCGTCTCCATCACATTCTCAACATTTCATTAGTTTCACTTATTTTCAGTGGCAGATTTAGACAACTTTGACGGGAGTGGGGCCAAAGTTTTGAAAATGTTTTCTTTCTGAACAAAAACTGATTTTTACTGATTTTTAATAAAAAATGCTGCTCACAACGGGAGGGCAATGGCCGCCCCTGCGCTACCCCCAGATTCGCTACTCCTTATTTTATATATTATTTCATGTACATGTTTTTTGCTGTTCATCATTTCTACGTCTGCTCCAACTTTCTGTGCAAATTCGATGGCTCAAAAATATATTTTATATCTTGTGCAAATATATCATTATTATCTCTCATTTACAGAGCACAACACAAATAACTGTGGCCGATCTTCTTAAAGGTTTTTAAGATTAATTTTTTTCTTCCACTGATGGAAAATAAATTTTTATACGAATTAATTCAATTGAACGTTATCAACCTTAGTTGTATTTTATTTAACCGTTATTTCATTCTCTTGCAAAGTTGCAGGCCCGAAAGGATATGTAGCTCTGAACGACGGGGATCCTAATCTGACCATTGCCCCCACAACTACAACCATTACTTCCAAAACTGATGCTGTGGTGGTAACTGGTGCTACTTTAACAGCAGTCACCCAAAAATCTTGGTTTGTTACTTTTCTTTTTTTATTTGCTATAAACTTTTAAATAATTTTCTCATTTTGCTAAAGAGGTTATTGGTCTTGGATTAACGCTTTCGTCGCTTAGTGGGTTGACGTGATTATTTATTGTCATTCATCGTCACTGTCATGAGCAACAACATTTTTCTTCATCATCTTCACCCATCCTTACAGTTAATTATATCATAATTATAACAATCTTATTATCTCCCTCAATATTGTCATTAACATCATCAAATCCGTCATCTATCCATCATCATCATCCACCTCATCCTCTTCACCAACGTCTTCATTGTTGAATTGAAATCATCCAGTTATCGGACTGTATTTCCAAAAGAACGATAATATGCATGTTTATCGGCATAACAGTAAAAAACAAATTTTAAACTTATAACATTGATAGTGTCAAGAAGAAAGAATTGCATGAGTTGTGCCGGCAAATGAACCTGGGAGCCCCTCATATTGACGTCTCCATTGTATCACCAGACCGCTACAGAGCAAAAGTTGAGCTTTCAAATGGCAGACACATTTTTGGATCTGTCGTTAAATACCCTGAAATGGCTTTGGAAAGTGCCTGTGGAGTTGCATTGCATAGAATGGTCAGTCGGCGTTTGAGATAGATTGTGTCTGCATGTTTGTCAACAACATCTGTCCTTGCTGATTATTGAGATTTTATTTATCGAATACATCTCATTGCTAAATTTTTTAACGTTTCATTTATCATAATCTTAATCATTTACATAAAATTTTGACTTAGAATGTTTAGAATAATTATTTTTAATATTTTTAAATATCTTGATGATGATGATCATGATTATGTATTGTTAACAAGCTAAAATTTAACATTTTACTCCATTTCCACAATGACAGAAATCTGAACTCCTGGAAAGTGGTCCGTTCAAAAGTCAGCATTTTCACTGTATTTTTCAAGCGTTTGTTTAAAAATGAATTGCATTCAGCAGTCAGCATTTTCACTGTATTTTTCAAGCGTTTGTTTAAAAATGAATTGATAAAATCTTTTTTTTACCGACAAAACGTTCTACCAGACACTTGTTAAGATTATATAATACCAGATGAGTTTTTCCTCGTATTTGAGTTAGATATTTTCTTTTACCTAGCTAGCTCGAATTAATTCAATTGAACGTTATCAACCTTAGTTGAATTTTATTTAACTGTTATTTCATTCTCTTGCAAAGTTGCAGGCCCGAAAGGATATGTAGCTCTGGACGACGGGTATCCTAATCTGACCATTGCCCCCACAACTACAACCATTACTTCCAAAACTGATGCTGTGGTGGTAACTGGTGCTACTTCAACAGCTGTCACCCAAAAATCTTGGTTTGTTACTTTTCTTTTTTTATTTGCTATAAACTTTTAAATAATTTTCTCATTTTGCTAAAGAGGTTATTGGTCTTGGATTAACGCTTTCGTCGCTTAGTGGGTTGACGTGATAATTTATTGTCATTCATCGTCACTGTCATGAGCAACAACATTTTTCTTCATCATCTTCACCCATCCTTACAATTAATTATATCATAATTATAACAATCTTATTATCTCCCTCAATATTGTCATTAACATCATCAAATCCGTCATCTATCCATCATCATCATCCACCTCATCCTCTTCACCAACGTCTTCATTGTTGAATTGAAATCATCCAGTTATCGGACTGTATTTCCAAAAGAACGATAATATGCATGTTTATCGGCATAACAGTAAAAAACAAATTTTAAACTTATAACATTGATAGTGTCAAGAAGAAAGAATTGCATGAGTTGTGCCGGCAAATGAACCTGGGAGCCCCTCATATTGACGTCTCCATTGTATCACCAGACCGCTACAGAGCAAAAGTTGAGCTTTCAAATGGCAGACACATTTTTGGATCTGTCGTTAAATATCCTGAAATGGCTTTGGAAAGTGCCTGTGGAGTTGCATTGCATAGAATGGTCAGTCGGCGTTTGAGATAGTTTGGGTCTGCATATTTGTCAACAACATCTGTCCTTGCTGATTATTGAGATTTTATTTATCGAATACATCTCATTGCTAAATTTTTTAACGTTTCATTTATCATAATCTTAATCATTTACATAAAATTTTGACTTAGAATGTTTAGAATAATTATTTTTAATATTTTTAAATATCTTGATGATGATGATCATGATTATGTATTGTTAACAAGCTAAAATTTAACATTTTACTCCAATCCCACAATGACAGAAATCTGAATTCCTGGAAAGTGGTCCGTTCAAAAGTCAGCATTTTCACTGTATTTTTCGAGCGTTTCTTTAAAAATGAATTGATAAAATTTTTTATTTTACCGACAAAACTTTCTACCAGACACTTGTTAAGATTATATAATACCAGATTAGTTTTTCCTCGTATTTGAGTTAGATATTTTCTTTTACCTAGCTAGCTCGAATTAATTCAATTGAACGTCTTCAACCTTAGTTGAATTTTATTTAATTGTTATTTCATTCTCTTGCAAAGTTGCAAGCCCGAAAGGATATGTAGCTTTGGACGACGGGTATCCTAATCTGACCATTGCCCCCACAACTACAACCATTACTTCCAAAACTGATGCTGTGGTGGTAACTGGTGCTACTTTAACAGCAGTCACCCAAAAATCTTGGTTTGTTACTTTTCTTTTTTTATTTGCTATAAACTTTTAAATAATTTTCTTATTTTGCTAAAGAGGTTATTGGTCTTGGATTAACGCTTTCGTCGCTTAGTGGGTTGACGTGATTATTTATTGTCATTCATCGTCACTGTCATGAGCAACAACATTTTTCTTCATCATCTTCACCCATCCTTACAATTAATTATATCATAATTATAACAATCTTATTATCTCCCTCAATATTGTCATTATCATCATCAAATTCGTCATCTATCCATCATCATCATCCACCTCATCTCTTCACCAACGTCTTCATTGTTGAATTGAAATCATCCAGTTATCGGACTGTGTTTCCAAAAGAACGATAATATGCATGTTTATCGGCATAACTGTAAAAAACAAATTTTAAACTTATAACATTGATAGTGCCAAGAAGAAAGAATTGCATGAGTTGTGCCGGCAAATGAACCTGGGAGCCCCTCATATTGACGTCTTCATTGTATCACCAGACCGCTACAGAGCAAAAGTTGAGCTTTCAAATGACAGACACATTTTTGGGATATGTCGTTAAATATCCTGAAATGGCTTTGGAAAGTGCCTGTGCAATTGCATTGTATTACATGGTCAGTCGGCGTTTGAGATAGTTTGTGTCTGCATGTTTGTCAAAAACATGTGTCTGCTGATTATTGTGATTTTATTTATCGATTACATAACATTGGTAGTTGTTTAATGTTTCATTTTTTACATCGTTATCATTTATATGAAATTTTGACTTGGAAAGAAAAGAGTTTTGTTCATATTGTTATAACCACTGGAATTGCCGAATTGCGCTTTTAAATTGATCTCAATTAATTATTAATTTACTGATTATTTATCTTTGCTGTATTTGTCATTTTTGTAGAACTGTAGAATTGTTGATCGTAAAACGGCAGTATGTTAGGCACGGCACTTTTAGTGAAGTTATTAGCGAGGTTAGAAATCTGGTAAGTAGCGAGGTTCTAATTGTTGAGTTATGGAGTTGAGCTGGCGCAATTTGTTATTTGCCAAAAATTCATTCTCTCTATTACTGTGGGCATTCGAATAAACGTTTATATAAATTTTTGTTTGAATCAGTTGTGTTTTATCTATCAGAAATCTTGAACCTAAGGAATATCGATAACTTGATGATAGTTCTGGTATCGTAAGTGGGATCTTATAAATTTACAACACTGGTGTAAAAAGCGGATTTTTATAGATTGAAACTTTCTGCATTGAAGAATGCTAGCACCAGAAGAATTTTATACAACTTATCTGAGGGAAGGAACTACAAAAACGAAACCTGAATCCTAAAGTAACGAAAGCAGAGTTTTAATAAAAGTCTTAGAGACGATCTGATTAAACGAAGGTAACCTCTGATGAGTTCGACTTTCCGGATCCTATGGAAGAACTGATTAGAAAATGGATCAACATATAGCTGAATTACGAGCATCTATTAAAGGAACAGCACTTAAAGTCAAACGCGTCCAAGTGCCAAGCCAGAAGAACATTTAAATGAAATTGAGCAGCAAACCGGAGGAGCAAAAATGTACCGGAAACGTCTATTCAATATCCTGACATCATCTCACCAGCTATTTCATCTACCTATTAAACATTTGAATTTTAAGGTCAAGTATAACGTTGAAGTACGGAATCCTTTTCAGTTATTGACGGAAAACGTAAATAAATCTAAATAAAAAATATTTAGAAATTCCCTCACAGTATCAGTAAGGGAAGTTATACCTGTGAAGGAACAAAGAAGAGGTCAGAAATGGATAACAAGTGACATCGTATCTCTGATGGATGAACGAAGGAAAGTAAAAGGTTGCAATCCTGATAGTTACAAAAAGCTGGACAAAACAATAAAAAAACTGCTTAGAAGCAAACGGGAAATGGTTAAATGACAAGAGCGAAATCATCGAAAAGATCAAAAACGGTAATACAAATGCAATATATTAAAACATCTAAGAAATCACTGGAAAAGGCTTGTACCGTTTCTGTAGCACCACTGTACCAAATGTCACCAGTGTGTATCGGTTTTGTGATTTCTTCCATCACAGTTATAAATAACAGTGGACTGAGAATCGAGCTTTGGTGAAATCTAATGCCGATTTCAAATGCATCTGTGTTTCCAACCGTTGTGCTGACGAGAGTCTTATTATTCGTATACATTTCCATCACAAGTCGAACAAGATATTCTGGAATGAGTTGTCGACGTAGACTCCACCTGATTGCTTCACGGGGAACTCGATCAAATGCTTTTTTAAGGTCTACAAAAATGTGTGATAGTTGTTGATGCTTTGCGAGGTACTTCTCTTGCAGTTGCCGAAGGATGTGAATTGCATAAATTGTTGATTTCCCTGCTAAGAAACCAAATTGACTATTTCCGATTGTGATGCCCGACGTTAATCTTCTTTCATTGATTTTCTCGACAATTTTCAGGGAGTGTTCTAACAGACGTATACCCCGATATGATGAACAGTTCATTGAATCACCTTTGCCTTTGTATAGCGGGACTGTCATGCTATAGTTCCATTCAGTCGGCATTGAGCAATTTTTCCACAAAGTTGTAGTAACGTTTGGATACCTGCAGTACCAGATGCTTTGATAATGTCATTTGTGAGTCCAGAGGACCCTGCTGCCTTTCCAACTTTCATAGCTTATCTTTCAGAGCTATTTTCTAGGCGAATCTTGATCCACAGGAGACGTGAGTTAATCTTTATAATATCCAGTACTTCTTGAGCGAGCGGTTCTTTGACAAATATTCCAACACCATTTTTGGCCTTCTTTTGACCATTCCAGAATAGTTTATATATTTTTTTTGTCTGAATTGATATGACAGACACCATTCGATTTCCATCGGGTCTCCTGAAGGCAGCATATGTCAATCCTTCTATGCTCGAGCTTTTCTGCGATTTCCATGCTGCGGCCAGTCAGTGATCAAACATTGAGCGTTCCAAGTCTAAGTACCATAGAGGGGCCATTCTGAATTTTTCTGCAACATCCCTCCGCTATTGCATACTTTCTAGGGATTCTTTGCACCTCTTGACCACTTAAGGCCTGCTAGGGGCTAGGGGCCGTTGTTTTTCTTTGTGATGGCATAGGAATAATTTGGGAAAAAGTTTTTACATCCGATTTATACCAGCGGCAAAATTCCTGAAAATGTATCCAAGTCAATATTTATTGCAGCGGATAGTCTGCGTGATTGTCTTAATAAATGTCTGTATGTATATGTAATTTAATTTCTATGAATATTTGTTTTCATGTATAAATAAATATGTCATTTAAATGATCAAAGATTTGGGTATATGTGCACATTAATATTAAGTAATTTACCTAAATTTTGCATTATATAGTTGCATTTTCGGAGATGTTCGTACGTTATTATATACTTGTAGGCATGTAAACATTTTACTTAACTTTATATATTGTAGGGTTGGTTAATTATATTGCTTTTTTCTCCTGTTGGGGGCATAGGAACGTTCAGTTCGCGCCCTTTAATAATAAACTACTACGATTATTATTATTATTGCATTGCATAAAAACCTAATGCAACGGAATGTGAACTACATCGAACAATCAGCTTGATAAATCATCTTACTTCCCTTGAGAATTCTAATGATGACATCACCAAGCAGAATCAGATCTGAAATTTCAAATGTCCAATGTGGTTTTGTGGAGGATGGTGGCACAAGAAACGCTATCTTTATGCTACGAATGATCAGTGAACGAGCGATTGAAATGAAGAATGACTGTTTATATGTTTTGTCGATTACTCCAAAGCTTTTGATAACATGAAACACGTGGAGCTTATGGAAATATTGGAAAATTTGGATATTGATTGGAAAGACACTAGAATTATCAAAAACCTCTATTGGGAACAAAGGGCAGTGATTAAATTTGGTAACAAGATGACTAGTTTTGTCGAAACGAAATGAAGGCGTTAGGCAAGGCTGTGTATTCTCTCCAGACCTGTAGTGAGTTCATCGTGAGATAGATAGAAGATTTACCTGGAATAGGAATATCCATCGGAGGCGTGAATATTAACAATAAATGATACGCTGATGATACAGCTCTTATAGCAGATTTAATTGAAAAACTACAAACAATTGTTTCCAAACTGGTTTTGGAAAATGAAAGGAAAGGCTGGCAAAGAGTGCATGGTTATCAGTAAAACTAAAATCGCCCCGATCTGCTCCACAATCATTAATGGTAAGCAGGTGAAACAAGTTTCCAGCTTCAATTATTTCTAAAGTCTGATTACCTCAGGTTGTGTATGTGATATAGATGTCAAAAGAAGGATAGCTATGGCAAAAAATGCAAATTCTAAAATGAAAAACATTCTCACCAACGGTAAAATCGGATTATCAACAAAATAAAACTGTTAGGGCGTTACATTTTTCCTGGGCTAACTTACGGCTCTGAGTCCTGGATAATTTCTAAAGAAATTGATAAAAAAGATTAACGCTGCTGAGATGTGGTTTTTGAGAAAAATTATGAAAACTAGTTGGACCTCTCATACTTCGAATGAGGTTTATTAAAACAGTCTGGTTATGAAAAGGGAGAATTACTAAAAATAATCCGACGGGGGCAGTTAAGGTTTTTTGGTCACACCATACGGAAGGAAAAAATGGAAAATCTAACAACTACTGGAAAGATTGCTGGGAAAAGACATCGCGGTCAACAACGAATAACATTTTGGAAGTTCTTGTGTTATTTGTTGAATATCACCACATTTCAACTTTTACAAAGTGTCAAAGATTGGGTTTTTTGGAGGTCGATGGTCGCCAGTGTCCTGAAAGGATGAGACACGAGAAAAGAGAAAAAGATTACCGATCGCAAATCTATCCTTCCTACGGTTGATTTCAACTGCGATGCACGTGGTAACTGCGATGCATGATAAAAGCGACGCACGTGTTAACGTGTGGAAATGAAGACGTTATCGTTTTGATGATGATGATTATGAAGACGACGATAATGGTCTTGAAAATATTCCAGAAGTTGGCAGTGGCAAAGACACCGAAACTTTTGATATGCAGTAGAACAACTACTAGAAACTTGCTGCCAGCAACTCGCCTGCTTTTATTTCCAATGCGTTTCATTTCTATCATAATGATGATGACTAAGACGACGATGAAGTTGTTGAAAATATTGAAGAATTTGGCAGTGACAGAGTGACAAAAACATTGAAATTTTTGATGTGCAGTGGGACTACCACTCGGATCTTGGTGACAGCAACTTATCTGCTTTCATTTTTTACAGAAGTCTCATTGATAACGACTGCAGTAACAATAATTGCAAGAACGATTTCAATGCAATACTCACCAACGAATCAACTTTTGATAATTTGGATAAGATGTTTATCAGTGAGAGTGATGTTACTGCCGATGCGAATATTCATACCGAACACGAATTGGTGACAGATGATAGTTCAAGTTTTGAGAAAACCTCTCTAGCACGCACTTGAAAGGAAAGCTTGATCTTCTTATACCTGGATGATGATTTCAACGACGGCTATAGTGCTGATGAGGATAAGTTTTTCATCGCTTCATTACCAATTTTCTGATTTATTGGCGATCGTGCGACATCTTGCGCAATTTGTGATTTGCGGAAAATTCATTGTTTCTATTACTGTTTGCATTCGAATAAACGTTTAAACAAATTTTTGTTTGAAGCAGTTGTATTTTATCTTTTAGAAATCTTGAACCTACGGAATTTGGATAACTTGACGATAGGGAAAGCTACAATAATATTTGTAAATATTTTGATGATGATGGTCATGATGATTTATTGTAACCAAACTTAAATTTATCATTGGCAGAAATCTGAATTTCTCACAAGCGGTCTATTCAAAAGTCAGTATTTTAACTTTTTTTATCAACGTTTATTTTTAAATGAAATAGGTAAAATCTTTTATTTTACCAACAAAACTTCCAATACTTGTTATGATTATTTAATAACAGATTAAATTGCACTTGAATTTGACTCAGATATGTTCTTTTTATAGCTAGTCATATGACCCTCAAATAATTCCTCTTATCCACAACATGACCATATAATTTACATTACCCAGAATAAGCAGAGGCAGATTTAAGAATTTGAGGTCTAGGCTTGAAAAATTTTGCCGTCCCTTGTTTACTTAACTTTTTTCTTATTTTTTAGCAAACAACACTTAATAGGTATAACAAAAATGCGCAATCACAACTATCATTATAACCTTGCAGACCACACGAGTCTAAATGACACTATATTAATTTTTGGCATCTTGCATAAACATGATTTTAATTCAAGATAATTTATATGTAATTTATTTGTTTAACAGCAAAAATTGCCGGCACTAAAATTTGTCACCCCAGGCTCCAGCCTTTTTAGTCTATTGGTAAATACGGCTCTGAGAATAAGTCTACGCGTTTTAGTCACGTCATAAAAACACATTTAGACCTATCTGTTATGGTTAAAAACCTCTTGGTATGTTACAAAATTTTGTGCTGATATTAATTTGCAGAAAAGAACGAGAGGCAGTATGAACCAGATCAAAAGAGGGACAGCGTTTGCAACTTTGTTCCCACTCAAGTATATCATTTTCGTTTTTATAGCTTTATGTTTAATGTAATGTTGCTTTAACGTTGTTACATAATTACTATGTTGAATGAAAATTCCACATGGTCTAGTCCGTTTGTAAATATTTTTAATGGAGTTCATCCGTTAAATTGGACTTATTGCATTTTTTTTTATTTTTCATGACTTGTCTTGGAGTTTGTTTATTCTGTTTTAGTTTAAGCTTTAAGCCCTGTACACACTAGTAGATATGTTGCGCAATTCTTTTATGTGGGACGTAACTAGGTTTGTCTACAAAATATGCTTATAGATCAATTCTGGTTTGCGGGCCTTTTGCGAAATCGAAAATCGCATGTCTAAAGTTTGCTGATTGTAATAGGAGACGTGATGCGATTTTTAAACCTTTTTTACTTATAAATAATTATTTGGGATCGGTTTTATTTTTTAATTTTTTTTTAATATTGTTTTATTTTAATATTTTATTTAAGGTTTTTTTGATGTTTATTTTTTTATTGAATTTTATTCCTTCAGTTGTTTTCACGTTTATTGTTAATTTTAATTTTAATTAATACCTATATTAATAATATACTATTATTAATATATATAGAGAAAATGTCGTCTAAACGTGTGTTGTTATATATATATATATATATATATATATATATACAATATATATATAACAACAACACACGTTTAGACGACATTTTCCCTGAGATCGGGGTTTGCCGTTTGGCTACCTATAATCAAACCCGAAATT
>NW_008704742.1:231395-247794 GCF_000326865.2 Helobdella robusta | reverse complement strand
CGTTTTCATCTTCACATCGTTTTCGTGTTTTCATTATCGATGATTCCTCTGTTTCTGAATTTATTGGTAGGATGAATTTCATTTGCCCATTATTGAATATTTATTATCGGATGTCTTTTTTCTATGAGTATTGATTCGGCTAGTGGTAAATTAAAATGGTTGTTATTGTAATGTAAAATTTCAATATTGTGGTCCAAGATTCAATTTATTCGACGCAATCCTAGAAAGTTTCCCTACCCAGGACTTTCCCCTATCCACCCCCTGGGGACGCGCCTCATAGCCAGTTCACCCCAGTATGAAGAAGAACCAGCATGAAAAAGAACCAGAGCTAAAACCTAATATATACTGCCGATATGTTGACGATATATTTGTTACATATGAAGATGATCAAATAACAAAACTTCTACAACGACTAAACTCGTCAAAATTAAAGTTTACAATGGAAAAATCAACTGACAGTAAACTACCATTCCTAGACGTACTAATACAAAATGTGCAAAATAAATTTAAATTCTCAGTCTACACCAAAGCAACAAACAAACAATGTTTATGTCTCAATAGCAGTAGTGAATGTTGTCAAAAATATCTAGAGAGCACAATTTTTGCTTTTGTAAACCGAGCTGACACGCATTCTTCTGATATAGAAAGCAGGAGAACAGAACTAGATAGAATCACTAAACTACTCATTAATAAAGGGTATAAAAATTCCATGATCCAGAAAATAATAGTACGCAAAAAACAAAAAATCAGCAACAACAACAGTGCAACCAAAATAGTAACAAAAATAACATAGTAATATATTATAAGAATCACATGTCAACTGCTTTCGACCAGGATGAAAAAATTATGAAAAGAATCATAAAAAATAACGTCCAAGCAATCAACGATTGATAGCTCTGGTTTTTCTTTAAATAATATTTCTTCGATATTTCCAACTTAGAAGTTTGCGAAGAGTACTCCCAATGGAGAGCCCATTGCTACACCGTCTATTTGCTGATATAGTGTGTTACCCTGGCCAACAACTTTGGCTGTACATATTCTTAACAGCGCAACTAATTCATCTTTTGTAATTGGTGGTGGTGAATAACTGGAATTATGCTGATTGTGTCCTCTACAGGGACATTTGTAAAGACTTTTGTGATGAAAAACAACTGCACTTGTAAACCAGAATCGATAATGGATCATAGCCATGTAATATATTTCTTCAAATGTAATATTGGTAAGTGTGGGCACCATAATTATGAATATGTTGGTATGACGACGACCAAGTTATCGAGAAGACTCATGATGCACGTACAAACTGGCGCTATAAAGAATCACATGAAAGAGAAACACAAAACTAAAATTACTAGACAAATCTTAGACCACAATGTTGAAATTTTACATTACAATAACCACCATTATAATTTACGACTAGCCGAATCAATACTCATAGAAAAAGACATCCGATAATAAATATTCAACAACGGGCAATTGGATTTCTTCCTACCAATAAATTTAGAAACGGAGGAATCATCGATAATGAAAACATGTAAAAGTGTTATATTTAACAATGTTGAAGATTGTAAAACGAAGTATTCACTTTAAACAAACAAGGAATCAACAAAGTAGAGTAGAGGCACAGTATATATATATATATATTTGGGCATCTAGGCACAAACACAGCATATCAATCAGTTTGAACACCGAAGATGGCATAGGAATACCGAAAAAATCTTTTTTGTTCGATCATGCATAAAATAAACAAAAATTTTGGTTTTGAACTAAAGAAACTAGATAATGATTTACGATCAACATGTGGCTCTATACTAATATATATAAATATATATATATTTATATCCAGAGTTAAAATATGTTTTTAAAAAGTAATTAAATTTACTTACATATTCAAAATGAAGAAGTATAGTTTGTTAATCAGTTTTCAAAAACTTTGTTTTATTTTATATTCTTATACTTTTTGTTGGACTACAAAAATGACAGTAAGACACTAGACGAGACAATGAACATTTCATGGCAGACTTGGGTTATCGTTGTTAAACGGTTTATGATTAAATTGAGCCACATGTTTATTATTGTGTACTAGGCTTAAGTTATACCTTCTATTTGACTCATAAATAATATTTGCCGTTTTAATTGTCAACAGGTTTTAAGAAACAATATGAAAGAATCAAGTTCAAAAGAAATTGCCTGTTCAGATGCACATCTCGAACCATCTACTGTTCTCACCTCAGAAAAGTTCGAATCATCTTCCGCTGCTACTTCGGAAAAGTTCGAATCATCCTCTGCTCCTAATTCAAATGAATTTGAACCATACGCTGCTGTTGCTTCAGAAAAGTTAGAACAAATTAAAACTCCTAGTCGAACATCAGACGTAAAGTTTGTAAATAAGAAACACAAAAAAAGGATTGCAGCTAATTTTCAAGATTATTCTGCGGCAATTAATTAATTTCTTGTTTATTCCCCACAATTTTTATGAATTATTTCACTTTTATTATTGTGTTTTTTTTCATAAAAATACTAGAACTTTTTTATTGAAATATCGTAAGCATTTATTTATTACCATTCTTACTTCGCAACATGTGTTATTTTGAGGGAATTATTGACACCATCGTACGTTTTAGACGTGTTTTGCTACTCTAATCAACGTTAACGAATCGTTTTAGATCGCATATATTTATGATTCTCCTCCGGAGTTTTTTATTTGTGTACGAAGTGGTTTGGTTAGCAATGTAGAATTAAAGTTACAGTTGCTAAACGTCTTTATAGGATGATATAAATATTGATGTCTCGACTCTGTATAAACAGAGATTGTGACCAAACAAATTTTCTATTGTGCGAGGTAAGATATGAAGAATAAGTTGAGTTTGTCGAGGAGCTTTCAAGTTTCACGCCCGCTGGGCTACGCATGTTTAACTAGTTCACAAAGTTTGAATTTATGAAAAATGAACTCTTCAATGTTCATGTGAGCCAAAGGGTGTTGTTTGATGACCAATTAGAATGATGTGCTGCTGTTTAAAATCTTGCATCAACATTTATCTTAAATTGAATCTGAAATACTAGAACAAGTTTCTAGCGAATACAGTCATTTAAAAATTTGACCGAACGAAGAATTGCTATTGCACGGAGACTGTTTGCATCGTTGAAAGGAATATGGAAAAGTGGTGACTGTCTATCTGGTTATTTGGTTCCGACTACACTGAGTTTAAATCCGTATTGTTTTTCAATCAGGACATTATTTTTCATGGAAAAAGAAAATAAATTGTACGTGTACTTAATCTCACCACACATGAACCCGTTGAACTTAATCCTGACTATACTATACTTGATACTCATTATACCTGGTTCCGCATTCGCTTAATTTTGTTACATTTTGTTCATCCGAACATTTAAATTAATTATTGAATTATTATTACTGTCATTAGTAGTAGAAGTGATAAGTGGGTACCTTATGAAAGGATCATCAATTAATTGGTTTTCCAGATTCTGCTCCATATCCTTGAACTAAGGCTTTTAAACCTGCTACTCGTTTTTAACTTTGCTGTTCGTGTTGCTCATATAACTAGAATAACTATAACGGCCTTCGCTCACTTTTAACGGTTGAACAAGGAGCTTAATTTTGGAGTGTGATTTTTTATAGTTCGAGTCAAAAGTTACGATCATGGATATGGCAGACCCGTTATACATTGTTCATATATATTTAACATCAAGGTCAATCTAAGAAATATTTGTTAAAAAGTGAATTTAAATTAAAGTAAATCAGTTTTTAGCCGGTTGTTTAGCGATTATCGTTCAAGCTACTTTTTTTGTCAATTTATTGACATTTAATTAAAAAATTTGTCTATTGTAAGACGTTTGATCGTAAAAAATCAATAAAATGTTAATTACTACGAAAAAATGTTTAATGTATACGCGTTTAATTCCATAAAAGTAAGCAAAATTATTAGACAGGTAACAATTATTATGCCATATCCTTTATAACCATGGTTACGATCGTATATTTACTAATTACGAAATATTGCTTTTATTTAAAATGTTAAAACTTTATTTTTTTAAAATGTTATTCACTGTGGTAATTTGGTATAAATTTTAAAAATAAAATTGACATTACCGAAAATAATTAAAGCCAACCCATAAGAAAGTGTTGTATATTGGTGAATAAACCTCCCCTTGGTCTTGCTTTTGAGTTTTGTTTCTCACTTTTCTTGTTTCTAGTTACTTTTATGCTAAGGCTGCTTTTTCTTTTCCTGGTCCTTTTCATTAAAAATTTTTCCCTTCTTCTCTACTTCTCCATCACTTATGAAATCCATGGCGGAATTGGACTATAGCGTTTAAATATTAATGTCGAGGTAAAACTTTTACATTATTACGGATGGAATCATTTGTCAGCCAATTAATATGTTTTCCATATCATTCATGTTTGACTTAAGTTCTGATCTTGCTTCTAATGAAATGTGTGATAGAGGGGATATCACAATTTCAGTATAAAATTCCATGACGCTCCTCGATAAATTTTACAAGCATTTTATAAATTTTGTTTGGAGATAAGAACAATATCGATGTTATGTATCTTTCATGAATAGTGCAAAGAGCTTAAGGAGAAAAATTGTAAACAATCAAAAAAATTAAAAGTCACTGACAATCTGGTTTTTTAATAACTTAATGTTTATATAGATTGGAATATATATACATTTACGTTATAAAAATTCTCCAAGAGTTTTAAGTCGTATTTAGAATATGTGTGCTAAGCGGCAATTAGCTTCTTTTTCGTGCCTTATCCTTTCAGGACATTGGCGACCATCGACCTCCACAAAACTCGATTTTTAACACTTTGTAGTAGTTGAAATGGGGTGATATCCAACAAGTGACACTAGGATTTCACGAATGTAATTCGTTGTTGACCGCGATCTTTTCTCCCTGCAACCTTTCCGGTAGTTGTTAGATTTTTCATTCCTTCTTTCCGCATGATGTGACCAAAAAACTTTAACTGCCACCGTCGGATTATTTGTAATTTCCTCTTTTCATAACCGGGCTGTTTTAATACATCCATTTTGATAGCATGAGAGGTCCAACTAATTCTTATAATTCTTCTCATGTGTTATTTAATTTGAGTCAAGTCCGACATATAGCGAATGTTGATTTTAAAAAACATATTAAATAATTGTGCGTTTCATTCATTTTTATTTAATATCAGATTAGTCATTTATCATTTTTAGTCAGGTATATCTTTATGTGGGTATTTAACACATTATGTATATTTTATACCTTAGGTCTGGCACCATTAAGCTATTGGATTCCATCTTTGATACACCACCCATTGAATAGCCCCAACCACGAAATAATTTTTTTATCGGGGTCTTATATATATATATATTACATGTATATATGTATATATATATATATATATATATACATGTAATGGGCGGCGTGATGGCTCAATGGTTAAAGGCTCCTGGTCTTGCTATTACTATGACTGGGTTCGAATACAAAGAGATCCCCGCCTATCATATGCAATGTGTATGATGCGTGGTTTGCACGCGTATTCATATACGCTGTGTGTGTTTGTCGTTGAAACCTCTGAAGTAAACGCAAAAGAGAGAGAGAAACCTTTAATCTTTTATATATATATATATATATATATATTTTACAATATTCTATAAATTCTACCGAATGTTTGGCGTTAATATGTTTGTAGTTCGTTTATTCGACATTCGATTTACCGAGAAATAGTAGCGCATCTTTGTTTTTTTTTTTTTGTTTGTAGTTCTATGTCGGTTTGTGTTCTTTCAATCTCACTGCTGCATTTTTAATTTTAAAGACATAAAACACTCTGTTGTCTTTCAAACGATTTCAAAGTGCATAATAATAAATAATTGCTCTTCGTTCACTTCTATTTAGTATCAGATTAGTCATTTATCATCACTAGTCAGGTAAATCTAAGTAAATGCGGTTTTTGGCCTTTTGTTATTAATTACTTTCTAATTATTTTTATTTTATATTATTATTTTTTTTATTTAAAATTTTGTATTTAATTTTTAATATTTTTTAATTAATTATTTTATTATTGTTATTCAAAAGTCTTATTAATAAAAGTTCAAAATATGCTAATAATTAATTAATATTAATTATTATGTATGATGAAAAAAATTAATTTTAATATAGTAAAATTATTAGTATATTATATTAAAATTAAATATTATAATTAAATGTATAATCAAAGTTCAATTTTTGGTGAAATCTTGTCATTGGATTTACTTTATTTTATATTATTATTAAGAAATGGCTATTGGATTTATTTAACTTTATATTATTATTATTAAGAAAAAAGGCTAAGGCAAATTGTTGCTTGCCCAGCTCATCTGATGATACTAATACTAAAACTAATACTGCATTAGTCATTAGTGAATTTAAAACCTCAGTATACACCAAAGCAACAAACATTGGTTTATGCCTCAATGGAAATAGTGAATATTGTCCACCATATCTAGAGAGCATGAAAATCAAGCCTATACATATATGCATTTTTCTGATATAAGAGGCAGGAGAACAGAACTAGATAGAATCACTAAAATACTCATTTATAATGGATATAAAAATTTTATGATTCAGAAAATAAAAATTCTAGTAAGGAAAATTGAAAAGACAAACTCTAAATTGATTAAAGCCAACAATTTGGTAGAATTTATACAATACAGTATAAAATATGGTCTCCTTTAACATATATATATATATATATATATATATATATATATATATATATATATATATATATATATATATATATATATATATATATATATATATATATATATAAAAAGTAATTTATGATTTAGTTTTATTATTAAAATGTTCAACGCTTCTAACAGAGATGACAGACAACAAGGCTTCTCCCAACAATCAAGATGATTCAAAGTATGGCGGGTGTGAGGGTCCAGAAGCAATGTATGTCAAGTTGATCTCATCTGATGGTCACGAGTTCATTGTGAAGAGAGATCATGCACTCACCTCAGGAACCATCAAGGCTATGCTCTCTGGGCCTGGTCTCAACATTTTTTGAAATTACAATTTAAATTTCCTATTGAATGAGCTTATTACTGATCATAAGTTTCAGTTATTGCTTTCGGCAATAGAGTTGGCTAAATTCACTTATAAATATTAAAAATTAGCAGATAAAATTTTGTATCTTAGACATATCATACAAACATATTTGATCATTAGTAAGAAGTTGAATCTCTCTGCAGATTTGATCTTTTGTTCAATTTTTTAATCAACTTCCATTCGCTGTTACGGCTCATTTTTTTGCTCCATGCACACCATACAATGTAAATATGCACATCATAAATATGCATATAGCAAAATGTATACATACATATTTTTATTTAAGAAAAATCATGACGTCATGCCAGGGGCATAGCCAGGGTATTTTGCGCCCATGGAAATACTATAAAATTGGCGCCCCCCTCGTCATGTTTAATCACATTTTTATGAATGACATTAACATTGTAACAATTACTTTTTACAAAAACAATTAAAATGTTAATGGAACATTGTATTTAAAGACTAAACATAAATATACAAATTACAACATATGATTCAGTCACTATCAAAGATAATTTACATAGTTTACTCTTGTGAAAATTTTGTTTGCCTCATTTCGGTGCTCCATGTACTTGGCGCCCGGGGACATATGTACTTCTCTCCCCCACCCCCCTAGCTTCGCCTTTGCGTCATGCATATGAAGCTTGTGACGGTATTTTATTCAAATACAGCTTAGCAAATCTTGAGGTTTTTAAATCTCATTCACCTGTATAACAACGTGTGAACCACGGCACTCTTACTACCTAACTGACCCTAACCCAAATCACACTATTCAATTTATATCAATTTTTACAAATATCTATCTTTAAGGTCAGTTTGCCGAGAATGAAACAAATGAAATTCATTTCAAGGAAATACCGTAAGCACTTAATTTTCAATTTAAATTGTTCAATTTTGACTAACGCCGTAAGAACTATGTTTTATTAAGAAAAATGCAGGTAATGTATTAAACTTATTCAGGTCTCATGTACTGCAGAAGGTTTGCATGTACTTTACATACAAGGTTCGATACACAAACAGCTCTACTGAAATTCCGGAATTCCCAATATCGGCTGAAATAGCTCTTGAATTGCTTATGGCTGCCAATTTTTTAGATTGCTGATATTTCTCTTGCTTACATACATCACAGATAACATTTATAAGTTTGTAAGTAACAAAAATAAAATATCTTTCTAAACATGTGGTTTGTCATTAATACTTAGCTCGTCAAAGTTTCTCTCCCATTTTTCAAGATTTTAGTATACACCCGCAAATAAATACATTTAACTATTACAGCGTACATGTTTGCTTGCTAACTGCCATTCACGTAAAACAGTAATAAACTTAATTTTTTTGCAATTTTGTGCAGTTGAAAGAAAAATGCTTTCAAGATGGATTGAAATCAAAAACATCAAAATGTTGTTTACTATTAAAATTTTTATTACCATGCATTCTTTTTTATGTATTTTTCCTTATTTGGCTTGGAAATGTTTTTGTTGAACGTCTTTCAAAATTAATTAATTTTAATGCCTAGTATAATTTTTAGAATTCCCTTTTTTTTATCAATCAATCAATTAGTTTATAAAGCGCTATTTCCGGATATTCAACAACACTCCTCAATGAATTTTGCTCCGAATTTTGTAAGTGATGGTGAAGTAGTCAGAGAAGGAGGTAGAGAGTTCCTGAGGAAAGGGCAAAAAAAAGCAGTTGCTTATTTAGCAAAACAGTGTTAAACACAAATTAGTGAGAAGTGAGAACAAGAAGACGGTCTTAAACCGGGGCGTTTAGGTTCATTAATATATTTGATGAGTACTTCGGAAATAATTTAATTTGAGACCTGAACATTAATGTGCAAATTTTAAAAATTATTCTATATTTTATAAGAAGCCAGTGCAAGGGAACATATGAGAAAAGAAAGGGACACGAGCATCTAGACGAGCAGCAGAGTTAAAAGCTTTACTTACAGAATAGAGTGTAGAATCAAGAAGACCATAGTAGAGCGAGTTACAATAATCAATCCTGGATAAAACTAAAGAAGTAACAAAAAGGAGAAAGTAGGATCGTCAAGAAAAGACAAGTTTTTTTTATTCTACGTTGATGAAAGTAAGAACTTCTAGCAACACTATTAATCTGGGAAGAAAGAGACATGCTAGGATCAAAGGTGAAGCCTAGACAAGGAAACTTGTGAGAAACATCAAGAGTTTTAAAATCAGATAATAAAAGGAATTGTAATAGAGCATTTAGATTTATTAAAACAAATTAATTCAAACATAGAAGGATTAAGTTTAAGACGCATAGAGTCAGACCAAGCGAAAATTGAAGAAAGACATAGAGATAGATTAAGAAGAACACTATTGAGATTAGATGTAGGAAAAAAGTTTAAATATAAGAATTATCAGCATATAGATAGATGACTAGTGAAAGAAAAATTATTAATACGAGGTAGTTCAGAAATATAAAAAGAAGAGGGCCAAGGATAGAACCCTGAGTTTCCCTGAAATAGAGGAGTTAGAAGTAGAATCATTAAGAACAGCAGAAAAAAAACGATTACAGAGATAAGAAGAAAACCAAGATAGACAAGAACCGTTAATAGTAAAAAATGATCTGGCAGTCTCATTTTAAACGATTAAAAACGAATCACTCTGTAAATGAGGAGATAAAAACATTAACAAGTTTTTGATTGTTGTGAACTATTCCTTCCTTGTTCGAAAGCAACGAGCGTATGAACAGTAACGAGGACTCTTGGAATGAGCTCCCTTCAGGGTATAAGAGTTGGATATTTTTCGTAAGAGGCCGGAAAGTGTTGTAAATTTTAAAAAAAAATTTCATTTCTGAAAATGATTTTTGAAGCTCGTTTTTTAGGAGATGTATGTGTGTACCAATACGCAACCATCATTAATACTGATGGTGATGCTACCAAACGCGCTGGGCAACAATTTTAATTTTTGAAAAGTTATGCGCCTTTAAATACGCGCATGGATATAATTGATATGGCATAATAAATATTACCTGCCTCATTATTTTTCATAGTTCTAGGGAATTAAACGCGTAAACATCAAACATTTTTCCATAGTAATTAACATTTTATTGATTTTTTTACGGTCAAACGCATTGAATTATATATAAGAATGGCTTTATAGTGTTGACCTTCTTCTCAAGGTCAGGAAGCTTGGAGGCAAACTTTTTTAGCACCAAATTGTCAATGGGTTTTTCAGTTTTCCAATCTATATTTAGCTTCTTCCCTGTTCTTGTGCTACCGGCGGCAAATTCTTGTAAAAATTTTTTACTGCTGAAATCATTCTATGGCAGTTTTAATCGATTTTTAACTTAATAATTTAACTGAATTTTGATCCATTTTGATTTTATAAATGTCACTTTCTTAAAAGTTTTACAAATGTTACATTGTGCCAGGAAAAACTAGACTCATACTAGTAGAAGAGAGGCTTTTTTGTATTTTTATTTTGAATTTTTGACTTTTTATTTTTTAAACTGTCTAATAAATTAATGTTAAAAAAAAACTCAAAAATTTCAATGTCGGTATGTTCGTTCGTGTACTTTAAAAAATCGACGTTTGTACTGGCATCGAAATTTTCTTGTTTTATCAACAACAAATAATTGGTTAATTAATTAGAACTAGATAACAAGCCACATAAATCTTTTTATTTTATTATTATTAATTAAAATAGTAATGTGGAATACCATATTGATGTTACTTTAAATTTTAATATAATCAATATATTTTTTCAATTATAATAAATATTGCTATTGAATCAAATAATTGTATACATTTTTTTGGATATGCTACCTGAAAATTTCTGATCTTTGGAATGAATTGAGCAGACGATAAGCAGTAAGTTAGTTTTTGAATATAATTTCTATCTTATTAAATTAAAAATGCCATTAAAGTGTATAGTAAAAAATTGTAATGGGACATATAAAGACCAAAATATATCTATGCACAGGTAATAATATGATCTTAATAATATTTTTATATCATTTGCATATTTTATGATTCACTTGACCTCTCTCCATGGATTAATAGATATAAATTTCAATAATTCATTTTTGACAAAATGCAATATGCATTACAGCATTCCTCAAAAATCACCTATAAAGTCAGTGGATCAATGCATTGAATGGCAGGTGTAGAGGTTATGAAAGAAAAAGATCATATATATGTAGTAAACATTTTGATTCAAAATCCTTTTCAAAGTCAAATAAAAAAGTTAGAAAGATGCCTACCCAATAGTATTTCCTGGTGTGGTATTTGAAAAGGCAAAAACCAAGACAACACAAACTGAGGCGATTAATTTAGTATTTATATATAATAAACAAAGGATTGCTGAAGCAATATTGATTAATTCAAACCAAATATTAATATACAACACAATAACATTGGCATTTGCCGGCTTACTATCAGATATTTAACAAATAAAACGATAAGGATTTGGTCATTTTCTTATTACATTTTATAAAATGCTAATTTTGATTCTAATGGAAAATATGTTTTTTTTTGTATTATGGGTTTATTATTATTATTAGGATGCCTTTGTTAAAATGGCTTTTTGTCATAAGAAATACAGAATATAAAGAGTTTTATTACTTTATTGGGCATATAGCATATATATATATATATATAATATATATATATATAATATATATATAAACTTATCCAAAATATATATATAAACTTTTAAATGCATGCAGCTATTTACTTTCAATTTAAAACCATTTTTAGATGTTTTGCTCATCAAGCAACAGCAAAGGCAATCAAAGTATTATAAGTCCAGAATCATACTGCTCCTGGCAACAATAAGAAAACTTATGAGTGAATGCAATAAATTAAAAAATGAATTAGCTACATACAAAGGTTTTATGCTATATAACCATAGCAAAATGAATTGAAATTTTGACTAACTTTTTGTTTATTTTTGCTTCTAGATAAAAAACTCATACCATTTAAAAGAGTTAACAAAGTATATGATGATAGTTACAAGACTGGTCCTCGTGCATACCAATTTTTAAGAAAAAGTGGACTAACACTGCCACACCCGAGAACATTGAACAAGTAAAATTTTGTTGATCATGATTTTCTATGAACTAGTATATATAAAGAAATGTATACTGATAGCCAAAATCAATTAATCTTAGTTTAGCGTCCAGAGACTCAGTTCCCCTGAGGTAGGACGTTGTTTTCTTTGCCATCAAGTTTTTGCCCCAATTAGGTGATCAGAGTGTAGGATGGGTGGTGAAGTCCAATAACATCGACCATCTCATGCGCAGAATGCAGGTTTTTTTTACTTCTAATGTAAACCTCTCCAAAATTCATTTAAAATTTTGCATTAATATGCTGTTACAAATCCCAACAAATATGCAGAAAATGCTTGATTTCAGCCAGAAGAAACATATTTAGCGAATCATCAAATCATCTCATCATACTAAAAGACAATGGGCAATTGACATATCCCTCAAAAGGAGTATTAAAATAAAAATGATACATTTATCTATTTTCTGGTAAAAGCAATAAATTTTAATGATTTTCAGATCTGCCAAGAATCAGAAAGATTATTAAAAATAAATAATTATTGTTTTAAGAAAAAACTTGTAATTGAACGAAATAAATTTTAACTAACGAACTGAATGCAGATCGGCAAAGAGTCATTAACATAATTTCGGGAAGGCCAAGATTTTTTCTAATTATATTTCAGATTTTTCTAAAAATAAACCAAAATGCTCATGAATAATTAATTTTTAGAAACTTGCCTCCAGAGGTAACTTGCCCGTTGAAAAAAATTTTCAATGTTAAAACGCTGGTAGGGCGCTTCCAGTTATATAATTCCATGGTCAAACGTCTTACTATCGTATTTAATTGTTAAACTTTAGACAAGTTTTTTAATAAAATATCAACAGATTGACAAAAAAAGCAACGAGGACCATAATCGCCAAGCAACCGGTTAAAAACTGATATATATATAATGCGTCTGCCATATCCATGTATACGCGGTGTATAGTGTTTTGTACCAACCCTGTCTTGTAACTACAGTGAAAATTCGTTAAATCTAAAGATAAATCAGCGCAAAGACTACCTTACCTTGCTCAGAGAATCCCTGTTTTAAACTATTAATCATTTGATCCATAATTACTTAGTAAACAATGGCAAAATTTATCTTTCACACTTTCAAGTGTCTGGTTAGCTATTATTTTTTTCTTTCAAAACAGTTTGCGCTTCATTGTCGAGATTTCTTTTATTTAATTCGTTGTTTTCAAATTGAAAAAAATTTATTGTTGCTTAAAAAAATGAATCGAAATTTTGCGTTTTAATTACTATGTTATAGGTTCTCACTACTAACGTCGGATGTTCATTATATTCTTAGGCAATTATTTCACTGTTTCAGTTCGGTTATGTTGAATACAAAGTATTATTTGAAGCTGTTATATAATTAACATAAGTCTAAGTTAAAACTAAATATATAACAACTTTTTTTTGGCAGTCATCGGCCCGCCGGAAATTTCTCGGTGTTCCAACCCAAGCTTGAATGTCGTCAATTAATTATTAACTTTATTTAGAGAGCATTAGCTTTGTTATATAGACTTTAAATTAAGTATGTGGCAAATTGCACTACCGTCAAGTTTATTGATCTTCCGTAGGTTCACCGACTTTTGATAAACAACTTCTTCAAACACAAACTTGTTTGAACGTTATTTGAATGCCGACAGTAATGGAAACACTGAATCATTCACTAATCCAAGGAATACGCTCGACGTCGCACGATCGTCAATAATTCGCAGCGCGGATCCATAGTCCCACAACTCCCTCGGTACGACTCGTGCTGTATAGAGATAGAGCAACTTTACAATCCCACGTTGCAAGGATGTCGGCCTACAACATAGATTTATAAAACCAAGATAATAACAATCAATTAAAATGAATTTGCAAACCAGCATTTTTACTATTGCAGCGGTTATGACAAATCTAAACAATAATATGCGGTTTTTTAAAAACGTTTCAAACTTCTTAATTGTATTTAGTTCAATTCATACGAATCTAACTATAGCTGATATTTATTATATATTGTATTTTACAATATTCTATAAATCCTACCGAATGTTTGGCGTTAATATGTTTGTAGTTCGTTTTTTCGATTTTCTCACTAAAGTTTTTTGGAGAACGTTTAGTTTATTAAAATTCAAAATAAACTTATTTTCGAATTCATGCTGCAAATAAGGTCATATGTCGATTCCGAATGAATCATCATCAGTGCAAGTTGATTTATAAATTCTTTCTGGCATAGGCTTAGTTCATTCTTGACATCACAGTGATCCCATTGATTCAACAAATCGGTTAGTTGGTTCTCCAAAAAACTTTAGTGAGAAAATCAAAAAACGAACTACAAACATATTAACGCCAAACATTCGGTAGAATTTAAAGAATATTGTAAAAATTATGGTCAATTACCAACATTTATATATATATAAGTTTGCTTTCGAATAACCTGATTTATTAATCTAAAATAGAAAATCGAAATGAGTGAATAAAGAACATAAATAAAATCAATTGAAACAATATGAAATATTACAGAAATTATAAATGAATAACCAACCTAAAATAGAAAAATTAAATTCCAGGATCGTTTACGAAGCCAACAATAAAATATTACCACGTGCAATAATAAAATATGACCACGTGCTATTTGCATTTATATATAAGATGATACCAAAGTAATGAAACCTAATTTACAAGCACAGAATAGAAATACATAGATAATTATATGAAATATAATTTACATCTCTCTCCCTCAAGTCACTTTTTGAGGTACATAAAGTGACAATTTATTAATGTGAAAAAAATGTGATTCCTTCTTCTTCTTTCCGCAGTCTACTTCGAAGATCGACGGTGAAATCTTGCTAAGAATTTTAAACGGACCAACTCTTATTCTGTCCATTTTACCTCTATTAAGTTTACTCCCATTCTGGATATAAACTTGATTGCCCACTTCAAATTTGTACTCTTGACGATTTTTGTCAACCCTTTTTTCGTTTATTTCAAAATTTTGCATAGAATTTCGACCGGCTTGTATTCTATCTGCAGCTAAATCGCTTTCCGGTAAGTCATATGGAGTGATTTTATGCCGTATAATAAGTATTCAGGTTCAAATTTCGTGGTACTATGAATTGTCCGATTGTATTCTTTGACACATTCGTCTGCAATAACGGACCATGCCTGTTTTTTTCCACTGTTAAGTTTGCATCTTATTCTGTTTAGTCTTTCATTTAGTCCATTTGATTGAGGGCAATCTACGCAGGTAAAAACCATTTGAATATTCATCTTGTTTAGATACTGCTTTAGTTCTGTAGAATTAATTCCGGTGTACTGGTCGGCTAAAAGTATTTTAATATTATTTTTCTTAGCAATCGGATCAATTAACTTTATGAAATCTGCTGCGCATTGACTTTTTGTAGTGGAAATCCAAGCATATCTACTAAAATATGCATATATTTCTTTGGTGACATATTACCGGCAAATCCACCAACTGTATCAATGGACATAATTTGGAATGGTTCTGTCGCGGATCCTAGTTTTGACATTAATCCAATGATTCTATTTCTTCTAGTTTTGTTCTCTAAGCATATAGTGCAACTTTTACAAAATTCTTCAATTAGTTGATCAAAGTTTTTGAAATAATAAAATGGTCTTATTTTCTCTTTCAATGTTCCAGCTCCAATATGTCCATAATATTCATGCACCTTTTTTTATTATTCTTAAACCAAATTTATCAGAAACAAATATCCTTGATTTGTCCTTCAATTTTTTGTAAATAATACTATGGCGTTTTTCAATCTTCTTGGCACTCTTTAATTCAGTCATGTTATCATTTTGATCCTGAAGAATTTCAGGTCTTTCAATTAAATTTACAACTTGGACTGCATCCTCATTTTCAAAATATTCTAATACTGGTGATCGAGAAAGTAAATCAGCCATTATATTTTCCTTTCCTTTCTTATAAATAATATTTAAGTTGAATTGAGACAAATAGTGCACTAAATCGCCCAATATTTCATCTGTTCTACTTTTCGTTTTTAAATTCTCAAGAGGTTTGTGGTCACTACAAACAACAAATTCACGACCAATCAAATAATATTGCCAGTATTTTATTGCGTCTTTGATAGCTTTGCATTCAAGATGGATGATGTCCATTTTCTTTTCTTTTTCTGAAAATTTTCTTGAAAAGTATGCGACAGGATGTAACATACCATCAGGATGTAGTTGTTTCAAAGTAGCTCCCATTCCTTTATAACTGGCGTCAGTTTCAATATAAGTGTCTTG
>NW_008704742.1:197084-231345 GCF_000326865.2 Helobdella robusta | reverse complement strand
ATTTTCTTGAGCTGGTGCTACTTTATTTTCTTGAATAAAATGTCCAAGATATTTAATGGTTTTAGCAGCGAACTTACATTTTTCTAATTTTAATTTAAAACCTTCTTCTGTGATAATTTGTAGGGTCTCTTCAATATGAATAATGTGTTCTTCCCAAGAGCGTGAAAATATAAGTATGTCATCAATATAGTTAATGCAAAAATTGTCCAGATTATTTCTTCTTATGATATTGGATAGAATACGTTGAAAAATTGCTGGAGAATTTTTAAGACCAAAGAGTAAAACCTTAAACATGAATTTTCCATACTTAGTGATAAATGAAGTCTTTTCTCTCTCTTCCTTTTTTAATAATATACACCAAAACGCAGAATTTATATCAAGTACAGTGAAATATTTGCAATTTGGTACTTTATCTATGACATCATTAATAGTAGGGAATGGATAGCATTCAGGAACTACTAATTTATTTAATTGTCTGAAATCAATGCAAAGTCTTGTCCGACGACCATCATCTTTTTTAAAAGCAAGAGTTACTGGCGAGGCATAAGGGGATTCTGATTCTTCAATTAAATCAGCTTCTAATAACTTCTTGACTTGAGTTCCTCTTCATCAACTATGGAACATTTATATGGTCTTGCTGTTACATATTCATCTCTGGTTAATTTTATTTCTGCTTCTTTCGACTTCACTTTTCCTACATCATATTTATCTTTTGCAAACATATGTTTGTACTTGTTTATTAAATTTAAAATATCTTTTCTTCTATTTTCATCTTCAATGTAGTCAAAATTTTCACACATTGTCTTATTCATATTTTCATTAAAATTGACTTCTGAAATTTTAATTAAATTATTTTTTTCTGCCTTTTGTAGATAAAATTGGTTGTCAGTCAGTTCATATGATTTAACCATGTTGTGATTGTTATTCATCTTATCTTTCTTCTATTTTGATGATCTTGTTTTTATTAATTCTTTGTAGAATGTTAAAATTTTCATCTTGAATTAGTTTGAACTTTTTTATTGCATCTAGACCCAGTAATAGGTTATAGGAAAAATTATTATTTTTGACTACGTATGTATTTAAATTATCCGTTAAATTACCAACCTTAACAACTATATTTGCCCGGGCCGAACTAAAATTGAGCCCACTGATGGTTTTGTACTTTTATTATTCATTAGGCCTAGTTTTAAAATATCTATGATTTTCCTATTTATTAGACTTATATTTGATCCACTATCATAAACCGCTTTAACTTTTAATTTATTATCGATTATTACGTTTACTCTTATCAGTGCATTCAATTTTCCCGGGCTTTCTAGTTTAAAGATTTCTTGTCAATTTCAATTTTCATCATATGTGCTTCGTCATCTGTTTGGTAGTTAGTGTCATGAATATTAATTTATCTTTTTGATGAGTAAAGAGTCTTATTTCTACATTCATTTGTTGGATGATATCGATTTTTCCAGCCCAATTCTTCACACATAAAACATGGTTTATTTGCTGTGGTATTAATATTCTTCTTAAAATTTGGTCTAACAAAATTTTCTTTATTTAGAGCGTTATTTTCATGTCTTTGATTTTGTTTATTTAGAGTGTTATGTGTCTTTGCTTCTACTTTGTATTTTGGTACCGAAATTTCTTTGTCTACATTTTCATATCTCTGTTTGTGTTGATAAAGTTGCTTTGTCTTGACGTCCGTATTGTATGATATTTCATTACTTAAAAATTTATTGTCATATTTTGGCTTGATGTTAGAAACATTTTCATCAATTTTTGTTAGTTCTTTGAACAGTTTCTCAATGGTCGTTATTTCTTCTTTATCAAGCTGGTTTTGTATTTCTACAGGAAGGCCCATAACGATCATGTTTATTCTCGACATTTCAATTTCAAACATAGGTTTTCCTTCGCTAAGACATAGTCTATTAAAGAACCACCTAAATATTTGTAATTATATGCGGTTCTTATTTTTTTCCAACCTCTATCTGCAAAAATGGTCAGAAAGGACTTTCTCCATTCTGACCAATTAGTTAAGCCGATCTTTTTTAAATTTGATTCGTACCAATCTTCCGGTGACCCAGATAAAAAAAAGCGTAATGCTTCTATGACATTAGTAGGATTCAGTATTTTATGCCTTCTACATTCATTTTCAAATTTCTCTATCCATTCAGTAGGGTTTTGCTTTTTGTTGAATTTTTCCAGAATAAATTTTTTTTCAACGTCTTGCAGCTTAAAGTTATCATTCAGACTTAGCTTAGCTTCTAATTCCTTAATTTGTTCATTTAAAAAATTGTCATCTGGTTCATTTCTATGTTTATTATCAATAATTTTTTCTTCTAACATATTATCTAAAAAACATAGATTTTCGTCTTCGTCGTAATAATCTTTTCTCAATTCATCATCGAGTTTGATGCAAATTTTGCGATAACCGTTGATAGGTTTGATATAATTAATTGTATTTATTATTGCTCGCTTCGTAGATAGAGCTTCGTGCAAACTTAAATCTTTCATCTCTTCAGGTAAGACATACCATGTTTCTTCATTTTCCGATATGCCCGCTAATTCAAATTCGTCATTATTTCTTTTAATAATATGAAAATACAACTTACTGGTTATTGAAGCCATCTTCTTTTTTTGGAATTTAATTTATAAGTTTGCTTTCGAATAACCTGATTTATTAATCTAAAATAGAAAATCCAAATGAGTGAATAAAGAACATAAATAAAATCAATTGAAACAATATGAAATATTACAGAAATTATAAATGAATAACCAACCTAAAATAGAAAAATTAAATTCCAGGATCGTTTACAAAGCCAACAATAATAAAGTATTACCACGTGCAATAATAAAATATGACCACGTGCTATTTGCATTTATATATAAGATGATACCAAAGTAATGAAACCTAATTTACAAGAACAGAATAGAAATACATAGATAATTATATGAAATATAATTTACATATAATATAAAATATTCTTTAAATTCTACCGAATGTTTGGCGTTAATATGTTTGTAGTTCGTTTTTTCTCACTAAAGTTATTTGGAAAACGTTTAGTTTATTAAAATTCAAAATAAACTTATTTTCCGAATTTATGCTCCAAATAAAGCCATATTTCGATTCCAAATGAATCATCATATGATATATATATATATCATTGTCTATATGATATATAGACATATATGATATATAATCTAACAATATATGATATATATATATATGTTTACTTAATATATACTTAAACTCAGGAAACAGTTAATTGTCATGCATATACGTATTTTTTAGTCATAAAAATTAGACAAATAGGACAAAATTGAATATATTTGATTAAGTAAATAATATAAGTAACATGGCAAGGGACTCAGGTGATGGGTATTAATTGGCTTAATTTAATCACGTTGTCTAACTTGAAATAAGAATTATCCAAATGTTTTTCTAATCTAGTACAAAATCATTGTAGTCAAAATTCTTACCCCGCAAACTTAACAATTTTCAACTAGTTTAATTCATATACTTTTAGAGTTAGTTATAAATGTAAACATTTTCCGACTTATTTATTCAGCAGCATCAACAATCCAAAAATATTTTACTTATTTATTTAAAAAAATTATCATTATCATTCCATTTTTTTACTTTTTGTATTTTGTAAAAGTTTTCGCCTATGCACGTAAACCGAAATGCATTGACACAGAGAAGGACCATAGGCATACATGATTCAATTTTTCATAAAATTAGATCAAAATGTGGGCTAAAATAATGTAATGACAGTTGAATTTGAAAGTTTGAGGCAAATGCAAACATAAATAATTACCAGTATCATTTTTATCCACGTCTTAAAATCTGAGTCTCAGTAGCGAAGGAGTTTTTCAGAGTCAATGATGATATTATCGTTTAAACATTCCCATCTAACAATGTTAACATTTAATGTCTAAATGTTAAATATTCGCATTATAACCCTGCAAAAATCTTACAATATACTTTTATATATCTAAGTATTTAAAAATATTTGTTGATTAGATTTTAAAATCGAACGTTTATAAAACTGACATTGTCAATAAAATTATGATGGTCAAACAATTTCACAGGCAAGATTTTTGATGCGTTGTTCTCCAGACTGGACTTCTGCCCATTCTCCATACCTCCAGACAAGATCTCCTCCTCCATTCGCTAAGATAGCCTACCAAATTAAACAGTAACGGTTGAATTTTTTTATATAGTTTTTATAAGGAAGTTGTAAAAACACTTACACTGCTGTGTTTGCCAGGCGTGTGGCCCTGAGATCGTGCCATCGCTGCGCACAAAGCGCTGAAATCTGTGGTTTTCGGGTAGCTCTCTACATCATAGCTCAGGTACTGTCCGTCAACTCTTTGTAGTTTTAATAATATTTGTTAATTTATGCAGAGAATAGCGTGAAAGAACAAAACTCACGTTATTCCATAACAAACGACATGTTTAGCCTGGGGAAGACAGCATCTATCCCTAGGGTCCGGTACCAGATCACAGTTTATTAACCGAGCTGCCAGTGGTACTTTGTTGGGAAATTTCGTTCCTTCGCCTAAAAGTTTGATGACAACGCAAATGTTTCAATGCCTTTAAAATAAATGTTCACTAAAAACTAACAATACGAATATGGATCACAACTTGTTATATCGCTGCGTCCTAGACCGCATATAAATGCACCGACGTATATGAATTGAAATAATTTGGTCATCTGAAAAACATATTTAGTGTTATCGTTTTTTTAATATTTACATTGATAAATTCTAATCACCACTAACTTTTGAAACAATTTGCAATGTAACTTTAACTTATAGCCTGACTGCCTTATTAAATTAACAAGTCGAAGTGCGGGTCCAAGTTGCAGACGTTATTGCGTTGAATTTATTTTCACTGTCATAAATTTAATAAATATATTCATATATGTGGTGTTTTGCGTTAAAAACGCTTTTGACATTTAAAAATGAATTGAAAATTCGTAAACTACATAGAAAGTGCCCGATACATTATTTTTATTTTTATACCATTTGTTACGAAATCATTTCATAAATGTATGCCACGGTATACAACTCGACCTTGAAATGCGTGTGATATATTTAGATGTGGATGAAATAATTAGTACCACATCTTTTGCGTTTGAAAAAATGAGAATATATTATGTATTGAGCAATTTTGTGTATGCAATTATTTTTAAGTAACAGATAATCATAACAATTTTAATTCTACAAAATAAGGAAGCACAGAAAAAAAAAATAAATTGTGGATGGAGTTCAGAACGTTTACCATAACTAAATATTGAAAGCGTCGAAAGCATTTTAGTGAATGTATTTAAAGAATATTATTAATCGTACAAACAAGCCACTCACACACACACACACACACACACACACACACACACACACACACACACACACACACACATACACACACACACACACACAATTCAACTCAAACACACATACAAACACATATGTACATAAACATATATATGTATATATATATATTTATATTATTTTTTTTTATTAAGAGAAAACCTAATATAGCGTTCGTTATAGCAGTTTTCACAAACGTTATCAAATTATAACTAATATTAATAACAAAATAGCAAGAATGAAAAAAGATGAACTATAATAAAAAAAGGTATGTCTTTAATTGTCTTTTAAATTCAGCATTGTTCATTCCAGGCATTCTGAGGGTTGACGGCAAGCCGTTCCATACGACAGGGCCCTGACACAGCAAAATCACGCGATCCAACCTTTAGCTGTCTATGAGGAACCACAAGAATGTTCGAATCGTCAGACCTCAGACGCACACCAGATGCGATCGACGTTTTTAATTTCCGTTTATCTGATAAATATTTTGAAGCCAGACCATTTATTGATTTGAAAACTGTGACAGAGATTTTAAAAACAATTCTTTTATTTATGGGCATCCAATGCAAATTTTTCAGGATCGGTGTGGCATGATCATACCATCGACATCCAGGCACAATCCAGGCAGTATGGTTTTGTATCGATTGCAGAATTTTGATGGATCTAGCCGGAAGTCCATAAAATAAACTATTGCAATAATCGACACGTGAGTGCACCAACGCGTGCGCCAGAGTCTGCATTGCGTCTTTATCAAGTGATTCTCGAATTTGTTTCATTCTTCTAATCTGTGCCAAGCATGATATAGAGATCATTTTAAAATGAGATTTTATTGTTAGGTTTGAATCAATTATATAACCTAGATTCGACACTGCTTTACGGAAATCTATTTTTTTATCATTCATAACAACTGAATTTATATCCAAGTCTGCCAACTGCTGCCAGGTACCAATAGGAAGAAATTTTGTTTTATCCTGGTTAAGCTTCAATTCATTTCTCGACATCCACAGATTAACCTCCGACATACATTCAATGAATCTCGTAATCTCGTCTTGAAATAACTTCGGTTTACTTGATAACATAATTTGAATGTCGTCTGCATATGCATGGCTTTTAAAATCATATGAATCAATTATCTTCAGCACATCAGATGCATAAAGCAGAAACAATAAAGGACCCAAAACAGATCCTTGCGGTACACCAGAGCGAACCACACTGACGTAGGACAAACTCCCGTTGAACGAAACCTGCTGTGTTCGGCCAATCAAGTAGCTTCTGAGCCAATCTATTATTTCCCCAGATATTCCAAAATTTTGATGCAGCCTGAGAAGTAATATTTCATGATTGACACAATCGAAAGCCGAGTTCATGTCCAAAAATGCCAACAAGGAAATGTTTTGAGCATCCATCTCAGCATAAACCCCTGAGAGTACATGTAGCAGGGCAGTTTCAGTGGAGTGAAATCGTCTAAAACCGGATTGATGTGCAGGCATGAGATTATTATCATTCAAATGAGCAAGCAATTGTCTCGACACCATTCTTTCAATGAGTTTTGATATAAATGAAAGATTACTGACTGGTCGATAATTACTGACGTCACCTGGATCTGCATTACTTTTTTTCAACAACGGCACAACAATTGCATTTTTACAAGGTGTGGAGAAGCAACCTACCCTCATGCACAGGTTTATCAAACTAGTTATAAATAGACAAAACAATTCAAAATGTTTTTAAAAAAACGCGTTGGTAAAATATTTAGTTGACAGGACTTTGTAGGTGAATGAAGCACTTCTTTCCTGACATCACCCTCAGACACCGCCCGAAATGTCGAAAACAACTGCTGACATCCATAATCATCGCTGTTAAGACAAGATTGATTTTCAGTGTCAATCCCCCCCTGTTTTATCACTTTAATTTTTTCATTAAAGAAGGTCACGAACTGGCCAGCATTGAAATCATTGAATTCGCGTTTAGTGTCTTCACTGTAACTGTTTAGAAAAATTTTATTAACCACCCTCCACAAGCTTTTTGGAGTTTTACTGTTTTCATTGACAACTTTCTTCCAATATACTTTACGTTTGTTTGAATAAATTTCAGTTTTTTCTTTAAGGGCCAATATCCATTCATTTTTATCAGACAATTTACGACTTTTTCTAAAAATTCTTTCTTTTTTTTTAGATTTCCGTTTTGAAGCCTTGCAATCATCATCAAACCACGGTGCAACATGATGGCGCCCAGGCAGCACCAGTACAAGAGGAACAACCCTATCAACAATTCTCTTTACCTCGTCACTGAATAAACCAAATTCTGCATTTACATCATCCGTTTTACACGGTCTGGAAACTGGAGACTCAAGTAACTGCTCAGCGAAAGCTTTCTCATCAAAACGATTTCAGAGTCGGATCAATCTTTTTACTTTCAGAGACTTTGTCAAGATAAACTAACCTGTACCAGACCATGATTAGAATAGATTCCACTAGGATAAACCTTTGCTTCACCTACCGCTATATTGTGTGACATCACAATCAGATCGAGCGTTCCTTCTAGAATATGCGTTGGTTCATCTATGTGGTTGATCAACTGAAACATTTCAAATATTTTACGTAAATTAACAACGTTTGGATTGTTCGACCTCTCCATTTGAATGTTAAAATCTCCCGCTATTAAAATACGGGAACTAATGATTGTAACACATTTTAAGACTGAAATCAGTTCATCAAAAAATGATGTCGTTAGTTGTTCAGATCCAGGTCTGTAAATTGCCAGTAGGATATAATCTAATTCATTAATTTTAGGTTTCACCGCCAGAACCTCGAAAGCAGTAACCAGTGGCAGAGTGATCTTTTTATATCTAAAAATTGATCGGAAAAAAAATGATTAAACTTCCATGGTGTGGGTCGTGCGATCTTAAACGGTTTACAAACTGATAGCCAGGTGGCATTGATAACCCAATGGAAATATTATCTGCCGAACCATGCCAGCTCTCCGTCAAAACAAAGATGTCCAGGCCTTCGTGAATCAAACCATAAATAGAGCTGAATTTTGTTATTATAGATCTGATATTTAAAACTTCCAGAACCACCGATCGCTACTCATTTCCAATTTTAGCAGGCTTACCTTTACCAGATGCATCATTAAAACTTTCGTTGATTTTATCATCCTCAACATACTGAAATTCACCTATTGCATTTTTATTGTTACAACCCCCTTCACCACACACATCAAGACTTGAGATTTTATATTGACACTTACCATAATAGCTTTTATTATTTGCATATCTAAAACAACTTTCAACGTTTACTCCATCAAAATCAATATCATCAACGCTACCATCAGTGCCATCTCATTCAATCAAACTTTTTCTTTCAGTTTTTGATCCCTTCGAAACTTGACTATTTTCCATCTTCCCGGAGGTCCCCTCACTCTGAATAAAAAATTACCGCTTACAGATTCCTGCTTTTTTGCATCATTGATCAACTTTTTCAACTTATCTCTCTGATCATTTGATAGGTCATGGCTAAGCCAAACACCTTTTAGGACATCATCCAACGATTTCGTGATAAATTATCCATTATTAAGTTTTTCGACTTAACACCATCAAGACTAATCAATAACGGTCTGTTTAATTTTTCTTGTTTTTTTCCTAGTCTCGGTAATTTAACAACTGCTTTCTTGGCAACTTCGTTTCGAGTCAAGTGATTAAAAATCTCCATAACACGTTCTTTGTCGTCGTCTCCTTCAGCAAGTCTAAAAAGCACCAAATTTTTTTTCTCTCCTTGATATCTGTCGCATCATTCAACTTTTTTTGCACATTCTTGACTTCAACGTTAATTACATCAATGTTTTTTTTTAATTTCTTTGCTTACTATATTGGTCCATGATGTACTGACTCCACCACTGCCCGTACGTGGTCAGGCGCTTAACTATAATTTAGATTGCCAGGACAAGTATAAATACAACGTTGTTTATAACTTTGTACATCGGGCATATATAATTTTATCAAATAATACTATATTTAATTATGAACTGACCAGCATTAAACAATTCTTAGTCAACAATAATTATCCCAATAGATTAATTGACGATATTATCCGCAAATATATTAACAAAATCGATGTTTCGGCACTCGCTAAACAAACTTTACCTATTCAACAAAAACATGAGTTGAGTATCAATATTTAAAAAAAACAAAATGCACGACAATTATAAAGTTGATGAAGTTCAAACTCAGGAATATCGTCAAATCAAATGTCGAACGACGACCATCAACTTAAGTTTGCCATTTATTATAAAACGTGTAGAACATCTAACCTCGCAATTAAAAACAACTTCACATGTCCTACACCACACAGTGTTGTGGAAAATTATGTTGGGCATACACGTACAACTCTATTCAGAAAACTTACAATGCACCTTCTGAATGGTGTTATTAATTAAAAACCATATGCAAGATGTTCATGGCTTACTGCTGACAAGAGCTATGCTTGATGCCAATACTAGAATATTAGTAATACCCGTATTCCCGACTCGTCTCAAAATCAAAGAAGCCTTGTACATCTACAACAGTAAGCATACAATAAACAAACACTACCCTCCATAGCCTCCGACTTTATTCACGGTACCGCCACGACATCCCACAACACATGACTATCATTACGGATGCTAATCCACCTGGACGGCCATGTTTCGTGTTTCAACCAGCTCCAAAGGACGTGCACCTATTCAACACAGACCATCTGACTCGTCGTCCTATCACCAACGCTGCTGTTTCGTTGATATCCAGGATTGACAGTGCGATCTAGATAACCATATTAATTTTACTTTACATGTTATTTTATTTAATTATATTTCGTCTATTAATATTATTTCAATCTATCTTATTATTTTATCATTTATTATATATTTCATTTACATTTATTTTATTTTATTTTAGTAATATTATTTTAATCTTATACTTTAGTTTTTTCAATTATCTTTTATGTATCACAATTACGTTTATTAAATTTAAGTTTGTTTTAATAATATTATTTTAATCTTAATTTTCATTGATTATCTACTTCATTATTTCATCTTATTTATTATTCATTTCATTATAGGGGCCGTCCATAAAAGATGTCACGCTTCAAGGGGGGGGGTCAAAATATTTGCAAAACTTTGTAACAAGGGGTAGGGGGTAAACGCAAGTGTGACGTTTTTTTTTAATTTTCCAAATCTATTTGTTAGTCTTATGTTGAAAAATAAAATAGCCCTTCCAAACAGCTTGCCCCAGTTTTCACAGCTCCCATATGATGCATTTTGCCTTTCTGTTCTAGGTTCTTTTAAAAACCGCATCTGCGAAATATGTGGGTTATATAATGCTTCAATTGTGATGGCAAAAAGGCATCATGTAATTCACAAAACATCTTTATTTCAGCATAATAAACCAGTTAAACCAGTCAGAGTTGCTGCTAGATGTCAGAGGGAACTTATGGGAGTAGTTGCATTCGAAGAAAACGAAGATGTTGAATGACTGAATGAAGATGACGTGGACACAACCAACATTGAGTTGCCAAATATACCAAAAGAAGAAAGCCCATGGATTCCGTTGGTTTCAGTTTCACAGCACCTGGCCAGCATTTGGGAGGAAAGCAATTCGTGATCTTTCATATTAATTCGTTATATTTTAACTGCGGTAAATCATTTAGATATCAAACTATCGTCATATAAACTTGTCATTCGTTATTTTGATTTCAATAAAAAATGAAATGCATGGAACAATTACATTGTTTAATGAATCTTCACTAAGAGATGGGGGGGGGTAAAGTTTTGTGGCATGCTTGTTTATTGGGGGGTTGGTCGATTTGTGACAGTTTGTGACATGGGGGGTCAAAAAAATGTTAAAAAAGCGTGGCAGCCTTTAAGGAGTGCTCCAAAGAAAAAGTATGCAAATGTTGAGAGATTATTTTGCAAAATGGAAATTATCTGAAAAACTAAAAATAGAACAAATATAAAAAAAACTTTTTCCGCAAAACCACTACTAACCGTCGAATATTAAAAACTGCAAAAGTGCACTTCAAAGAACCTATCGAATTTTTTTAAAATTAAGTTGGGAAAAATTTCTAAAATAGACCATTTACGATTGAACTAAACTTGCTATGCAATCATTGGTTCAAAAATGTTAAGTCAAAAAGTATAACGGATTTGAAAGTAAGTTTTGGTAACATTCTTGTGAGTAAATCAGATTTAATCAAGCTCTTGAGCTTCACCTTTCAAAATAATAAATCATGGTCTGAAAATAAATCTATAATATTTGAAAAGATCTAGAAATTATAAAGAAAAATGAACAAATTTTCAAAAAATGTGAATAAAGTCAAACATATTTTCAACATTAAAACAATAAATAAGTTAAACATCTTATCAATTAGGCAAATGAAATTTTCATGTATTGCCATTTTGTTTACATATCATGCATAACATGTAACCTACGTTTTAATGATTATTGTAAACGAAAACACTGTTAAAAATTATCAGACAATATAAACAGCTGTTTTCCACATCGAACGAACGAGATCACACTTTTTCCAACCAATAGCCTTTCCGTGTTGGTACAAACGTTTGGAACCAAATTATTCCGAACCAAATCAATCATGTTGACAATTTTATTAGAGTCAAAAATTTCCGAATTATTCTATATAATAAACGGTTGGTTAGCTGATATCCGTTTTTGCTATTTTTATTTCAAATAAAAGAATTCATATGTTTTTAATTTGACTAAAGCTTTGTTTTTGTCCGAGAGGTTTTACGTTCAAAGAGTTTTTGTCCGGAGTGTTTTAACACAGACCCTCCTAAATGATTATACATAACGACCTAACAATATACAATCGATAATTTTAGCAGGTGCTGGTGTATTGATCTATGCAGATCTGAGGCAACTACCGCTCAGTATCGGCTCTCTTCAAATCACTTCGTCCCAGAATTGCTATTACTGCAGTTAACATATTGAACTTTTCTAAATCTAGAGAATACAAATCAACAAAATACTCTTTAAACCTCAAGAACATTTTGATAGACAAATTGAAACATTCAAAAATAATAATAAATATATTCGAAATTTTTCCGCTAGGCTTTTTTAAATATTTTAAATTAACAATCATTAAATTTATTGCTTAAAAACCTCATTCTAACTTTTTGGTTAACAAATTTATAATAACATTTCAAATCCATGAATGAATTGGAAATAGTTGTGAATAATTGATTAAAAAAAATAATTTCTTCGAAAAATAAAATTTATCAGACTGTTGAAAAAAATTAATAGGCTGATGAAATCTATCACTATAAAAATTTTAATCTTTGTTGATCATGTGATCGATGGTCGAGTAATTAACACTGCGTCACTTGTTCTAGCATCATTTCGAGCCTCCCAAGCGTGCACGGGCAGTTGAAATTCAATAACATTTTAGACATATTAAATATAAAATAACTTTAAAAGTTATGTGAAACAAGAACAATTTTTTCAACATATCACTGCAGCGTCGATAAAATTGTATGAATGATAAAATGATTATTACAATTGTCGGACAATTTAGAGAAAATGTGAACAAGAAAAATAAAAATCTACATGCAAACTGGTACAAACTACCTGCTCCTCAAATGCTTTCGAACGTTTACGAAAGGCAAGGTCAGGTGTTACATTTCAACGCCAAGTGATTCTACGGATTGAAGACTTTAACAATGGATTGAAGACTTTAACACTCAGCCCTGTTCCTACATGAAGAGGAGAACTGAGGTTCATAATGATGACTCGTCCAAAAACTGCGAGGCCGATTAAAATGAGTGTGAGATGATTTGGATGAACAGAAGTTTGAATGAACATACATTTTATTGCACATGTTACTCCAGCAATCAATCTTTTCTTGTCAATGCTACCTGTCGTCCTGATGTCGGCAGCAAGGTTAAAGTCGATTCAGAAGTCGATGGAGGCCATTATTACACTGACAGCGAGGTCGTTTAGATCAACAATTTTTTGAGAAAATTCCAAAAGTTACCTCAAGTTCTGACGACAATGAACGGAAACAATACTTTTTACAAAACATTGGCTTTTCTGTTACAAGAAAAGTTAATTGAAACTTTTGATTTTTGTTTCAACATTTTTAATTGATTGTTGATACATTTTCAGATACGCCATAATTTATTGAACAATTTATAAATCGTGCAGGTAAAAGTCGTTATAAGTAGGATATAGCTAGAAAATGATATCACCATATAATCATTTCATATATATGTGTTTGACTTTAGGTAGAGCAGGGGAAAACGCGCTAAATTATTTTTTCAGATTGATAGACAGCACACCGAACTTTGTTAATTTTGATATTTTATTGTTTTTACAGAGTCGAAGTGAGTTTTAATGGATTTTCTCGGTTTTTACAGTAAATTGACTATAAATAGGGTAATAAATTATAGCGAATAATAAAAATTATGTTTTGTTTTAATTGGTTTGATTATATAAAATATAAATAGTATTATGATGATCGACTTTAAATTTGCATTAATTGAATTGTCGCAAATAATGCTGTATTATACGATTTTTGAAATCCAAGTTCTGTTTGTAGTACTTTTCCAAAAAATAATTGATGATAATGTAAATAAAATGTATGCAGAATTACATCTTGAAAATAAGTTAAGAAAGTAATTTTTTCAAATTCTAGTTTGTTTCCCATTGTTTTACGGTTTTTTCTAAGGTAGCAAATGTCGAGAGATCATTTGGCAAATTTTTTGGAAGAAATCAATATTGATTTGCTTTATATGCTTTATTTTTGTTTCTTTTTCATTATATTAATAAAGTTATGAATGTGTTTATCTACACTCTTCCCTATCAAATGTGGTTGCTTTTTGTTATCAACCGCCATTTGTGATATTGATAATTTGCATGACTATATTGAAACATGACATATTTACATGGGGATTGGGGTGTTCAATAATTCATTATAGTTCGGACAAGGGGGGGGGGGGGTGGGGAAACAAGAAGAACGCAAAAAAGCGTGACATCTTTTACCGGCAGCTTTTTATAAGTTTTTTCAGGTCCACCTTTTTGCATCATAAATATTGTCATGTTGTCATAAATATTGCCATTCTTTTAATTCTTCTGTACGTACTGTTGGTAAATCGTAGTTTTAACTTGTTTATATATTTTGCGTACAGTCAGTCGTCATTTTGAGGCTATTCTTTGTAGTCTCTTTAATTTTTTAGTTTTCCATTTTCAACGGCATCTTATATGACCCTAGAACCCAAAAGGTAAATACAAAACATCACAGCTTTCCATTATTGTTAAGTACATGCATGTTGTTTATATGAAATTACCCGCAATCATTTTTATTTGAATTTGATATCATTGGATGATGTGTTTAACATGTTATCTAGACAAGTTACAATTAATGAATTATTGTTTTTCTTAAATAATAGGGTCACATAATTTGATTTAAAAATCGTTTATTGTTAAACTATTTGTTTAGAATCTAAACTTAAGATACATTCAGTAATTAATGCGATTGGGAAGTTAATGATATACAAAACGGTATACTACTAATTTAAAGTCGATATTTATTAACTAAATTCTTGGCGCATTTTGTCAAAATTTAATTTTTCAAAGCAAAGTCAGGGAGAGACTTTTGGGCTCAAGCCCCCACAAAAATTCTCTCAATTTAGTCTCAACCTCTTGCTACATGTTTTTATACATTTAGGTTGTTAAAATCATATTTAAAATAACAAATAACTTGCAAAATAATCCTGAAATGTTCCACAAATCTATTGATACGTAAACAGCGAAAATATCAGTAAAATGAGAGCTGCTCTTGGTCGAAAAGTGTTTTTAAACAATAAACAACAATTACATGTTGGAAAAACGACGATGATTGATTGAATGAAATCATAATATAACAGTGAGTCATTTGTTTGTATTTGATAAGTATGATACCACGTGATTAAGTTTTTCCTGTTGATTATTTGAAAAATACAAAAGATATATAAAACAGTATACTGCTACAGCCTAAATGCTTGATATTATTTCGCCATCGAGTTTATTAATTGAGAATGTAAAAATTCTTTTTATAATTGAATAATTGCAAAGTTTTCATTCAAGAGGTTAAACAAAAAGTTATTTACACATATATACATAAATAATATTCAATTCATCATTTTCGTTGTGCTTGCCAACTTTTTCAAAACTCCCTCCATATTTTTGGTGGCCTTATTCCCATGATTGTAAATGGAAAGTATTCTTCTCTACGTTTTCTTTTACGTCCATTGGAAACTCCAGTTCCAGTTGCTGATTGATCATTACTGTTGTTGATGTAGTCGTGATCGTCACCATCATCATCGTCATTTTCATCTTCATCATCTTCACATTGATCATCATCATTCTCATCATTACTCGCTATGTCATCTTCAGCCTTGTGATCGTCGTCATTCTCCTCATCATCTTCCTCATCATCTTTTTCATCATTAGTGTAATCATTCTCACCATCATCAGCATCATCACTGTGATCATCATTGTTGTTGATATTTTCGTGATTGTCACCATCATCCTCACCATACCCATTTTCATCATCATCCTCATCAGACTTGTCATCTTCAGTGTTATCATCATAACAACATTGATCATCATCATTCTCATCATTACTGTCTATGTCATCATCATTGTCATCATCTTCATGATTATTATCAATACTAATGTTAATCACATCATTATTATTCTCATCATATTCATCATTATAAGCATTGTTAAAGTTGTTCTCGTCATCATCATCATCATTCCTTTCATCAGTAGTGTAATCACCATCATTATCATGATAAGCATTGTTACCATTATTTTCATCATCTTCATCATCATCATCATCATATTCATTGTCACCATCTTCGTGATCATTAGCATAGCTAAAGTTACTCTCATCGTGATAATATGCGTTGTTAAAATGATAATGTTGATCAACATCTAGGCCGATGATATTGTTGTCGACATTTTCATAGTCGTTCGGGTGGATGAGATTGATCTGGCCATTTCCGTAAGCATTCACATTATTGTTCATATTAAAGTGGCTGATGTTATAATTTTCCTGTGCGTTGTTGTTGTCATAATAAAAATGTTCATCATGGAATCCAAGACTGTCGGTGGAATTGTAGTCCTAGTAGACATTCTCATAGCCAATAATATCGGTGAGATTTATATTGTCATCCCCATCATCGTCAGTTGCATCAACTTTAAACGGATTAACTACTGCTAGAGGCCGGTTTTCTTCAGGAAGGCAGTTTGCGAACGGTCTCCAAATTTTTTTTGGTGCCATTTTTCAAATTTAAAAAAATTACTAAAATTTATCAAATTGCAACGTTTGAAAAAATACGACGTATGAATTACTGATTCAAATTCAGATCAATCGAATGTATGGTTGATAATCGAAGCAAGCAAAGTATTTATAGCCTAAAAGTAACTTTGATGACTCATTTTTACAACCATGAAACAACTTTGTCAGCTCAAAGTTTTTACAACCAAACAATTTTGTTAACCTGTCTCATCAACAATTTTTTAACATTATTGACTTTGTTGTAAAAATTTTTAAACTTTATACAGACGAAGCAATTTACAATTTCTTTCTTGTTCATCATGCAGTGGTCTAGTGACTTTCTTCTGCCTTTTTAATTATGGATTTTTTTGTATAGTTCGCGACATTCTATATTTTTCAGATATGAGATATGAAGAAGTTTTTTTTAAACTTTGAAAAATTAAATTTTGACAAAATGCGCCAAGAATTCAGTTAATAAATATCGACTTTAAAGTTGCATTAACTGAATTGTCGCAAATAATGCTGTATTATACGATTTGCAATACTTTTCTAAAAAACATAATTCGAAAGATGATAATGTAAATAAAAAGTATGCAGAATTAAAGTCTAGAAAGTAAACTTTTTAAAATCTAGGTTGTTTCCCATTGTTTAACGCTTTTTTCTACGGTATCAAATGATCAAATGTCGAGAGATCATTTTGCAAAATGGAAATTTTCTGGAAGAAAACTAAAAAAATATGACAAAGATAAAAAGAAAACCTTTTTCAGCCAGATCATCACTACTAATTAAGGCTTTAATGCAGTTGTGAATTTAGGGGACCGGAAACTATTCTTGTTAAAACTCTATTTTTACAAACAAAAACACTGTTTTAAGTTAAAAGTTGATCAATCAATCAGTTAGTTTATAAAGCTCTATTTCCGCGATGTACGATTAGGGCTGTTTATAAAATTGTCATGTTTTGAGATTTAGGGAGATCAAAAAATGTGTAATACTTTATGACAAGAAAGTAAGAGAAGATAAAGGTTATGTGACATCCAAATTTTGCTTTTTTTTTAAAAATCAATCACTGAATTATTAAATTTTTGTAAGAAACTTTTTGTCAAAAAGGTTTATAAAATCAATATTGAATTGCTTTATATGCTTTATTTTTTGTTTCTTTTTCATTATAATCAGGAAGTTATGCATGTTTTTATCTACACTCTTCGCTATCAAATGTAGTTGATTTTTGTTGTCAACCATCATTTGTGATATTGATAATTTGCATGAAGTATATTGAAACATTGCGACTTGCTTTACATGGGGATATGGGGTGTTTAAAAGTTCATGATAGTTTGGACAAGGGAGGAAGGGGGAAACAAAAAGAACGCAAAAAAGCGTGATATCCTTTTACCGGCAGCTCTTTATCAGTTTTTTCAGGTTCACCTTTTTGTCCCATAAATATTTAGCAAATTTTACTCCATAGTCATGTTTCTTTTAATTCTTCTGTACGTACTGTTGGTAAATCTAAGTTTTAATTTGTTTATATATTTTGGTACAAGCAGTCGTCATTTTGAGGCTATTCTCTGTAGTCTCTTTAATTTTTCAGTTTTCCATTTTCAGCGGCATCATATATGACCCTAGAACCCGAAAGGTAAATACAAAACATCACAGCTTTCCATTATTATTAAGTCTCTGCATGCAAAATAGAAGCAGGCAAACTATCTAGTGTATATGCGATGCATTCAGTGTTTCTTACACACACGAATATAAGCACACTATCACATATATACATTACTATATAAATTTGTTTATGTATATATGCGTTGGAATGTATGTAACCATGTATGTTTGTTTGTTAGCTATATATCAATATGTATGTAAATATGCATGTATGGGTGTATGTATGTATGTCATGTATGCATGCATGAATGTCATGTATGCATGCATATGTGTATGCATTCATGTGTGTATGTATGCACGTGTGTATTTATGTATGTAGATCAATTGCAACTGTCAGCATTCATTTAAATATTTTCATCCGGTATATGTGTATCGTTTTGGACGTTCACCTGGATTGAAACGAAACAAGTTATCCCGAAACTTAAACGAAAATACATGTTGTACTGCCGTTGCGCCATTGTTTCAGTCATTCATAATAATAAATTATAATTGAAGATGATTCGTGAAGAATGTATGCAGACGAAAATTCGAAATTGAAATATCTCATTATGTTCCTAAACAGTGTTGTGTTCGAAACGAAACAATCGCAAAATACTCCACAGTTCACACGAATCCAATGATTTTAAAGAACATCGAATACGTCTTAAACTTAATGAATGAACGAATGAATGAACGAATAAATGAACGAATGAATGAACGAATGATCATATCATATATGCATTTCATTTCAATGTGTTTACAATATATTCCGCCATGTGATAATATAATGCAAGGCTTACTAACCAGCGTTAAAGCGTGTGCATGCGTTATTTTCAAGTAATGTGGTGTGTGTGTGTACACACGTGTGTACATATTATGTACGTGTGTGTGTACATATTACGTACGTGAGTATGTAGATATTATATGATACGTAGATAGAAAAAACTAAGTAGCACTGTTCACTGTGTGCTGTGTTGTAGCTGTATGTATGCAGTCAGTCTATGGTGAACATAGGAGTAAACAAATATTTCTGATTCGGAGTTTGAGTTTTTAATGTTTTGTTGACCTTAATTTTAAAGTAGTTTTTTCTAAATTATTAAAAATCAAATAAATATGGCGCTCATATTAAAAAATCTAAATTGTGGTAAACAGTTAATTAGTCCCGTGGTAAGGAAACTGCAGCCCGCCATCTTAAACTTCAATCACAACCAGAGGTCATTTTCGATAACTTCGCAGGTAAAGTGCAAACTTAAAACTTGGAAATTGCCTTTTTATTGTTCAAAATTCAATTTTCTATTAAAATAATCTTCTAGATTGAGTTGTCAGCTCTTTATTTCTATGATAACTTAGTTTTTTCACTGCTCAGTCATTGTCAATTTATCTGATTATCATAATTTTGCGCCATTATTAATTATTTAATTTATAAAAATTTGTTATTATCATTATTATATCTGCTAACAAAACAAATTACTAAAAAATAATATTACATTTTTTTGAAGTTTTGTTTTAAAGCAAAGTATTGCTATTCCAGATTGATTTTAGATTTTAGTTTGATTTGATTTTAGTAGTTCATTAAACTTTTTTGGCAACTTAAAAATAAAAACGAGCCTGCATGACATATGAGGGCTCTAACAGATCTGATAAATGTTGGACAATGATAAATAAATATTGGGGATTAATTATGACTACTATAAAAAATAGAAATTAATAGTTGAACAAAGTGGAACAATTTTTTTATGAGATGTCTTTTATAATTTTTTAAATAATATTATTTTTTACTCAGACGATTTTTGTTAATAAATTTAAATTTTGTATATTTCCTCTAATTGGAAAGTGTTTTAGGTATATATATTTTTATATATATTCTATAAAATCAAACCAATTAATAGGCCTTCTTAATTTCTAATTCAGTGCTGGTGGCAACAACTTGCCTTGTTAATGAATCAATGTATCACTCACATGTTTAATTTGCTCATTAATGTCGATTAACTTTTTGCTCATTAATATTTTTCTCAGTTGTTTAAATAAAAGATGTAAAAATTATAACTTTTGAATTTTATATTAAAATGCAATTAATTATTAAAACATTTAAAGTTTAACAATTTTTTTTAAGAGAAAGTGTCTTTAAAATTTTTATTAATAATGTATTTTTAGAAATTGTCAAATCTTTTAATTTATTTACTCACATTACTAATTAAATTTAAGCACTTGTGCATTCAAAATTTAAGCATTACATAACAAATAATTTTACTTAAGACAATTTTTGACTAATGTTTTGCAGAAATGTTTGAATGATCAAAAACTCAGTTGAGTATGAATTGAAATAATCCTATCTTTAAAATTTTTGAAACTTGGTCACTTGTCTTGGTGGGAAAACTAAGCAGTGATTGATGATTTCTTGGGAAGGAAGCATGTCGGATTGATGCAAGTTATCCGTCATCTGTTAGGAGGAAATTTTGTGCAAGTACAAGTCTCACAATCTCTTCACAGATCTCTGAGATTCTTGCTTGTTTGTATGCCTTGGTAGGGTTGCCTTCAAATCTTGACACGATGGAGATAACAGACATGAATATTTTTGGTTTGTTGTTACGGCCCGTCATACTAATAATTTTTCTTACTACACATGCTCTCTCTTTTCCACCCACACACACACACACACACACACACACTCATGCACACACACACAACAAGATGATGGTTTACGCAGTATCACCACTGAATTGACAAATTGAAATAATATCAATAGTGTGTTCACAGATTTTCTCATTGAGCCCAGGTTGATTTGAGTTTGTGGTCATGTGAGTGGAGTCAAACTATCAGATATTTGCTTGTACATGTATTGAATTCTCTTTATTAATAAGTATGTCCGTCGGTATGCAGGTGTTTGTATGCATAAGTATTCATTAGTAACATGAACAGGTCACTACTGCCAGGTGCACTGCACAAGCACATTTCCTTCAAATGCATCACCTCAGAAATTCATTAGGAAGGCTTAGCGATGCAGACATCTTGTTTGTGATGTTATACGTGGTTGATCATGTATGTGCTTGTACGTTAGCATCATGTTAATTATCATTGGGGTGCTCGTCTCATTTTAAACTTTAATGTTTGCATGTGTTGCCAGGTGCAAGTGATGATGTGATGAAGTGACGAGGGTGGCATGGGGGAATGAAGTGATGGCTGGATGGAATGATAAATGGCATCACATGATGAAAAATATGATGTACATGGAATGGACTACGAGGTCATGCATACAAGTTTTTTAAGAAGTCAGTTGGTAAAATCAAGCAGCAGATTTTTCAGTAGCAGGGTTGTGGAGTGAGCTGAATGATGAGACGGTTCTCGCGGAATCAACCAACAATTTTAAGATCAAGCTGGGAAAACTAGGATTTTTGGACAATTAATTAACAGCGGTTCTCACACAGAGACTAATGACTAGTCTACCGGACCACTATAAACCATGTTATGTTATCTTATGTTATATGCGATGGAATTGTATCATAGTGTGTGGTTGATGTGGTCAATATGATTGATACTTTACTTTGGGTTCATACGTTACAGAATGAAAATGTAGATGTGCATGGTGAAAAGTTGGAAAGATCCTCAGGGAAGTGTTTTAAAGTGATGGTTACTGCAGTGATGGTTTGTGGTGGTTTCAATGAGAATTCATCTCAATGAAAATGTTTTTTATGAAAAATGAAATGGAGCTGGTTGAGAAGATGCATCTTCATTTAATGCCTAATTTTTTCATTACAAATGTGATTTGGATTTCATTTTGTTTTCGTTTTTTTAATATTGTAGCATGTCACACAATAACATTAGGGCGGCGCGGTGGCCTAGTGGTTAGAGTCGCCAGGTGCCGTTTCACAGTGCGTGCAGTTACCGGGTTCGACTCGAATATGACAAAAAGATCACACGCTTCATGCGTGGTGCGTCGTTTAACACGTGTATCCTTTACGATGTTTGTCGGTTGTTGATTCCACTGAACCTAGGAATTGAATTCAATTTTGAACACCATTCTAAATTTATATCGCTCGCTTTTTTGAAACTACATTTTTATTCTCATTACTCTTCATGTTGTTATTCCCTTCTTGGTAATCACTTCTCAGAATGTTGAGCTGCTTGAACTTTCAAGTGTCTCACTCTCAATTCTTTTTCTAACCTATTATAATGTTTTCATTGGCAATTGGCTCTTGCACGTTTGTGAGATTGTTATGCGTTCGGATGGCGTGCAGGATAGTATAATGGTTAAAGCACCCGGCTCTCTGCTGTTGCGTTGACCGGGTTCAACTGCAGAGACGTCCCCGATTGATGCTCATCACATGCAATGTGTGTTGTGTACGTGTGTAATGCAGCGGCCGATACACGCCAAATCACATGTTCCGTTCGTGTGTTTCTGTTGACACCTCTGATGAAAATTCGTTCAGAGAGAACTGATGATATTTTGTGATATTATTTTCACTATGCGATATATTATTTGTTATCATTATTGTTGTTGTGTGGTTATTATTATTATTATTATTATTATTATTATTTATTATCGTTATTATTATTGAACCAGTGATTGTGCTTATCTGCATTCAATTTTTCAATATTTGCTCATTTCATGAGCATCCATGAACCTTTCCTAGGAGGTTCATAATTATTTTTCCATGACTCAAGCGTTTATAAACAAACATTCATTTATATCATTAGCATTTTGTTATTAAGTTTTTGGTTCAATATTTTTTGTATCTTTCATTTGTTTTTTGTTTATGTTGCCATCTCAGTCCGGTATCTACATTGCATCATTCCATTTTATTGCCATTTTTCTTCATTTCATTTCCAGTTTTTTCTTGCAGTTCGATTAATTAATGTCATCTGGTGTTGTGTGGTGCCATCTGGTGTTGTTTGGTGTCGTTGTTTGCATGTTTGTCTTGTGTCATTTCTTTGGTTTTTTATTTAATGTGATCTGCTGAAGTTTGATGTTTTCATTATGGCTGTTGATGTCGTTCGTATGTTAATGAGATGTTAATCAGCCGATGGCGCTAGACCAGTTCTTGTTTGTTAATTAATTTCAATGTAGATAAATCATTCACGTGTCGTGCCATTTCACAAGTTTTATTTGGATTGGCGTGTGTGTATTTTTTTCAACTAAATTTAAATTGGTGATTGCAGTTGATGAAATTTGGGTTAAATTACGCTAATGACGCGATTACATATCATCATACCCAAATCACAGCGCAACAACGATTTTACATGATTCCACACTTACAACTTCTTTTCAATGTTTTTTTTTTAATGACGTCATAGTACCACCATGACGTCATGACCAGGTCATTAAATTGTTCTATGATATGACGTCATCTTAACATAATCATTATGACTTCATCATTATGGTATCTTCGTTACGTCATCATCACATCATTATTAGATCCTTATTACATCATCATTACGTCATCATTACATCAAAATATCCGAATCCGACTCCAGCTCCTCAAAAAACCCAACTCCGGGTTTCGAATTTCAGTGAAAAATTTCAAATTTTGCATCGTAATTTCCTCTTTTTATCACCACTAAATAGGTAAATATCTTTAGAAACGCTTAAAATCAGTCAATGTAATTGTTTTCCTTAGTAAAATTACTTAATTTTTATGTTTTACAACTTAATGAAAGAAGTTATGTGATTTTATTCAGTATTAAATATGATTTCTTATCACTGCATATGTTTATCCTCTAAATTGCACAATCTTAAAAAAAAATTCGAAAAAAAATGGAAAATTTAAAAAAAAAATTAATAACCATTTCCGGAGTCAAATAAAAAAATCCGACTCCGGCCCCTTAAAAATTCCGACTCCGGCCCCTTAAAAATTCCGACTCCGACCCTTTAAAAATTCCGACTCCGGCCTCTTAAAAATTCCAACTTCGGCCCCTTTAAAAATTCGACTTCGGCCCCCTCAAAAATTCCGACTCGGTAGGCTAGGCGGCCCACAGTGTCTCATCTGTATGTGTGTGTTTCACTGTCATCTTGTCATATGCCGCTGCATCACAGTATGCTGCATTTCATTTCATATGTGTTACATTACAATACATTGATTACTTTAGATTACCATACATTGTATACATTACATTACATTGTATACTTTACATTACATTACATTGTATACTTTACATTACATTTCATTGTATGCAATACACAAAATATCGTCGTAAACATCACGCTTCCTTTTGAAATGACTTCACAAATTCGTCGTTGTTGTCGTCACTTAATTACCAGCACTACTACATTATCATATTTTTATTAATTTTTTTTCAACACGTTGCCGTTCACTTCCCACAAACAAATCCATTCATCACCGTCATTTTCAATTTGTCTGTAACGTTCAAAGCTACTTTGCACATTGCATTCATTTCAACCATTCTGCTGAAAAATTAACTTTGTCGAAGCTAACTTGATGATGTTGATGGTGATAGTGATGATGATAGTGATGATAATGATGATGATGATGATAGTGATGATGATGGTGAGGATAATGAAGAAGATGATGATGGTGACGATGATAGTATGGAAGACTGTGGTTAAAAAGGGCTGAAGAATTGGTATAGCTGGTGATTACGGAGATGATGACATGATGACTGTATAGGTGGAGAGGTTTATGTTACTATGTTGCCTCATTTTCTCCATGCCACAAACGTAAAAATGTTGAATCAGTCAATGATATTAACAAGGCAACAACATTAACGTGACAACAACAACATTAACGCGACAACAACATTAACATGACAACAAAACCAACAGCAGCTAATATAATAGCAGCTACATAAATGTTGTGCCCAGTCTTCAACATGCAACTAGAAAATTCTTAAACATATTTTTTTTCACTTCTTTTTATTCGTTTATTTATTTGTTTATTTGTTTATTGGTTTGTTTATTTTATTTTATTTATTTATTAATTTGTCGGTGTTTTTAATTGCTCACCAAATCTTTTATTCGTCTGTATATTTTGTTATTAATTTTTTTAGAATTAATTACACGTTGTACATTGCGGGTATGTCAGCAAATTTTAGAAAGAAGAATTTAATTTTCCAGGCTTAAAATTGCATTTTGAATTCATAACTCTAATCCTCCTTGTCCCTCATCCACCACTCAACATTCTCCTTGCACGCAGCTGCACACGTTTCAACAGGAACCACGTTTTTCAGTTTCGTTTCCGAAGGAGTTGTTGAGTTGTCTCAGTGAAGCTACTAACTAACTCTTTGCCTTCTCTTCTCTGGTAGCATTTGGTACTAAATTCTCTGGCAGCTGATCAGCTGCAGTTTCCATTCGCATTCTGTTGAAGTAGATGATGTTAAGAAATGTGAAATGACGATTCTATTGGTCATTTTATATGATTTGAAGTAATGATTTGAAAAACGAGCAAACAAAACCGTATTAATTAACCATATTGACCGGTCAGCGTGTTTTCTTGATTTATTTAAATTTTGATATTTTATAGCAAGGATTAAAAAGCTTTGCTGCAAACAAGCACTACTAATAAATAAATAAAGGTATAGGTATATGAATATATAAATAAAAATTGAACAGTGATAAAAATATGTTTTTTTGCTTTGGTTTATTTTTTCCAAAAACCAACCACACCATAAAATAAAACTTGCAGACGAATTCGAAAGTAGCAGTGCTAGGTGCAGCGGGGGGACTTGGACAGCCCCTGTCACTCCTGCTCAAGATCAACCCGCACATCTCACATCTAGCTCTATATGATATTGTTCAGGTTAGTTGTATCTGTCTGTAATGTTGTTGCTGTTGCTGCTGTTGTTGTTGTGTTTATTGTCGTGTGATATTGTTATTTTGGCGTTTCTGCTGTATAATGTTTTAATACGGTGGTGTTGGAATCGTTGTATTGATTCACTTTAACGATTTTTTGTGTGTTTTTATGTTATGACGCTGTTTAGTTGTTGTTGTGTTGTTTCGTGTGTGTGTGTGTGTGTGTTGCACTTTGCTATTTGTTGTGTGACAGATGGTTTGATGTTGTTTAGTGAACTGGAATAGGGCATATTTTCTGATGTTTGATCGGTGTCACGTGATGATGTTTACGCGATACTACTCTCATAATTACACGTAATAAAATATAATGTCTTATTGTTTAGTTTATATTTATTACTTAATATCATGCCTAGTTAATAGCATCCATTCATTCACACGTATGTAATCAAACAAGTAGCATTGTGTCGGTCTGTCTGTGTATGTGTGTGTGTGTGTGTGTGTGTGTGTGTGTGTGTGTGCCTGTGGATTTGTTTCATGGGTTAGTTTGTCGTGCTTTTTGTATGTTTTCATGTATTCCAGTGTTTCTCATTTTTCGCATCCTTTGTTAAGGATTTGTATTGTTGTAATGATAGCACATCATCTCATTATTAGACTACTTTATGCTACGTAGATGTTTAGATGTTATAAGTCTATCCATCTATCCATCCATCCATTTGTCTATCTATCTATCTATCTATCTATCTATCTATCTGTCTGTCTGTCTGTCTGTCTGTCTGTCTGTCTGTCTGTCTGTCTGTCTGTCTGCCTGTCTGCCTGCCTGCCTGTCTATCTCTCTCTCTCTCACTTTCTTTCTCTTTCACACTCTCTCTTCTTTCTCCTCCTCTTCTCACTTTTTTAAATTTTCTTTTTCTATTCTGTTTTTCTAATTTCCTCTCCCATTGTCATTGGACGAAATTTTCGCGGCATGTGATTACTTAACTTAAATAATTTGATTCAAAAGCCTAACAATGAGTTGAGTAGCATCACATCACATGATCATCTGTTGAGTAGCATCATTTGCCCTGCTGCTCTGTTTCTCAACTACGAATGGAAATGATAATTTTTAAAAAAATTAGTTAACGCTTCTGTAGGATTTGAAAATTTAAAAAGATGCATGGCCATTCTCTGTGTTAAAACTAGCACTCGAGAAACTGATTTGGGTTTGAAAACCAGAGATGGTTTTAAAAATATTTATTGACGGCATTAATTAAAAGTTATCAAACTAGTTAACTAGTCTTTGGCCTTTTTAACTTAGCCATAACTTTTTAAAAAGAAACGTTGTTAAGAATATTCTCCCTTAGCAAGAGTTCTCAAGGGTGAAGTTTAATTTGGAACATCTTCATGCAAAACGTTTCTTTTCGCTTGTTGAATTCTGACATGTAAATGACATTTAAATAGTGTATTAATTTTAGGATAAAACATTTAAGAAATACGTAGGTACACATCTGCAATATAGTTTTTTGAGCATTCTATATTTTGCTCCAATCTTGTGAAATCCCGGATAGTCCTCTGTAGAATCACCCCGACTATATTATGTAGATCTTTTTAGGATCTATCGACATCAGGAATTGTATAATTACGTTATCACCAATTTCTACCGGAAAGTCTATTTTATCTGAAACCATTGTATCGCTTGGCCTGTTTTTTAAGGTTTGATGCGTAGTTTCTATGGATGCTATTATTTGTCGATTCACATTTGTTATAACTTTGAGGTCTTTATCATTTGGTAGTAATTTAAGATGCTCTACAGTCAAAGATGCTTCAGCTTCAGTACCGTATTCACTGCCTCCTGCTGCAATTAGTAATTTTTTTCTTGTTTGGAATGAATTTTTTGCGTCTGTTTGTTTAGCTCTGATGAAGTCTATCGCAACTAGCTGTAGCCCAGTTTCTGCATTATCTGTACTATCCATCATATTTATATTATTTAACGCATTTTTAAGGTTATTTTCATCTCGTATATCCTCAATAACATCTCGGTGTCATAAGCCCTTTCAACACCAAACATACCTTTGTTGGGTGACTTTAGTACCATCGACGATGTGTGGGAGAGGTTATCTCTTTTTTTCTTTCTTGAAATTACTTTTTTTTCTTTATTTTTATGGCTGTTCTGTAGGCTAATATCATCTTCCGGATAAACAATAAATTATATCAGAGTCAATAAATTAGCATTGAAACTTGATAAATCCGCCGAAAGGTTAGTCAACATTTTCTGGTTTTTCCTTGCGTAAAAGTTGGTGAAGTTTATCTTCTTACATTGTAGACAATTTTCACATAACTCTGCTCAACCCGGATTTATAAATATTTTTTTTAGCTATTTTTAGCATTTGTAGCCAAACAGAACAAAAGACAGTTAACTTTTTATATACTGTTTCAGCAAAACTTATATTTATAATATGATAAATTAGATAAAGTTTTCCAAATTTTCTATAATAGGCGATTACAGACCCACAATCACTAAATTTTAAAAATATAAAAAAATCTATAAATTTATCATAAGAATAGTTATTTAAAATGAGAGGAAGCTCATTTGACAGTTACCTGTAAAATAAACAAAATTAGCAATGATGTATAAGTTTGATTTAAGGAGTTCTAGATTGTTAGTTGCAATAAATAAATGGCTCATTGGTATAGCATGAAAATCCTGATTGCCTTCTTCATCAGCATTTTGATGGATTGGTGGTCGATTGATAAGCATTTGTCCAAACCACATTTCAGTATATCGCATAGGATAGACAGATGTCGTCGTAGAGTAAGTTTAAACATCTTTCTTGAGATAAGAATTTTCTCTGTTCATTTTTCCAATTGCCCATGCTAATTTGTTAGAGAGGTGGTCTACATGTGGCTTGAAGTTTAATTTTTGGTCCAAAAAACACCCAAAAATTTTATGGTTTTATTTTCAGTTATTTCGTAGTTGTTGATTTCATATAATACTTTATAGTTCAAGTATTTCGTTGGTCTAAACACAATCATCCGAGTCTTTGAATCTGTTGCAATAAAACTGGAACCACGAGACAAAATGCGCTATTTCTGCACTAGTATTGCAATTGTTTTGTTGATGTGTTTTTACAACTGCTAAAAATCTTGGCATCGTCAGTGAAGCAAACGTGGTCAAAATAGTTTGTTGCATTTGGTCGGTCTCTCCACATTATACCATATCTTTCCACATCTCACCACAACTCTCCACATCCATCTACATCTCACCACCTCAGGTACCAGGTGTGGCAGCAGACTTGTCCCACTGTTCAACACGCGCCAAAGTGTCCAGTCATTTGGGACCTGATCAGTTGAAAACCTGCTTGGATGGTGCCAAGGTGGTTGTCATGCCGGCTGGAGTGCATAGAAAACCAGGTTGGTGCTTCGTTCGTTGTTTGTTTGGTTGGGGTATTCTTGTTCTTGTTATGTTGTTCTTGTTGTCATGTTTGTTTAGTCGTTTGCTGGGTGCTGTGGCAAGGTGGCAGATATGAGGACATGGTGTGTTTGTTATAGACGTTTGTTTGCTTTCAAATGTTCATTCATTTGTTATTTTTGGTTTCTATATGGATATTAGGTCGATTAAATTACTTAAATACTTGTGATTATTTGATAAGTAACTTGTGTAGAGCGTTTGATAGGCCTCCCAAATTAAATGTAGTTGATAAGCGTCTTGCGTGAAGTATCCTGGATGGAGAGTATAATATATATATAGTATATATATATATATATATATATATATATATATGTATGTATTATCCAGTACGTAATCTCAACAAAATATTTGGTCTAAATATGGCCACATGTAAAACTCAGATGAAAAATTATTTTGTTTTTGTTTGCTGCTTTTTTTAGTTACAAATTTTTAGAAAGCATTGTAGGATAGATCTTCATAAAGACCATTACTCAAACTGACTGGATGTAGATAAACAAGGCGAGGATGCAGATGATGTTCCTCTTAACACTTACATCATGTTTTATTGCGCTTTTCCAAAAAATATTTTTTATTTTTACTTTTTCAGATTAATAAGTTTTTCAGAGTCTGTATGTCAGCGTATAATAAATACAACGTAAAATCCAACATATTAACGGCTTGAAATACAACGTATTATGTATTTTGAATACGAACGAACGCCCGCCATCTGTTGCGTCAACTTTTTTCAATTTGTTTTATTGATTAATCATGTTCGTTTATATAACATTTTTTTTTGTTCTATAAAGTGTAGACCTGACTAGTTTTTATAGTGAGTTAATTCGTTGGTAATACTAGAGAAATTTTATTTTGCAATTCTACTTCAAAGTTATCGTTATTTTAACAAATTTAACTGCATTGTTCGTGGTTAAGAAAACAAATAAAACCAAATATAAAATACAACAGCATGCGGCAACGATGTACACCAACATACAACTTAACATACAACTCAACATACAGCATCAACATACATCAACATACAGCATCAACATACATCAACATACATCAACATACACTGGCAAGGCAACAAACATATAGGCAATGTATTAACAATGTATACAATACATACATAGATGCATACGCTTTGTTTATTTCACGCTATCTATAGATGGTTAAAAACAGGTAATTAATGTTGAATGTTAATTTATATACGCGTGTTACTTTCTTGTTTTTGGATACACCAACAATTTATGCTGGTGAATTTTCTGAAACTGTAATATAATACAGACACCCAGCTCGTGTTTGCATCCTATACACGCATACATGTGCGGTGTATACATGTACATTATGTGGACGTTACTGTATTAATCTGATTATGAAATTGAATTACTGAAAAAAACGAAGCTAACGTTAATTTTTTTTAGTAACTTCCAATTACTAATAAAAAAAAACATGATAGAATCTAAAACAGTGATGAGTTTTGTGAGCTTCCTTCCCTACGATTCAATTAAGATCCATGTTTCATCATTTTTTACAAAGTGGGGTGCCGTGTGGTACCCCCAATTTGATAGGATCTCTGTGCAGCTAGCTCCTCATCTGATTTCTGACTAATTCATGTACATTTGATTAACTTATCACCAAACTTTGGTGGTTGTGGTGGTGGCTAAGTTGTTGAGTCATTAACTTCACCTATGTAATTAATTAATTAATTAATTAATTTATTTATTTATTTAATTTTTGTGTTATTTTTCAATTGTGTTTTTAATTAAATTTTTGAGATTATTTAGTTCATAATAAGTTTGAGAAATATGTTTGATCTTCATGTTTCTGCAATTATTTATAGTTCATTCTTATTGAATGAACTTATATCAGTAATCTAGAAAATAAATTTATTTTGTTAATGTTCAGTTATTGATAACTAACTCAATTATCAAGTTGATATAAACATTATCATTCTTAGTTGTAAACCGCTTCATAGAATGTTCTGCTGCTTATTTTAAACAGCTATTGAATTCATTTCTTTGTTTATTAAAGAAGTTGATATAAATCATGCCAGACGCTAACATGTTAGCTAGTCCTAACAATATAATTCACAGGCAGTCACAACTTATAAACAGTTAATGCATGCTCGTGCAGCACAAACACAATATATGGTTGTTTAAGTAATTTGTACATGTACATTCAACAAACAAACAGACAAATAAAACCCTTCATTTGTTGAACATTGTCAAGCTTCATTTCCATTCAACATTTATAATATTTAGTGAGGTCGATTAATGTTAAGTTATTTCACTTCCGGACCCCAGCAAGCTGCTAGAAAATGAGTTTGTAATTGATTTAGAATTCTATCAATGATATACCAATCTATTTGCAATTTTTTTCAAGAAGAACTCTCAGTGCTGATGATGACCAGACTGATTCACCTCCACATTTCATAGACACACATGTTTGAAGTTACCTTTTAATGTAATTTATGTTGAAGTCGTGAACGGAAATAATAACGTTGACTTCATTCAATCAGATTAACTCATGCTGACAAAATTGCTCAACTTAAGCAGTCAGTAGAAGTTGTCATGTCTTCTCATCCATCAACTGTACCCAGCCATTGATTCCCTCATCCTTTCTTCGATCCCTAATCTCTGCCAGTTCTTCACGTGTCATTCCTGATCTTCTCCTGGTCATTCCACACTTGGACATTCCTGCCCGTTGTAGATCTTCATTTAGACGATATACCCATCTTTTTCCTGGTAGAAAAGACCAAAAGGAAGGCCATTGAGACTTCATGGCTTCTCTGGTGGCCCTGTTTGCGTCCATATGCAGCGCATGACCTGTCTGCTTCATTCTCCGAATCCTGATCACTTCCGATGCACGCGGTTGGTTCGTTCTACGTCTGATTTCCTCGTTTGAAGCATGGTCCTGCCATCGAGTCCCTTTAATTTTCTTCAGCCGTAAAAAATTGTTTGGAATTGTTAAAATGATAAAATCCTCTTACAAATTAAATCGTATGATGGTTTAAGTTTTTTAGGTAAATAAATTTTTTAAATGGTGTCACAGAATGGGATTTTTAAAAGTGTTAAATTCCAAATGTGGTAGTATGTTTTAATAATGACTATAAAAAATGAAAGTTAATAAATTTAATAAAAAGTTATAGTATCAAATGTTTCATATGAAACACGAGATGGAAACTTTTTTCAAATTTGATGAGTTAAGCAGATGAGAAAATATAAAGATAATTTTGTTATATGTTAGCTAGCAGATATTTTTTCAACTTTTTCCAACAGTAATCGTGCCTATATGGACCAACAATTTGTGCTGTTATTAATATTCAAAATGTAACACTGGCGTTGTGTATGCCTGAAAAATGACGATAGGTCATATTTTGAACAGCGTCTTTTAAACAAACACAGCAATGTGTAATTCATTTATTTGCCGCTTAGAAATGTAGACATACACACACGTATAGATAGATAGGTGTGTATGTATCTTAAATCTTATAATGTAATTTTGATTCTGAGGGTATGTGTTTTAGGTCTTTAATGTATTACGTTGGGTTATATATGTGCGTATATATGAAATAATAAACTCACCAACCAATCCATTAAAATGTAATTTAAAGAAGTTCGCGCTCTTTTTTTTAACCTCTGCTTCTAATTTGCATCCCATTCAATTGGATTTTTATTTAATTAAGTTTTTTTTAATGAATTTCTCATTAATTCTTGACATATTTGTTATTATTAATATTTGTTTTTTTTTATTATTTTTTGGATGATATTTTATGTACGTGGTTCATGGATTCTCCGATTACGTCATCTCTTCAAATCTTGTCTCGCTTGTTTTATTTTATATATAAAAAATATAACAAAAGAAAACCTTTAAACAGCTGCAAACATCAAGTGAAGAAATGTTCTAAAAATTTATTTGCAGTGTGTCACGCACACACACACGCACGCACACACACACACACACATACACACATGCATGCTGCATACACGAACATGTTCTCATACTTAATCGTCCGTTACAAACATACAAACATTATAAATATTACATATATTTACTTATTAATTTAATTGTTCCCAATTGTATTACTCTCATTCTTAATGTGATTCGTTAAAATCTCGATAACAGTAGAAATTGCCAGAAAAAAAGTTCACCATCGTCATCATAAATGACGAACTTATTGACGAGATAGCAAAGTCACCATCCGCCATCCACCCATCACATCAGGATCACCCAAAATTTACATTTTCATTTACAAATGTAACATTTACATCCAACATTTATATCCAACATTTACAAGTTCTTAATGCAGGCACTTCAAATTAATGAAAATTGAAGAGTTAGAGACATTTTAGAAGAGAAAATGGTTTCTGAAGAATGTGAAGACTCCGTAAAACTCTATAAGACACTGTAAGACTCTGTAAAAACCCGGTTTGGTTTCTATAAAGTTTTAAAGTTTAATTTTGTAGAAAAGTAAAAACATCGAAGGTAAGTTTATGCAAAGTTGTGAAGTTTGTGGGTTAGGATTAGGGTTAGGATCTCGCCTCATGGACAACGTACGTCTTTCTTGAATTTGGAATTTCATTTTAATAGTGTTTTCAGGCTGAATGCGTTTACTTTATTTTACAGAGGTGTGATGGTTATGAGATTGAGAATTTATCTCATATAATAATTTTTTTTTTCTGACATGTGGATGGATTAAGAGGAGATTAAGGCAGACATAATGAGATTAAGCTGTCATGATGGTAATGTTGTTTGTGAGTATACTGTAGTTGGTTG
>NW_008704742.1:141310-196578 GCF_000326865.2 Helobdella robusta | reverse complement strand
TGATTTGGTTGGCTGGTTGCTGGGCTGCTTGGTTGCATGTGATGTATAGTTAGGGCTTAAGTCTGTCGTTCTTATTCATCACCGTTGTTTCTTATGTTTATATGTTGCGTGTGTTTGATGGTATCAATGTTGTCATTGTAGCTTCTTTTTTATTATTATTATTTTTATTTATTTGCAAAAAATTATATAATAATAATTGTTGCTTATTCTATGGAAGTTTAAAAGTAAATCAAAACAATTGCAATCTCAGACTCTAATTGGTTCCTGGGTGTCCGGTTGAAATTTACTTCATGTGTGTGTCTGTATGAGTGTGTGTAGTGTGTGTGTTTGTGTGCACATATCCTAATCTGTCAGCCATTTTTATTTATTGCTATTATTAATCAATTATTATTAATTAATAATAACCATATATCTTTATTTACTTAATTAATAATTAATTAATTAACTAATTAATAACAAACAATTTGCATAATATTCTAGTGTGATTATGTCTGCAGTCCTGTTCTAATTTGCTCGATTATTGTTTGTTATTGTTGCTGTTGTTATTATTATATTTATTATTATTAATATTATTGTTGTTGTTATTATTATTATTAGTAGTAGCAGTAGCAGTAGTAGTTGTTGCTGTTATATAAAGATCAAGAAGTAGTGAGAAAGGATTGAAAATAATATTTAAAGTATTTTCAGTGGCTGCTCATAGAAGATACATCACTATATCACATCATCACACACACACACACACACACACACACACACACACACACACACGAACACACGTTTAAATATTGGGTCTGGTACATTTTGAGAAGACTTGCTTATTTGGACCTTGGCTTCTAAACATTTCAATCTTGCCTGTAGCTGCCTAATGGTATCTCTATCAAAATGAGCTCACATGTATCATGCTGGCAATATACATTCACACATTTTTACAACTGTATCACATTTATTTCAACTTTATTTGGATGCCGTCCAAATGTCTTTTTCAATTGTTTAATTTTGTTACACAAACAGGAAATATTCAACTCGTTTTCAGCGGCGCGTTTTTTAAGCAGCATTGCACGCACGCTTTTACTTTCAACATGTATGTAGTTTCGACTGAACGAACACGCGAGAGAGCAGACTAAAAAATGCGATCCAAAAACTTAGTGAATAAAAATGTGCAACTATTTATTTATAGTTAATTTAGTCTCTGCCTCCTCGCACACTTTCGTTTCTCGTTGATAGCAGGATTTGCAACATTCGTAAATGTGATTAGTTGTGTAGAAGTTTCAAGACAAACCAACATAAATGATATAATCGTTGTTGTTGTTGCTGCTTTTATTGTTGTTGTTGCTGCTGCTGCTGCTGTTGCAGCAGCTGCTGTTGTTGTTGTTGCGTTATTATTCGTCGTGCTCTTCTCGTTACATTCTTTTTTGTCGTGATTGCTGTTTCTTTCTTTCGTCAGTGAAGCTGTAGATCGCCGCACATCAGACAGTCAAAAGAAGTGTCCTTATATTTCATACAAACACTACTTTGAATATTTACAGGACATTAATATTCGTGCTAGCAGAATGTTTGGCAAACAAAATGAATTGAAACCGCTTACACGAGTACATGAATTAAATTAAAAAACAATCTATATACTTTTTTCACATCGCCGGCATGTTACAACGCTTGCATTTGTATAAAAAACAGCATGCATACATACACACGCATGCATGCATACATACACACGCATGCATGCATACATACACACGCATGCATGCATGCATACACACGCATGCATGCATGCATACATGGCAGACCAACTCAAACATGCATGGATACAAACAAACATTCTCTCTGATGAACTGAACAATGACACAACCACCTAGGAATGACGAGGGATGACTTATTCCAAACGAACGCTGCTGTGGTGAGGCATCTCGCTGATGCAGTCGCCAAGTTCAGTCCTGGTGCTATCCTGTGCATCATCACCGATCCTGTTTGTTACATCTGTGACGCTGTTCTACGTTGTTGTGTTGTTGTTGTGCTGTGTTGTCGTTGTGTTGTTGTTGTGTTATTTTATTCCTTCAAAATTATCATTTTCTCCATCATCCCTACAAATCTCACTCACCTTGTCATCATCGCCGACTCGTCACCATCATTAATTACTCCGCCATCCTCGAGTTGTGTTGTGTTTGTGTTTTTCTTCACCATCGCCACATCACCACCAACACCCAGCAACACATCATCATTGTCACATGACGCTCCCCACCATGATGGCAGATCAACTCAACAGTGCCGATAGCAAGTGAGGTGTTCAAGTACAGGGGCGTCTACGACCCCAACCGCATATTCGGAGTGACGACGCTTGATGTCGTCAGGGCTAGTACGTTCATCGCTCAAGCCAAGGTGCTGATTGACTGGCAGGCTGTGTTTGGGTTGTGTTTTGATGTGTTGTGTTTGTGTTGTGTTTGTGTTGTGTGTGCTGTGTTTTGATGCGTTGTTTTACTTTGTGTTTGTGTTGTGTTGTGTTGTGCTGTGTTTGTGTTGTGTTTTGTTGTGTTATGTTTTGATGTGTTTATGTTGTTTTCGTGTTCGTGTTTGTGTTGTGTTTGTACTATGTATGTTGGGAGGTGAGATGGTGTAATGGTTAGAGGCGCCTGCTTCTTCGCTACGACGACCGGGTTCGATTTATTTCAAGGATGTCATGCGCAGTAAATTGTACAACGAGTTCATTCACACGTTTTCATTAACGTTGTGTCGTCGAGTTAATGTAATAAAAGAGAAAACTCGATTATCGTTACTATATTGCGTTGTGTTAACTTTTGTTGCTGTTTGTTCATGTGTTTGTTTGTTCTTTTGTTTGTTCTTTTGTTTGTGAGTTCATCTGTATGTTTGTTCTTTTGTTTGTTTGTTCTTCTGTTTGTTTGTTCTTTTGTTTGTTGTCTGATGCTCATTCGTTGTTCTGTTGCTTTGTTCAGTGCACTTTTGAATCAATGCGTTTGTTTAACATATATTTGTTCGTTAAACAAAAAAGAGCATCAACGATTTTTCCATCCATTCAGTAGCAGTTTATCTTTAAATAACTATGCAAATTTATGTTTAATATTTTCTTATTTTGTTTTTTTTTTTTTTGTGTGTTGACTTTTTCGTCTGTCCACCAATTGCCTAACTTTATAACATTTCTTTTTCTCTTCCTGATTGGGTAAGTGGTCCGTTGGGCCCTCTGGTCAGTTGTGTTAAATAAAAAAAAAAAATAAATAAAAAAATGTAATTTTTCTTTGCTGTCCGGTGCGTCTATATGCAGTTGTTTTAATACTTCTGTTGCTCGTTGTTTAGTAACTTTGAGATGTTTATTTATTTTAGCTGTCGAAATCGTTGTTGTTGTTGTGTTGTTGTTGTTATTGCTGTGTTTTGTTGTTATTATTGTGTTTTGTTGTCGTTGTTATTCGTGTTTATGTTGATGTGATAGATGTCGTTGATGGGGCTAGCAATTGCGTTGGCCTAGATGAGTAGCAGTCACGTAGAAAGGTGCTATTATTGCGAATGAACGAGCAAATAGAAATCTTTTTGTTGTTTTTGTTGTTGTTGTTGTTTGTAATGATTCATTGTGTTTGATGATGTCACCTAGTTGCAGCTTTGCATTGTTTTGCTATTTATAATGTTTTGTTGTTGTTGTTATTGCTGTTAATGATGTTGTTGTTGTTATAGATGATGTTGTTATCGACCGCCCCCTTAAAATTTTCACTCCACCACAGGGCATGAAGGCCCACGACGTGAACTGTCCGGTTGTTGGTGGACATTCGGGAGTGACCATCGTACCCCTCATCTCTCAGTGCCAACCTTTCGTGTCATTCCCACATGTCTGTTACTTTATCATATTTACTTTTATAATAATTTACCTTGATATAATATTGCGTCTTTCTTATATTATTATTATTATTATTATTTATTGTTATGTCTTGGTTACATTATACTTTTCAATTGCTAATCCTTCTATTCGCTTATTATTTTTTATTACATTCATATTTCAATGTTTAATGGAGTGCGGCTATTACTCCAATGGTTACTACAGCTGTTAGTGCATGCATCAATTCATTCATTCATTCATTCATTCATTCATTCATTCATATTCATTCATTCATTCATTCATTCATTCATTCATTCATTCAACTATTCTTTCATTCACAATTTTTCAAATCATGAATTCATTTCATATCACCAAGTGTGTGGGCGTTTCAAAAACTTGATCGTTTAAGTTATCAGTCAAATGAATATTAGTCAAATTGCCAACCGATCAATTAAATGATCATCAATCAATTAATTAATCGATCAAAATATCAAATGACCAGTCAATCAATTGATCAATCTATTGATTGAATAACCAACCAACCAAATGACCAACCGATCGGACGACAAATGATTGCAGGATGAAAGAGTGGCAATGACGACGAGGATTCAGAAAGCCGGTACAGAAGTGGTTGAAGCCAAGGCAGGCAATGTTAGTTGGCGGTGATTGGGGTGGTGCAAGTTGTTGGTGTGTGTTGTGTGGTGCGCGAGTTGCTGTGCGGGGTTTGATCTACAATTGGAAAAGTAAATTTTGACATTAGTTCGTCCTGTTGTTTTGTCTATTGTGGTTATGTTAGAGTTCATGAATCATTGAATTTTTTGATCAGTACTGCACCGGTTGAGTTTAGGTGTTTTTTGTTTACCGGTTCATATATATTGTTTATTTATACTCAAATGTTTATGTTCACACGCGTTCAAATGTCTGAATACGTTCAATTATGTTCACATGTGGTTGCAAATGTTCTTAAAACGCAAAATGTTCATCCAGGGATCTGCTACGCTGTCCATGGCCTATGCAGGCAACCAGTTCGTGAGTTCTTTGTTGGAAGCCTTGGAAGGTGAGACAGGAATTGTGGAGTGTGCCTACGTCAGATCTGATGAGACTGAGGCCAAATATTTTGCTACTCCTATTCTTCTTGGGGTTTGTTGGGTGATTTGGTCAGTTAGTTAGCTGGTTGGTTTGCTGGTTGGTTTTTGGTGAAATTGTTTAATGTTTTATGACACAAATATGATTAATGAAATGGTTTGATAAAACTCATCGAATGGGAAGTTTTTTAGACGAGCCTTAATATTATCTACATAAAATAGCCTTAATGTTGTTAGCAACCACATTAAATAACGTTAATGCTATTAACAGTCCAATTAATTTGTATTGATGTTATTAATGAATCATTTTAAATCATGTTCCGATGTTGAAGAACGGGGAACACTTGAACAGTGGGCATATCTAATCATAGCAGCAAATTGGTCGTGAAGAAAAAATTCAATAAATTATATTTCGGTTTCGCTAGCAATTTTTAGAACAGTTTTGGTTCACCAAATTTAACGAAAGTTTTCAAGAAAATTTTTATTGTATAAGGAAGGAAGTTTGAATGATTCGTACTTGTGGCTTGCTGTGTTATTGACGCTGATGGTTTGTTAGAAAAAAAAATCATATAAGTATATTAATTTTAATAATAATAATAATAATTATTATTATTATTATTATATTCAAAATAATAATCAAATCAAACTTTGACAAGCGCAGAGATTAGCAGAACATGCAGGGATTAATACGACAATTTAATGATTGAAATGATTAGAAAAGGGAAAACAATGCAAAAAAATTAATACAAACTCCTGGGAATATATTTTAAAAGCATGAAGTGCAAAAAATCCTAAGTGGCGTCAGGAGAAAAAGCAAAACGGGCAGTAAATGGTTCAGTATTATTAAATTTAAAAAGTAATGACAAGAAACGAAAAACAGAAAAACCAATGACTTAATATGTTTACATCACTAAATAACTTAACTAAAGAATTCATTGACTGACCGACTGACCAATGGTTTGACAGCTCTTGGATGCAAATAAATTTTGTTCAAACTGAGTCGTTGGTACAAATTTGAAAAGAGCATGGAGAGGAGGATTAACAATTAATGTTAAAAATGTAGCAGATAACAAGCTGTGAATGTATGCAAATATTTTCTCATTGTTTATGTTTCAATATTTCAATCTAAAAAGAATCCTGTGTTTGCAGGAATTATCATTGAACATAATTATATATTGCAATTAGCAATTGTTTATATATGTGCTCGAACATCTGTCCAATTAATATTGTTATAACCGTGCTACCGAACGCACTAGATTCTAGCGTATTCTAGAATGCTCTAGTGACTGGAGCATTCTAGAGTATGCTAGAATCGGACCATCGAGAAGAATCTAGAAATGACGCTTGCGAGAGTATAAAAGCGCACGTCGCAAGCGATTAGTGAAATCCGTGATTAGTGAAATTCGTGATTTTGTGATCTCGTGAATAGCGATTCGGTGAATTATTTAAAGCGATATTTGATTTGTTTGTTGACGTTGTCATAGCGATAGATTTTAAACAATTTAAAAGTTAATTGTTGCGTTAATTTGAATTTGCTAGAAATAAACGATTAGTTGATTTCTTCTGTAAATAAAGTTTAATAACTAATAACTGTTTGGAGTATTTTATTCAATCGAAGATTTGAACCCGTCGCATTGTAAATCGGTTACGACAGCGAGTATTGTAACAATATTTACACGATGTTTGAAAAGTTACCATCGTTATTTGAATCGTCGGTCGCGTTATTTTAATGCTTCTGCTGTTCAGAGCTCTGTGTGGCTAACGTAATCAGGTTTGTTTGCAGTTGGTGCAACTTCTGTTTTGAAAGGTTTTTACGGTTGATATTCCAAGGTGATGTTGATGTTCTTTTGGGTCATTCAAATACAGTTTAGATGTTATGATCATCGTAGAATTGGTTAACATCTACTAATACACCATTACCATCACCTGATCTATGTTCTGTACGCACGGCTCACACGCACACATGCATCCACGCATACACACACGCATGCTTACAAACAAACATGCATGCATACGCACCGGCATACACGCAACAGACACACGCACAAGCATCTACTTATACAAATCCATACACGCCGACATAAACATGCACGCATGCATGCATACATACCGAAAGACCACAAAAACACATGCAGCAAACACACGTTTAGCCAGTTCAAGCTGCATGTAATCAATACAAAAATATTGTTTACAATTTTTGATCATGATCAGCTGGCTGGTTATTAATTGTTTCATCTGATTTGATTTGTTACATCATTTACAATTTACAGTGATTGTATTTCGGTATGTGTTTGCTTGGAAATTATGTTTGTTATAAGATTTCAGATTGGCACATGGACTGCGATATGTTAGCTAATGGACGAGAAACTAAAATGCATGCTTAGCCCAAACTGGGCCATGCGTTTCATGCTAAATACACACTGTAGCTATGTATGATTGATTTTTATTTGCATAAAATTTTAACTACTCACAAAATCAATATGTCAAGTAATGAAAAATGAAGTAGAACTTTCACAGATTACAAATAAAAGTTAAAAATTTAATTAATTATGTTATAAATAAAAATAATAGAATAATTGCACTGAAATGAAATATAAGTAATCGTAATTTTATGAACAAATAAACAAATATTTATATATAAATATATATATACAAGAATAAGTGTTATATGTATATATATCACATTTTAATAAAGATGAAGAGTTAAATTATTACGATTCGAATCTCTAATTCGTAAGCTACTTATCGCGCGAGTTCATAATTTCTAAAAGACCTTTATAGAACGGGAACAGCTTTTATTGTACAATGAACAACAGTAGTCAGACGTTAATTTCTCTCGTTCTCTTTGCAATCGATGACAAATCTTCTCGTCGGATGGCGCTTCACTATACGCTATATCAACCTTTGACACTGTAGATCGACTCTTTGAAGGATCATTGAACAGTTTGTCTGCAGGTTTCCGTATGGTGTCCTCTAATAGAATCCCTGAGGGAGTCTCGTTGGTCATGGCGTGGACGGTACTTCTGTATGCTATTAGAAACAAGGGGATGTGTTTGTCCCAATCCCGTTGGTTGTCGACTACCTCGGCCAAATGCTGTATGATGGTTTGGTTGAGCCGTTAAACCATCCCGTCAGATTGTGGGTGAAGTGGTTTCGTTCTTGTTTTGTTAATTCCAAGGATTCGGCACATTTCTCCCACTATCTGGGATTCAAAGTTCCTACCTTGGTCCGAATGTAGTTCTAAAGGAACTTCGAATTGAGTAACCCAGTTGGCTATGATTTTTTCCGCTATCGTCTGGGCCTCCTGGTTGGGTATCGGATAGACTGCTGGCCACTTGCTGAAATAATGTGCTACGACGAGCATACTGGGTAGGGGCCTGCAATGTCCACTGCAATCCGTTCAAATGGTGCTCCCACGTTGTAAACATGGAGCGGGCTTCTGACTTTGTTTTTGGGTCTTTTAACCGCAGCACAGGTGGTGCATTGCCTGCACCATACTTCCACGTCTTGTCGTGCGCGAACCCAATAGAACTTTGTCCGTAACCGGTCCAAGGTTTTATTGACTCCCAGGTGTCCTCCAGTCGGCTGTCCATGCATTTATTCAGTAACGTCTTCTGTCTTGCTTCGGGGTATTATTGTCTGCATCGTATGTTTTGTTCCGTCGGTGGACTCTCATTTCCGTTCCAGGAACCAGTTTTCCATATGCAGAGAATCCCATTAGGCTCAATACTCCTTGGTTATGGGGTCGTATTCCGCAACGTCCTGCCACCTTAGCCTTGGTCCTGCCTCCTTCCATTTGATGACATACTGCCAGTCTTCGTTAGTGCGTTGCGCAGCGGCCAGTTCCTCAGGAGTCCATCCGTTTTCTGTCATGAGGCGAATGTCCCTCACCTCTTCCGACTGTTCATTTTTTTCTAGTCGACAACAGTACTTGCAGTCTGGTGGGCACGGTCGACGGGATAAGGCCTCGGCGTTGCTGTGGTTGCTTCCTTTGCGGTGCAGCCTTCTCACGGTGATTATTCTTTTTTAGAGATTTGGGTTTTCATAGCCAGTCCGTGCCCCGCAAGGCTGGCCTTCTCTAGTTTTCCGACGTTTCGGCCGTCGGCGCTTTTATCGGCTGGTTCATCTTTGCTTTTGCTTCCTCTATTGTCTCCATAATTGCCTTTTTCTGTGGTTGTCGACAGTATCTTCGAATGTGCCCTTTTTTTCCACAGTTCCAACACTCCAGAGTGGGGTAGGTACCCGGGGCCGTTTCCATCTTTCGACAATCTACTTCCTCATGAATTTGTCTTATTTTTAAATCTTTTCTCAGCATCAGTTTTGCCGATTCCAGCGTCGTATATCTTTCAAAGGTACTTTGTAGGGTCTTCTCCTTTGAGATCGCCAACTCGTATTTGGTCTCTGGGTCCCGTAGCGCTTGGATGAATGCTTTGGTCGCTAACTTGTCCCTGAATCCTGGGGTTCCGGTCGGGTAAGCTAACAGCGTCAACCTTTCCACGTCCTGGGCCAGTTGTTGTGCAGTTTCCCCGGATTTCTGGACTCGGTGTTCTAGTTGCGTCGAGGAAAAAATTTTCGGTGTAGCTATTGCCAAAACGTCGTGTCAGTGCAGCTGTTAATGACTCGAAATTTTTTCTGTCCTTGACTGGTTTTGCTTGCAGCACCTCCAGTGCTGATCCTCGGAGTGCCAGTACCAATGTAGTGGCTCGTTCTTTGTCGTCTCGTGAATAGCTAAGTGCCACTGCCTCGAACTGGGTTCGATAGCTCTCCCAAGGGATTATGCCATCGAATGTCGGCGCTTTCACCGTTTTTGCAGATACGCGATTGGGTGTCCCGTTCTTGTTTTTATCTGCCAGCTCTTGAGATATTTTATCTAATTCTTTTTTGTGTCTTCTTTCCAGTTCGTCGACTCTTTCGTTCAGCGTTGCTGTTTGTAACTCGATTTTGTCGAGTTACTTTTTTTATTTCTTCTGTCTTCCGTGACTGCTGTTTTATTTTATTGTTGATTTTTTCGAATTGTTTTTTTAATTCGACTATAATATTTTTTATTTCGTCTCTTATTATGATCGATTGTTCTGCCATTTTGGCCAATTGTTCCTCTATTATTTTGGCCGATTGTTCTTCTAATTTGGCCGATTGTGCATCCATTTTGGCCAATTGTTCTTTTGTTTTAACCGATTGTGCATCCATTTTGGCCATCATCATTTGCACCATCCTCTCGAACTGCTGCATCATGTTGGTTTGTTCACATTTGGCGATTGCATCGCTAGTGATGATTTCTTCTTCGTTGTTGTTTCCGCCAATGTCTTCTTGCGAGTGGTCTTCTTTTTGTGGTTGGCTGTGTGAACGAGTGACGCGTCTGTTATTTGTTGTTTCATTCTGTTCTGACATCTTTGAGTTCTCTTAGAAATCTCGCTTCTGACACCAATGTTACGTTTCGCATCTCTAATTCGTATGCTATCGTATCGCGTGAGTTCACAATTTTTAAAAGACCATTATAGAACGGGAACAGCTTTTATTGTACAATGAACAACAGTAGTCAGACGTTAATTTCTCTCGTTCTCTTGCAATCGATGACAAATCTTCTCGTCGGATGGCGCTTCACTATACGTTATATCAACCTTTGACACTGTAGATCGATTCTTTGAAGGATTATCATAAAAAGAATCTAACATTTATTGGTGTGGTTCATATATGTACCTGAACTCATCGGCGATGACACTTGCCATTTCATAATTTCCTGTGATTCCGGGTTTTGAAAATTTTTGTTTTACCTCATTGAAATTTAAATCATCATATTTGAATGATGGCATTGTAAATCTTTTATTGCAACTGTCCATCACTTGATTCATAAAAATATAATATTTTGCACCTGACAATTGCCGATGTCATCCAAACCTCGATTCCAAAAAGTCAGAATGAAACTCCCTGCAAAACATATGTCAGGGTTTGTCTTAAATGTCTTTAAAATCTTATCAATTTAATAAATAACACGTGCAACCGGAGGACAGTTTATGAATATTTTATTTTAACAGTTCCAAACAGTTAACAAAATAAAAAGAACTCTATGAAAACACTGAATGAAATTTGTTGAAATGTTAACTCTTCAAGAAACTCTGGTTGACGACGAAGTTGTTGTTGCAATGCGTTAACTGAAACCACTGGTTAAAGAGCTTATAATGATCACCAATCGTGCCACTGAGTTTTAAACGTGTGCTTTCTTCATTATGCAGTTCTGACGAATGCAAAACTGGTTTTTTTCAACAGGTTTATTTATGAAAAAAAAAACGAAAAGGATACCCAAAAAAGCATAGCCCTTGTTCAAGTTGGACAAACGAAACATATGCAAAACAGAAAAAAAATAGAAAATTTCTCATAGATTCAACGAAATTATAAATAAAAACACATGCAGCAAACAAAAATCGTAACAAAATTGCATGTATACCAATCACGACAAACAATTTAAATAAGTTTTCAGTTTAAACTTGAAATCTCCAAAGGTTGAACACAAATCAGTTCTTACTTATTTAGCTGGAATTCAACTTTTGAGCTAAAGTGTCGGTAAACACCCCACCGTAGGACCAACATAGGCTTTGTACGAACCCGGAAGCATCGCGTTGTTGGCAGCGTCCATATGATAAGATCGATAGTATATAATTCGATAATGTTGATATAACAATGATAATGTATCGTTAAAATGCCGATGATGCACTATCAACTCGCAGAAAAATGGTATCGAAAAGAACTTTGGCGTGGGCAAGACAATCGAATTTGAGGTGAACCTCATCAAACATGCCATCCCTGAACTGCAGAAAAACATTCGCAAGGGAGAGGAGTACCTCGTCAAGTACCCCATCACCGACTGATTGATTGGTTGATCGGTTAATTGATTGATTGATCGGTCGATTGATTGATTGGTTGATTGATTGATTGATTGATTGGTTGATTGATTGATTGATTGATTGATTGATTGATTGATTGATTGATTGATTGATTGATTGATTGATTGATTGATTGATTGATTGATTGATTGATTGATTGATTGATTGATTGATTGATTGATTGATTGATTGATTGATTGATTGATTGATCGATCGATTGATCGATCGATCGATCGATTGATTGATCGATCGATGCTTGTTCTCACTTTAGGACGAGATTAGATTGGAGATGTTAGAAATTTGTTGATAGCTATCATTGTTCATTTGGTTTTTAGCTTATAATGGATTCTGTATATCACCTTTTCACAAATAATATGGACAGCCTAAAATTACATTTTTCTTTTGTTTCATCATCGTTATTGTAATTTATCGTCGCAAATCATCACTGAAGTTTCTTTTCTGATCACTTTTTTATCATCATGTAATAAGACAATCGTGAAAGACGTCATCACGTCACTGAGTTGGCACTAAGAACTTTCACCCATTCATGTTTTTTTTTCCTCAGTTTATTAATTAGTTTCATTCAGTCAGTCATACTGATAATTTGTGAAGTATTTTTGAAAAATTTAAATCTATTACATTAATTAAAAAAATTTATTTAATAACAAATCGTGATTAATAACAGCCCTCGGCCCTGGGCATCGCAACGTATTTTTTGACTTATTCCAAATTAATTCACCACCGCACAATTTTTTTCAAACTTTTAAAATTAATCTCTTCCAAACAACTTTTCATCGGAGCCTTCATATCGCAAGTATTATTGTTCAGATTCACCATCATCGTCAAGCCCACTACGATTCATTTAAAATTCATTATTCATTCATTATTTTATTCGTTATTGTTATTATTATTACTACTGTTATTATTATTGTTATTATTACTATTATTATCTACCATAGTCGTCGTCGTTTCAATCACAAATAAATTTTTTTTTTTTTTTTCTGTAAACGTTAAATTTTGTTGATCGTGCCTTCTACGCATGCATGTATAGACGAATGCATGTATGGACGCATGCATGTATGGACGCATGCATGTATGGACGCATGCATGTATGGACGCATGCATGCATGTACGCATGCATGCATGCGACCTGAGCGATGATGAGGACTTGTACTTAGTTTTTAAATTCTATCAACCAAGCATAATTAATATACGTGTCTCTGTATGTGTGTCTGTCTGTCTGTCTGTTTGTCTGTAGTTTTGTATTTTGAAGTTCGTCTGTATGTTTGGTTTTAAATATAGATTTGTATTTATTTTTTCCATCTAATTAACAAACGTGTTATGTTGCAAGAATTGGCGATGATGATGATGATTAAGGCGGTGGTGATGTTAATGATGGTGATGCATATGATGCTTTTTGTATTATGCGACCGGGTAATAAGATAGATAGATATCATTTCTGTATATCATGATATGATATCATTACAATACGACCGGAATATCAAAATATCATCATCGTTATAATGTTGTGTTATCGGTATAAATGACCATGGCCGATAACGATTGTCGTTAGAGATGTGCACATCAGCGAACGTTCTCATCTTCTAACCGTGCTCTCTTATTTATTTTTCAAAACTTTTTAAACTTAACGAAATATTTAACAGCTGTGGATGTGAAACATTAACTCTCTCAAAGTAATAATTTTAATATAAAATCATTGTGCATGTCCACGTGTGTACTTGCACGTAATTTGAATATGCATACGATCGTGCTTTGTGTGTGTGTGTGTGTATGTATGTATGTGTGTGTGCATGTGTGTGTGCAATAACTGTGCATCAATGTAGGTATATGTTGTTTGCAAGGTGTCCGTACTCCGAACACGCATGTGCTATATAAATGCCATCTTCATTCACGGACATTAATCAATAGAAACTCCCATTTACATTTTATTTTAATGTGTTTAAATTACGAGCTAAATTTATTTTTGTTCTCTTTGCTGTTGGTTATTTATAACATTAATGTCATAATATATCGGGTGTTTGTTCATATAGCGATTATTATTTTACGTAATCTGGATCGTAAAAATTATTTAATATTTCTCTTTCTTTTTGCTTTAACATGAAAAACATTCATCAGCAGGATGTTTGATTCACTTTTAACATGGAATAAATTTACAAACGTTCGATTCATGTATGATAGCTGCATTGTTTGGTTTAAAACGAAAAAAAATCAACTTAATAAGCCTTCGTCGACCCCTTAAAGTTTAGCAGAAAGTAACTAATGTTTCAAATTTATTTCTCTAGTTGACTTAATTTCAATTTTGTTTCTCTGGACATGGTGGTCGCAATCGCAACTACTGGTGCGAAGGCGCCAAACACGCGTGCGTCCAAATTTGTGCTGCAGGGCTGGGAATCATATGAGCCTGGCGAGGTTGTGGTGATGATGAACTGAAGGCAATTATTTCTCTAATTAAAAATAATGCTCAATCAAATTTGAAATTGTACGTAAAACATTAATAGATTATGGGTAATTTATATATGTATTATCTTGTTGGTAAGAGTCGATTGCATAGATGCCAGATATTCAGATGTAACTGCCGCCAGTTCGTGGCCAGAGCACGCCATGGTCAAGGAGTGTTCATTTAACAGCAACAATCAGCCCAAACGACGATGATATGTCACCGCTCGACATCAACAGTTCAAGCAGCGAGATTCTGCCTCATCTAGCAAGCATACTTGCAGACACCTCAACAACGTTTTGTGGGAATCGTGCTTCTAAACCAAAGGCGCTCATGGCTATGGTCAGCTTAATTATCGATGGGTGCAGACAGCAATAAATATTTATTATACAAGCCAGCCAAGTTATCGTATTTTAAATTGGACGGCCTAATATTATTTGGTGTTTGAAATATAAAAATAATATAAAAATAATTAAGGTTTAAAGTTTTAGGAGCTATTGATCAATGCAAATTATAAAGACTATTTAAAATTGAATGCACTTTTACTACTTTACGTTAGGCCTATAGATGGCATTTATTAACCAAAAATTTATCAACGTTTTCATTCAAACTCATCAGAAACTTTTTAAACTCAGACATGAGAATTACACAATGTTTAGTGGATTTTATTGAAGTTAAAACCAAAAATAGGAACCTCTTTTTAGCTTTTTTATTCATTGAACATAAAATATTTGATTAACTCGATTTGAACAAACTCGCAAAAGACTCGTCGTTATTTAAAGCGAGGCAAGTAAAATTTTTTTTTAATTACTTAAATATCTACGACGTAAAAACTTTTTTTATAAATTTTTTTATAAATGAATTTGAAAAATTAGGGACCAAATAAATTGATTTTATTGATAGTTTCTAGCACAAAATGAATGTTAAAATTGAAAAGTTAAATTATAGGTTATATTTTAAGCTGCTTGAAAACATGCTTGTTTTCCCCATGATTTAAAGTAGCTAAGACATAGTTAACAAGGGAATAATTTATTTTTTATGGCATTAATAATAACAAATAAAAATTTGTGTGCCAAATCAAACAATTCAAAATTCCAATTGAAAAAAGCATGAGTGAGGCGATGCACGTTGTAAGCATCGAAGCAGCAGTACTGATCATTGCGTTCGTCCGGGCTCTGAATGTAGTTAGCACAGTTCGTACGATCGTCTTCTTGTTCTCGCTTTATCTTAACTCGTGTTAAACACTCTTTTGCCAAATCTGCTTTTGCTTTTTCTGGTCCTTTTCTCTGGAACTCTCTACCTACTTCTCTGACTACTTCTCCATCACTTGCGAAGTTCAGAGCGGATCTCAAGACCCATCTGTTTTCAAAATTCATTAAGGAGTGCTGTTGAACATCGCGGAAATAGCGTTTTATAAGCTAATTGATTGATTGAGAATGAAGTTGGATATTTTTATATTTTAAACCTTTGTTAGTATTTTATATAATGTATACTGGCGTTCCGTCGCCATACAGTAGTTAAGACTCTTGTACGAATTGTTGTTGTCGTTGTGTGAAATTTATATAGTTTTTCATTAGCACAGATGGTATTCGAACCGCGTTCGTGTCAGCACGCAATAACAACGTATAACGCAACATGAATCGCCCACTAGCAAAAATTGTTTATCTGAACTGTTTTGTTGAATGTAAGCCTTGAAAACGCAAATAAATAGTAGAGTTGAATGAACTTATAACCGATAAACTGCTGATGCTGAAATGGTTTCGTCTACTTGAAAAGCTCATTCCAGGCTCATCAATCACGTTCCAGGTATATCGATCACTCTGTTATTCTGATGAACGTCTGGAACAATTGTTATCTTGATAAATTCTGCAAAGTCGTGTAAGTTGAAAGGTGCGTTGAGTCTTAACTGCTCACGATTAACAAGACCAATCAGATGATATGGTGTCGACCTCATTAAACCTGTCTGTTTGAAAAGTTCCAAAAGTAATCGTACAAGTTGGATAGCTATGTTATTTATCAAGCTAGTCTGATACAATTCTTTAAATTTTTAAAATGTTTATTTGGCTGAGTAGCATTTATTTTTCAGCTAAAATCTCTGTTCACAGATTGCAATAACTAACTTATGCTCGTAATTTCAAATAAATCGATGCCACGCAACAGAAGCATTTGTATATTTTTTTAAATTTTAATAGGTACTTGCACAGCACAAACCAACACGACGCAAATTTCAATTTTTAAATGACGCCTGCTCCTCCCGCTGGTTAAAATTATTAGAGAGTATTGAATCCTTTGGCATCAAATTGTCTCATATTACAGAATGTACTTAAGCATAAATAAGGTTTACTGAATTTACTCAAATGTTTAGTTAACTGTAGCAAAATATTTCTCGTTTCAGACTGACCCGACTGTTAAAGAATGATACAATTTATCACAATACAGTCATTTCCTACATTGGATAAACATAAAAACAAATTGTATATACTTTTACGTGAATAAATAAACCATAGGCTAATTATTAATTACGACGATAAAAAATTGAAACTACACAAAAATAAAACAAAGGAAAAAACTGTCGAGCAGTTTAATAATCTTGACTCTGAGAGGTCTTCCTGCTCGGAGACTCGTTTGAGTTCTGGCCGGGAACTTTAGTCTTCTTTGGGAGAAGACTTGCTTCGATGTGAGGCAGCACTCCACCCTGAGCAATTGTCACTCCATTGAAAAGAGTGTTCAACTCGTCATCATTCCTGACAGCCAGCTGGATGTGCCGTGGAATGATCCTCGATTTCTTGTTATCATGCGCCGCATTGCCGGCCAGTTCCAAAATCTCTGCAGTCAGGTACTCCAAAACTGCAGCCAGGTACACTGGAGCACCTGAACCCATTCTGTCCGCGTAATGTCCTGCAACAAACGGTGCATATTTTGTGAACATTTTAAAGCGATAGTGCGTGTGTTAAATACATTTCAAACATTTCACACATTTCAAACAATAGGAAAGAAGCAAACGTAATATAAAAAACGGGACGCTGTACGGTGGAATTGTATAGAAAGTAAACAAAATATTTGCACTTTTGTAACTATAGAGAGTTAAGCAATGCAGTGCGCAAGGTTGTTGGAAATTATACTGGGTTAATTATGAAGTTATTCAGAGTTAAGTGAAAATATATAGGTTAATATGAATTTTAAAAGTTTATATGAAATTATATAGGGTAATGAAACCATTTTGAATTGAAGGACATTTTGTATTGAACGAAATTGCTTGGGAGACAATTGTGTTCTTCAACATTTATTTTATCTTAGAGAGCCAGCATATGTACGTAATAGAATTCTGTGCACTCATTTCAACGCCATGAGTATAAAGTTAAACAAACCTTCGTGTCATAACTTGATAGCCAGCAAATGCTCAGAGTGGTAAGCATGCTGCTACATCATTACAATGACTGAACCGCTTGTCAAGATTAACTCGACTGGCGAACATTATAATTTACAAGTGTAAAATAACTTATGACTTAATTGTCTTTTTATCAGCCTGCATACAATTTCAAGCCAGACAACCATAAGATAACGAAGCCCTAAGCATTGTGAATTTATTCATTATAGTTTATTTTATTTATTTAGTTAGTTAGTTAGTTATTTATAAGTGCAATTTTAAAATTTATAACTTTCCATACATGTATTATAAACTAATTTTACAAAAGCTCAAAACGTGAAAAAATCGCAGAAAAAAATGTTACATACAAAATAATTAATCCACTAGTAGTAAATGAAACATAAAAGACATAAGTAATAAAATGAGAAGGTACCTTTCCTAAGGAGGCGGTGCACCCTGCCGACGGGGAAGGCCAGTCCCGACCTGAATGACCTGGACTTTTGCTTCATCTTGAAATCTTTTCCTTTCTTGCCTTTTGTGGACATTTTTAAGATTTTCAAATATTATAACACGAACTTATTTTTTGAGAAACAAGTTCCTTTCAGTTTAAGCGAGTTGGCGGGAATAAAACGGGAATGCTAGCTATGGTACTATTTAATTTGAACAGCACACGGGCAATGATTTGGCGCTTCAATTTTCACATTAGTTTGTAATTTGAATACTTTTGTGCCGAGTGCACATGACTAAATAAAAATTTATTTCGAAAAAGTTAACAGGGATTAATGTTGTTAGTTTGAAAACCGTAGATATCGAGGAAAAATATTTAGATTTAATATTAATTAATTAATTAATTATATATTGAATAAAACCTTTGAAACGGGAAACATTTTTATAAGAGTACCTATGCAGATTTGTAAATATTTTCGTTTGGCGTTGAGATTTTGTGAAGTTAAACCTGAAAAATTGATGGTCTAGAAAAGAAAAAAGATAAAATATTCACACCTTATTAGGAGGCTCTCTTTTTATAAAATATTTTTTATAATTTTAATATATTTTTATAATATATTATTACTACATTGCCTGTAGTGCCAAATCCCGACGGGACAACTCGAGTCGAAAATTCACATGAAAATACACAATTTGATTTTGTTTTATTATGCACCATCATTTTGGTGCAGACATTTCTAGCGGAGAATGATTTTTTAAATGTCTGCTAGTCGCACACAACAGAAACATGCAAACAAAGAAATATAGAGAATGCGGTTGAGCAAACTATACGTGTGCGTATGCAAACACAGATGCAAGTATAAATACGTGTAAAGTATACCTACCTACATGCATGTTGAAATAAAAATCCAGATTTGAGTCAGATTTGAAAAAATTGTCAGTTTGGCCGGCCAAAGACCGGTCCATTGATTATATATAATAAAAATCAATTTTCAAAAATATTTTATGAAAATTAACTTTTAATGGAAATTGTGAAATGTAGTTTTTAAAAAAGGTAAAAGGCCAATTAGCCCTACACTCTTCCTAGGTTCAGAGGAATCGACAGTACTCAAACAGCGTATGTGAATACGTGCTAAACGACGTATCACACATGAAGCATGTTATAGGCGTGGATTTTTTTGTCATAATTGAACAAGGTCAACGCACATAGCGAAACAGTAGGCCAACCAGGCGACCTTAAAATCACGATTATGACATCAGATTTATTAATGTTCCATCAATTTAACTTGGAGAATAACCCTAATCAAACCGATTATTATAGCGACATCAAAATTCATGGTCTTTCAATTGCATTTTTGGTATCTCTTTCTTTTGATGTGAAAAAACACAAAAGGATGACCAAATTCATGTTCCTTCTTCAATTCTTACTTTTTTGAATCATAACTATTTTATTTAACGGTATTAATTTAAAAATGAATCCAGTATTGCGGTTGACTTATAACGAATAACTTTTATAAGTTTAGTTCAAAACCGGTTGTAGAAATAACAAAAGTGAAATTATTATAAATTAAATTGAAAATCTATGGTCACGTGGTATCTGTCAATTCTGTGGCCACGTATTTTTGACAAAATAGTGATTAAATTGTCGTCTTCAATAAAAAAAATAAAAAATTCTCATCAAATTGTTTGTTGAAGAGCTGTTTGTAATTTTGTAAAATCCGTTTGCAGGTGGGTCTCACGCATCTGACGTTTTGTGAAGTTGATAATGTTGATTTTTTATGTAATTTTTTGCCATTTTGCTCCTGTCTTATGTACTTTTTAAAAATTGTTAAACTTAAACTTTTCATCTTTGCTTCATGGTCTGTAGTCTGATTCTGAGTCTCATTATGGTTTTGTTACTTATCATGCCAGATTTCCTGTTGTTAGTTCTAACAGAACTGACTGAATGTGCAGGCATATAAGTATAAGTTTGTCACCTGATACATATATAACACTACTTACTAGGCATACATTACGATTACAGATTTACTTTACTAAAGGCTAACTGGTTGCTGGTAAATAAATTAGTTTATTGGCCAGGTTTAAATTAGGTGATCTGATGGCATTAAAAATGCAAGTAAAAAGAAAATTTAAGGTAAAGTTTATAAAAAAAAGATTTAGTCTTTCTTTTTTTATATTTAAAAAATTAGAATCTGACAGCTGAAGAATCTGTTATATTATAACATGCAAGACAATTATATAAAATGAAAAAAAAACAGTAGAAAAGAATTACTTATAAGAAATTAAATAATTATTTTGAAAGCCGACAAATAAATATTTTTAAAAAGGTAAGATTTAAAAATCCTTTGCCTTGCACTTTTAGTTCATAAGTAATAAATAATATTTAATATTTTTCTAACTTAATTTGTTATAACAAGCCATAAACTGAGCACATACTTAGAGCTTGTAAATTGTTCAGTTTTAGGATGTTTATTTTGAATTTTTGATAACAATGTAGTGGTAGCCAAGAAGATGAAGTTTGCAATTAATTTTCATAGTGGCAGTAGTTTAAAATTACATTGGCTTGAAACTATTGAATTAACTATATAATCTGTCAATCTATTATAAAAGGTAGTTTAAGTTAGTTGTAAAAAATAGATTTGCTCCATTTCTATGATTTATTATTATTATATGTCCTACCTCGGGGAACCGGGTCTCTGGACGCAAAACGAAGATTCATTGATTGACTATGATTTATTATGATTTATAAATCCATAATCAGTAACAAATTCATTATTAGTTTATTTCTTGTTTGACAGAAAGAATTTATAAATATTAATTATGGATTAAACTAAGAAAAAATGGACAATTATGATTTTTTTTTAGTTAACCTGGGTTTGCTCTGTTGATGTTTTTAAGAATGTTTCACGAAAAATATAAAATTTTTTTAATTGAATTTGAAATATTGTTTCATTTGTTATTTGTTTTGCAGTTCAGTAAAAGGTACCCAGCAGGACATAATTTACTAACAATGGTGAGTGTAGACCAGCCGTGTTTCACCCTCATAAACATTCCCAATGATTCGGACATGCCTAATGAGATGCAACTCAAGCAGGACTTAGGTTGGTTAATTTGTCCGCCAGTTGGTTGGTTCTTCAATTGATCAGTTTGTTGTTTGGTCGTGTGATTGGTTTTTTGTTATTGGTTTGTTGGCAGGTCTGTGCATAAGCTATTTCTTATCTAATTACTTTCATTTGTTTCATGCTTCCCTTTATACTATAGTTATTATTGTGTCAATGTAATATTATAAGAGTATTAAGATACTTTGAAAAGTGTATTTTGTGTAGCTAAATTTTCTTCAAGTTAACCCTATCCATCCCCATTCTGAATGACTGCTCATTATGTTCCTGTCTTACTTATCCAGTTGCATGAATCACCACCATCACTCTGGTGATTTGTTACCTACAGTTTTGCATCATTAAACGTATAAAATCCTTCAGGTAATGAAAGCAGTTATCAGTTGAAAAACTGCATCACAATTGATTTTGTTTCATTAAGTTATGCTATCTGAATTTCTAATAAAATCATCTCTATTAATTATTAATTAATTATTAGATAGTTGATATTGATTAACATAGGATGTTGTAATTATCAGAGCACGGAGATATAAGAACGAAAACAGAAGCCCTGAAGAAGTTGATTCAGATGATCTTGAACGGTGATAAGATGCAGTCACTGCTGATGACGGTCATCAGATTTGTCATGCCCCTGCAAGACCACATGATCAAAAAATTGCTACTCGTGTTCTGGGAGATCGTTCCTAAGTACTCTGGTGATGGCAAGATGCTACAGGAGATGATTCTCGTCTGCGATGCTTACAGAAAGGTCAGTTGGTCAGCTGCTTCTGTGACTGTCTGGTTGATCATCTGCTTAGGTGTTTGATTGGTTTGTTTGACCAACTAGCAGTTAGGTTATGAGGATATAGATGCTCGATGCTTGTGTAAATTAATTCTTTTACAAACGCTAATATAATGCAGGACCTTCAACATCCAAATGAGTTCATCAGAGGTTCCACATTGAGGTTCCTTTGCAAATTGAAGGAGCCAGAACTTCTTGAACCATTGATGGCTCCAATCAAGGCTTGCCTTGAACACAGGCACTCGTATGTCAGGAGGAATGCTGTGCTTGCCATCTACACCATTTATAGGTTTCTATGTTCTCTCCTTTATCTGATCACAATCATTTATACTTTCACTGTAAATATTTTGTATGAACTGATTATCTAAATTTTAGTCAATAAATTTGAGAAACAGAAATTCTTAAACTAAAACATCCTTTGGGGATAGAAGTTCTTTCTTTCTGCATTTTTGTGTGGAACTCTTTACCGTGTGAGCCTCGGGCTTTGAAGTCTCTAATTGCTTTCATCATTATCATCTTAACTACTATCTTTTCAATCAAGCTTATTTTTGGTTATTAAACTTATTTTTATTTACGTTATAAATTTTCTATTTTCTATGTTTGTGACCAGCTGGTTATTACTGGACTGTTTTTGAAATATTTAACACATATCTTTTGAAATATTCAACAATATCTTATGTAAAATAACAATAAATTATATAAAATTAGTTTGATGCACATTCACCGTCACTTCAAAGGAATTTTGATTTCTTGATGCCCGATGCCCCAGAGTTGATAGCGACGTACTTGGAGGGTGAGGCCGATGCTTCGTGCAAGCGTAACGCATTCATGATGCTCATACATGCCGACCAGGTATGTTAATGTGGTCATGGGTGTTTACGTACCTTTGTTTAGATCTATGTGCTAATGTGTGCACCTGTTTATGTATGTGTCTATCTGTCTGTGTTCATGTGTGTGTGTTTATCTGTATGTGTTTGTATGTGTGTTTGTTTGTGTGTGCGTGTTATTTTACATTTTAATATATTTAAAAATGATTGAAATTATGAAGGTTAAAGTAATTGTAGATAAAATATTACATGTCAACAGGAGAAGGCATTGAGTTATCTGAGCAGCTGCATTGACCAGGTGCATACATTTGGTGATATCTTACAGCTTGTCATTGTGGAACTTATATATAAGGTTGGTTGGTTGGTTGGTTGGTTGGTTGGTGGGTTGGTTGGTTGGTGGGTAGTTGGTGGGTAGTTGGTTGTTGTTTGCTGGTTGATAAACAGGCCGGCTGGAAGGTGGGTTGGTTGACTTGATAGATGGTTGGTTGACTGAATAGAAATTTATAAACTGATGGGTTCGTTTTTTGACTATTTTGTTTAGTGGATGAGCCTATTAGTTCAGTCTTTTAAAATGTTGATTTAATAAAGTATTTGATGGAGTTTGTTGAAATAACATTACAGACACACATTGACATCCCAGGCAAACACATTCACACCTTAGTATCAAGCCTCATCGGCTGTTTCCAACTGTTTATGACTATTCCATCTACCCACTCACTTGAATGGATAAACTAATGAACGAACTAACTAACTAATAAACACGACAGGTGTGCCATGCTAATCCATCGGAACGTACCCGTTTCATAAGGTGCATATACAACCTGCTCAACTCCTCGAGTGCTGCTGTCAGGTACGAAGCTGCAGGTACCCTGGTCACTCTCTCCAGTGCTCCTACTGCTATCAAGGTGGGACTTCTTCTTGTTCTGCTGTTGTTGTTGTTCAATTGCTGTGTTGTTCTGATGTCTTGTGCTGTTACATTTCACTGCCCTATCTAGAAAATGAGTCTAGCCAACGATAATTGTATCATTATAATACTTTCATAAACAAGGTGGTGATGAATTGTATATTAGTGTATGGAGGCTGTGACTGTAGATGAGAATGACACTAAGGTGATGCTGATGATGTGATCATAATGGTGATAATGAATTTAACAACATGATGATGATGATAGTTATGGTTGACCTCCACCAGGCTGCAGCAACCTGTTACATAGAGTTGATAGTGAAGGAGAGTGACAACAACGTCAAATTAATTGTCCTCGATCGACTCATCTCGCTTAAGGACAGTCCTACACATGAGAAAGTTCTTCAGGTTTGTTGCTTCCTACCTGCTCTATTGTCTGTTGTGCTGTGTTGAGTCTGCTGTCTGTCTGTCAGTTTGCTGTGCTGTTGTTGGTTTATTGCTGCTTCTGTGTAGCCTGTCTTTCTGATCACTGCTGTCACCACCAACATGCACTTAGGAACTTGCAATGGACATACTCCGAGTGTTGGGTGCTCCAGACTTGGAGGTGAGGAAGAAAACGCTGAGTCTGGCATTGGATCTTGTGTCTTCGAGGAATGTTGAGGAGGTGTGCTGTCGTTATGTTGTGTGTCATCATCATCAGTATTGTTGTCAACATTTTGCCACCGTCATTGTTGTGCTGTCATCCACGCCATCTTTGTATATTGTTACCATTATCATGTTGTGTCTCTGGTCTAATATTAATTAGCTTAATTAATTTAATTAATAAAGCAAATAAATTTGATGATTTGTGACTTAATGAGTAATTAGATATAGTAAAACTGAAAGTAAAAGTGAATGAATGATGCATTTTTTATGCACATAAAATACAGAACCATAATAAATTGATGAGGTTACTGCATTGCAATGATGTCATTAAATCATATCATAATTATCAGCGTACATGCAATTACAAACATACCCATGTATTCATACATGGATTTATGTATTTTCTTTCTTAAGAGCAGTTTTCTGTTAATTGATATTAGCTAAAAGTTTAAAAATAATTCATTCAGCTGTTCTTGTCTGTATGTATCAATAAACATTTGAAAATAGGTAAAAATAATTTATACATTTACTGTTATTAGTATTAGTCATTGGAATATGCTTGCACTGGGTGTAGATGGTGTTGGTGCTTAAGAAGGAGGTGATGAAGACAAACAGTTCATCGGAGCACGAGGACTCAGGTAAGTATCGACAGTTGTTGGTCAGAACTCTGCATCAGTGCAGTGTCAAGTTTCCAGACGTTGCTGCCACTGTTATACCAATGGTAAGTTGGCTGGTTGATTGGTTGGTTGGTTAGTTGTTTGATCAGTCAGTCAGTTGACTGGTTGGTTGATTGATTGGCTGGTTGGTTGTTTGATCAGTCAGTTGGCTGGTTGGTTGGTTGTTTGATCATTCAGTTGGCTTTTGATTGGTTGGTTGGTTGGTTGGTTAATTGATTGGTTGGTTGGTTGGTTAATTGATTGGTTGGTTGGTTGATCAGTGGGTAGAACCAATTGATGGATTTAGTTGCTGCATTCTTTGTTGATTTAGTTATGTGATTGGTTATTAATTTAGTTTATTGGTTAGTTTAATGGATAAACCTTTTTAAACGCATTTACGGAGCCGTTGAAAGTAATTTAGCACGGTTCTGATCTGTCAGTCTGCACAAACTAACAACACAGTATTTCAAAACAAGAATGTACAAGCATTAAGTGAATATATGAAACCGCAAAAGAAACATTGAATACATTGCATGCAACAACACATTTACATGTTTGCATGCAGCTGATAGAATTCCTCAGTGACAACAATGAGTTGGCTGCATGTGATGTGCTGGTCTTCGTCAGGGAGGCGATCCACAGGTTGACTGCTGCTGTTGTATGTTTTTTGTCTTTGTATGTTTGTTGCTTGTATGTTCTTTAGTATTTCATTTAAGTTTATTTTCTGAATGTGTGTTTCTGCTTATTGAGTAAAAAACAGTTGTTATAATTGTTAAAAGCGACTGTGCTTTTTTTATTGTAACTCATACCTACATGTTTACAGGTGCACAAACACACGCACAGACAAACATACTGTATGGATGGAACGCGCACGCACACACGCACACACACCACACACACACAAACATATTCACATACAGATTTGAGCAGTTGCGTCCAACCATCATTAACAAATTATTGGATACATTTTCATCCATCAAATCCGTCAAGTCAGTTACCAAACGTTCTCAAAATGTGTTTCATTTCATCATTTAGTTGTTTAGGTGATGGCATTGCTGATCAGAGTTTTTGTTGCTGTTGTGTTATGCTGTTGTGATGGTCAGGTTTTTATTGTTTAGTTTCCCATTGTTTTCTGTTTACTTTTTGTTATAGTAAGAATCTAGTGATTTTGTAATTTGTATCCATATTTTATGTTTTTCTTATTTTTATGTTGGTTGTGGTAAAAGTTTATTGAATACAAACAAATCCAATGAGGCCACCTTACAACATCAACAACAACATCAACAACACCATCGCAACAACAACAACATTGCAACAACAACAGAATCCACAGAGCAGCCCTCTGGATCTTGGGTGAGTACTGCACAACCAGGGAAGACATTCAAAGTGTCATGACACTTATCAGGCAATCACTTGGAGAGGTCTTCTTGTTTTTCTATTCATCTGCATTAATTTTCTTTTTTCTTTGTTTTCTTGTTGGTTCATATGTGTGTATGTTTGTTTGTGTGTGTTTGTTTGTTTGTTTGTCTGTGTGTGTGTGTGTATGTGTGTGTGTGTGTACAAATTTTTAATGCCGCATTCATGATGCACAGATCCCAATAGTTGATGATGAACTGAACAAGAAGAAAGGTGAGACAGAGGAGGATATCCAGATGACGCAGGGAGCTGGTGTGCAGAGGCTGGTCACTGCTGATGGCACCTATGCTTCGCAGAGTGCATTCTCCGCTAATGCAAATGTCGTCAAGAAGGAACAGTCGAGGTTTCTTATCTATGTTATCTGTCTACATGTGTATATATATATATATATTATATATACATATATTATTATTATTACTATTACTAATACTATTATTATTATTATTATTATTATAAAAAACTTGTAATAACGTCTTTTCTTTTATGAAATTGCTCAAAGACGCTATCAGATACAAAGCAACAAATGACAGCGTGAATAATAAAAAAAAAACAAAAAAACCAAATAAAAAATAAAATAAATAAAAGAAACAATACATGATAAAGTAACGAACGTAGTTTATCGTCGACGTATGCACAAGCAATGATAATATATATATATATATATATATATATATATATATATTTACAACATTCTATAAATTCTACCGAATATTTGGCGTTAATATGTTTGTAGTTCGTTTTTTCAATTTTTCTCACTAAAGTTTTTAGGGGAACGTTTAGTTTATTAAAATTCAAAATAAACTTATTTTCCGAATTCATTCTGCGAATAAGGCCATATTTCGATTCTGAATGAATCATCATCAGTGCTTTCTGCTGTTTATATAGGGAAATATTGACTTTGTCAAAATGAACTTAGATGGAGATTGACTTTGTCAAAGTGAACTTAGATCGAAATTAGGTGTCAGGTTTCTTTATTGGCTGGTCATCTTCTTTGGTCTCCTTTTCTACAATATAGAAATCCTTTTATAGAATATTGTAAAAATTATGGTTTATTACAGTATATATATATATATATATTGATTGATAGATTTGCCCCAGTCAGGAAAATCACAGTATGTGCTCTAAAACCTCTCTGGTTTGACAATGAATGCCTGAACAAAAAACGAGAGGTTCGCAAACTAGAGAACATCTTTAGATTAAAATGAGATGATGAGACTCGTAGAGCTTGGACGACAGTACTGAAACAAAAACGTGATCTGTTCATGCAAAAAGAAAGGATGTATTGGCAGTCAGTTGTTTCATCGAATGTCAAGAACCCTAAGGGGCTGTGGAAAGTTATATCAGCATTGCTCGGGAGGAATGAAACTTTCAAGCCTAGCAAAATTTCTGCAGAGGAGTATTTGAAATATATTGTTAAAAAGACAGAGCCAGCACATATCGATGATCTTTGTAGACCACAATCTCCTGTCATCAGAGAAGTTAGCTGTCATTTTGATCAGTTTGAGATTGTCGCACCAGATGAGGTGGCAAATATAATGTCATTGATGCCAGCAAAAAGTTGTTGTACTGACCCTGCACCATCTTTCTTGATCAAAGAGTTTTCTGGTATTCTGATGCCATATCTATGTGCATTATGTAATGCGTCATGTCTGCCGGAGAGTCAAAAAAGGGCTATCATACTTCCTAAGCTAAAAGAAGCTGGTTCCGATGCGAGTGATGTTAGAAGCTATCGGCCGATTTCAAACCTCACGTTTGTTTCCAAGCTCATTGAAAAATTGGTGGCCAAACAATTGATCGCATACCTGAAATTAAACCGACTTTTCCCTGAATTCAATCAGGTTTTTGCTTTGGACGCTCAACTGAGACAGCGATTCTAAAGGTCTTCAATGATGTTTATGAGGCTATTGATTCTGGTAGTATCTCTCTCTTGGCTCTGCTCGATGTCGGAGCTGCTTTCGATACGGTCAACCACAAGCTCCTTCTTGATCGACTTGCAAAGTCATATGGCTTGGGTGGAATGGTCCTTGCCTGGTTTGAATCCTATTTGTCTGACAGATCGCAAACGGTATGTGTTGATGGCTCTGATCCTGCTTCCTCCCCACTGTTGAAAGGAGTTCCACAGGAATCAATTCTGGGACCCCTGCTCTATGTTCTCTATACGGCAGATATTGTGGAAGTTGTTGAGTCATCGGGTTTGAAATGTCACCTTTACGCAGATGATATACAGCTGTATAGTTACTGTAATATCAAAGAAAGACAGGAACTAGCGGACAGAACTCAAACAGGTGTAAGAACTGTCTCAGAATGGATGCTGGCAAATGGATTGAAGCTGAATATTGACAAGACACAATACATCTGGTTGGGTACTCGTCAAAAATTAACTGGTATTCAGGAATATGTAGAGCCAGTCAAAAATCTTGGTGTTTGGATAGATCCTGAATTGAAGATGAATAAACATGTGAAAAATGTCTGTCGATCATGTTTTTACCAATTGCGCCAAATCAGACGTATATAAAAGTACCTGACAAATGAATGTTTAATTTCATTGATGCACAGTTTCATTTATGGAAGAATAGATTACTGCAGTTCAATCGTCTATGGTACAAGCTTGTATCTTCAAAACTGCATACTGTCTATTCTGAACACTGCAGCAAGAATAATTGCTGGTGTAACAAAATATGAATCTGTTTCATCATATATGCGAAATGAGCTTCACTGGTTGCCAGTTTGTTATAGAATCGAATTCAGAATAGCAATGTTTACAAGAGACAGTTTGATGGGGCTTGGTCCTCGATACCTTCAACAGCTGATCGTGCCTGTCCCTACGGCTGCCGGGGGGCGAAAACTCAGATCCTCTGCCGAAAAGAAACTCGTTGTTCCTAGGTTCAGGACAGAAAATTATGGACGGCGTCGTTTCTCCGTGGCTGCAGCGGAGGTTTGGAATAAACTGCCCGATGATATCGTTGATAGTATGGATGAAAGAGACATGTTCCAAAAACGACTCAAACATCACTTTTTTGACCGGCAGCTTCTCGAACAGCGCCTCTGAGTTTTACATAGAGGGGCGCTATATAAATTCTCCATACCATATATATATGTGTGTGTGTGTATGTGTGTGTGTGTGTGTGTGTGTGTGTGTGTGTGTGCGGGTGTACCTTGATAATATGAATTTACATGATGTGGTACCACATACTTGTTGACTATTCATCATCCAACTATCTATTAACCACAAACATATAATAATGATTAAACTGTTGACAGACCACCCTTGCGACAGTTCCTGTCCGATGGTGACTTCTTCATCGGAGCTGCCCTCTCAACCACACTCACCAAACTCGCACTCAGATACGCTGCACTCACGCAAGACAGACCAAAAACTAATGTTCGTTTGCTCGTTTGCTTGCTTATTTGCTTGCTTATGTTTGCTTGTTTCTTGCTCATCCGTCTATGTAATCAATTTGTCTGTCTGTCCGTATATTTCGTTGGTCACTCTTGCCCTAATTTTGTAATTCAATTTTACTATGATGAGTTTGATTGTATGTTATAATGATGTGATTCGGTGTTTGTATGTTAGTAATGCCCTTGTCCATATGTTTTATGTCGTGCGTGATGTGTTGTGTGTTATGTGATGTGCTGTAATTGTAATTTGTTATTTATATAGCGCTAATTTTAACTGCTTCTCATCAACCCTCTCCATATAAAAGTAGATGCATGTTGCATCTTGTGAGTGACCTTTTGTACGTGTTTTGTTAATTTTGTATTTGCAGGCCTTTTTAGCAGAAGCCATGCTGATCATGTCGTCAGTCCTTCATTATGGAAAGTCAGGATTGCCTACCAAGGTGAAGATGGTGATGATGATGATTGTTATGTTGACATGATGGTGATGATGATGATGATGCTATTGATGATGCTGATGATTGTAGTGGTATTGTTGATGAATAAGATGATAATAGATGGTAATAATTTTTCATTCAGCCTTTAATGACTTTTCAGTCCAGGTTGAAATATTTTAAAATTTGACATTTTATGAACGTTCATGTCTTAAAATGCAAAGTATTTTTTATGTAGGTTATAGAATCACAAAAGCTATTTGTATAAACCACAAAATCATATGTTAAAGAACGTCTTGATAGTGTCTTCTAACACTTTTGATCATATTTATCAAAGCTCAAAAAGTTATAAAAAAAACTTCCATAAAATTGAATTAACCACAATATGCAAGGTTACACGCAAATATAAAACTATTCATTTTATATTTTCAAGCGACTAAATATTCTTGCAGCATATTTATCCACATACATGTCAATTTTCTTTGACATATCAAGATATGTCAAAGAAGTGGTTTTGTAGTGGTTCTTACACAGACCATAGTCTTCTGAACCACTTTAAACCCCGTTAATAATAATAATAATAATATATTTCTGAAGACCATTCGTCATTACTACATAACCACACTCATAGACGAACACAACCAGCTGAGTCGGGACTGTTAATAATGCAAAACAAATCCTCCACGTGTAATGTATATTATTGACAAATAATAAATATGCTGATCTCTCGCCTACCTCCTAACCTGCAGCCAATCACAGATGACGACGTGGACCGCATAGCAACGTGTCTTCGTGTCCTGTCAGAACCTTCGCCTCTCCTCATGTCCATATTTGCTGATAGATGCAGATTATCACTTTCCAACATGCTGGCAGTCAAGATGGAAGAGGATAAAGAGGTGCAAAAGGTTAGTTAGGGCTGGTCAGTTGGTTGATCGGTTGGTTGGTTGCTTGGTTGGTTGGTCTTTGAAATGATGGATCATTGGGCTCTCATTTTGAGTACCATTACTTCCACCGCTACAATAGAACAAAGAAAAGAAACAGACGTCAGTTGAGGCGGACGATCCCATTGCATTCCTTCAACTCATCCCCAAGAATGAACTTGGTGCCACTGAGGTCAGTGAACTGCAGGATAATAATGATGAGGATGGTTTTGGTGTTCATAATGATGCTGCTATGATGGTGATGGTGTTGTGCTGATGGAAGCAGTGCTTGTAGTGACGGGGCGTTATGATGACATGATGTTATGATCACGAAAATGACATTGATGATAATTCATGCAAATGGTAGAACGACTAAGATGATGTAAAATATGATGGATTAAGGCTTGATAATAAGCTTGCGTGCAAGTATGAGACGATGTGCTAATGGGTTTTCGTGTGCACTGCAAAACAATTGTACGAAATGATGTAGTGACGAGAGTGGGTACTGAGTGACGGGACAAATGCACCAAAATAGCTGAACATCACGACACAACATTAGAACAAACAGCACTATGAATTAATACTATAAGAAACTGAACAGAGCAGCATTACAACATGACACCACCACATTACAGAACATGTTCGACCTAACCCTCTCGCAAGCACTTGGAGTGGGCGGTAAGAAGGAAACAGACATCGTCGCTTCCTCTAAACTAAACAAGGTTCTGTCCTTTTAGTCGACTATCATTCATTTTCATTCACTGCTTTGTTTATTATTCATTATTTTTTTGCGTGTTCGCTTGTTTTTCCTTCGCAGTGCGACATTCCTCAAACAGCATTCCCCACATGTTCGTCCACTTGCAAATGATATGTATACACAAATGATATGTGTACACCTCACTTGATGCCTCTGAATGTGTTGTACCAGCATCAACATCACATAACTCTTAAAAACATCCACAGACACGCACGTACACACGCACACCTGATCTTACATGTAGGTTACTCAGTTAACGGGATTCAGTGATCCAGTATATGCAGAGGCATATGTACACGTCAACCAGTACGACATCGTCCTTGATGTCCTCATCGTCAATCAGACCAGCGACACGCTGCAGAGTCTCACTCTTGAGTTGGCCACACTTGGTTATTATGCCTTGTATGGTGATGTTGCTGGCGTGGTGTGGTGTGGTGATGCCGATACAATGGCATGAGGTCTTTGCGATGTGTTTATGTTGGTATGGTGAGAAAATGAGCTGATAATTTGGTAATGTTGCTATCTGGAGGTTACAGCTTTTCAATGTTAGGTTTATTGTAAAAAAAAAGAATCTTAAATAAATTTCCCCTTCATGACTAGGTTTTCTAAATTTTCCAATCCCAAGTTTGTCACGTCATTCCCGCGTTTTCCAATTTCCTCATTTCTTAAAATTACAAAATAATCATCCCACAATTCTTCAGGCGACTTGAAACTGGTGGAGAAGCCACAATCAGTGGTGCTGGGCCCTCAGGACTTTACAAACATCAAAGCAAGCATCAAGGTGGCATCCACAGAGAATGGCATCATATTCGGAAGCATCGGTGGGTTGCTGTGCACTCAACTGTATGTGTGTGTGTGTGTGTGTGTGTTTGTTTGTTTGTGTTGGTGTGCACGTGTATATATCCCAATTGTTAACAATACCTGAAAAACAGTTAGCGGCACTAACATTGTATCAAGCATTCTACCAATACGAATGCCTACCTTAAAAGCGTCATCAGCCAATAACAGTACCAATAATTTCGTTTTTAAATGAGTGTAATGAACAGGAAGTTAGCAGGACAATGAATGATTTTTCAAGTTTTTATGAAACTGAATCCGTCTGTCATCAAATTTATTGCAAGCCTAATGAGTGCAAAATAAAAAAAAAGCTATCAAATTCATATATGCCGTGTGTGTTTGTCGTTGACAACCTCTGAAACAAGTGCACTGGAGAGAATGATCTCTAACCTTTATGTCTAAATTAGGAAATGCCAGAATACCTAGAGTTACTGGTTTGCGATGTTAATATGACTTTGCAAGCCATTCAAACAAACAACATCACTTAAAATTAGTAATAACTATCTAAGGGTAGTGTTAATAATAATAATAAATTTAAAAAATGAATATTCCACCGTGACTTTTATCCAGCTGAGTAGTATAAATTGATATAAAGTTTACGTCCCTATCTCTTGAAAGCTGGTAAGAAACGTTAATGAAGTTGAAGAGTTAGAATTCAAATTGCAATTTATTTATTCAATGTCTACTGGGAGGTGCAATTGTATCCAACCGGCGACCTGCACGCACATGCCGTGCAAGCTGATAAATAAACTTGCGCGTTTTCGGTTGGCAAATTTAAAAATTAATTCATCATTTTCAGTTTCATCATTTGCATTGAATCTATGAATTCTGTTTGAGAATAATTCTTCTTATGAAATAAGCTTAACATATCTTATCATTTGTTTCTAATCTTATTGTATTATCAACATGATGTAATGGTATTGTACTCGGCATTCTGTGGCACATCTAATGTTGAAATTTCTAGACCGGTAAATGGGTTTTGCTGTGGAAGAATTAGTAAAATCTTTGATATTGAAGATATTTTGATTTTATTATTTTTTATTAATTAAATTTTTTAGTTGTTAAGAAATGTTACTGCATTCTCAGCTTTGTTCCAACTCACTGCTGCTGATTGCGTCACTGGCTTTAGTGACATAGTCAGCCGTCGTGTGGAAATACAGCGATACTTCTTAACAACTGTGTCTTCGGCAGTCTTAAACCTAGTTTAAATTTTTTAAATATATTCATCAATTCAATGTACAATCCCCAATTGCATCGTTTGTATTTCATTCAGTGTACGATGTGAGTGGCTCGACGAGCGAGAGGAACACAGTGGTACTGAACGAGATCCACATCGACATCATGGATTACATCGTCCCTGGCACGTGCACCGATACAGAGTTCAGGCAGATGTGGGCGGAGTTTGAGTGGGAGAACAAGGTGAGTGTGTCTGGTTATGTGTTGATACTATGTTGTCGTGTTGAGTCATTGTTAGTGTCTTTTTTTGATCGTCTGAAAAAGCCGATGGTGATAATGTGGATGTGATTGCAGTGATATAGTATGATGTTATTCTTAACGTGTTGCTATACGTCGATGATGTTGATTGTTTGTTGCTAATGATGTTTGCATGCGTGTTGTAGTTTCACGTTGATGGACGCATGATGTTGTTGTTGGTACCAATGCAACAGGTGGCGGTCAACACAAACATCACAGATCTCTACGAATACCTTGACCACCTCATCAAATGCACTAACATGAAATGCCTCACTCCCGACAAGGTAGCACATATCGCAACGTGTTATAATTTTATAGCAATACAACTTCACATTGCACCCACTAACATTACAATCTCAGAAATCCGTAATCTTGCTTATATAACAACAAATCAATCAATCTTTCTTTTGCGTCCAGAGACCCGGTTCCCCGAGGTAGGACGTGCTTATATAACAACAAAATACTCACCAATAAATTTATCCATTGTCGGAAGGTAATTGACATACATACTTTTTGCCTAATAGCGTATGTAGATGGACCCAATCACTTGTTTTATTACTCAAGCGCACAATAATTAATTGCCAATTTATTGCCAATACTCTGGCAATAGATTACTTTGATGTAGAACATTATCTCATAAAATGATCAGTGTCATACATGTGACCAGTGGCTAGACCATTACCATCAATCATAACAATAAACAGGCCTTGCACGGTGAATGTGGGTTTATGGCAGCCAACCTCTATGCCAAGTCTATCTTTGGTGAGGATGCCCTAGCTAATTTGAGCATCGAGAAAGCAACCGACCACCCATCTGCTACTGTTACTGGACATATTAGGATCAGGGCCAAGAGTCAGGTTAGTAGGTTGATTAGGTGGCCAATTGATAATTTGGTTGGTTGATTAGTTGGCAATTAGATAGATTGGCTGATTGTCTGTTTGTTGATCTTTTCATCAGAATCGATTGGTTAAGGTGTTTTTAATCGGTCATCATTCAGTAATTATTAATTTATTGAATGGGAATCGTTATGGTACTGATCAAAACTGCACATTGATTTATTACAACAAACGTGCATCAGTCACATCACAAACATTCTTACAACTTCCACATGAAGCTACAACTAATAATACATACTATTTGTATTACCAGGGCATGGCGTTAAGTCTTGGCGATAAGATCAACTTCTCGCAGAAGAAAAGCAAAGTAACTGCGCCATCTGGTTGATTGGCATTCAGAGCTGCCAATCACTTCCCAATCATCTCTTACTCTTCTATTTGTAATTATGTTTTATATTCTCACTTCTTTTGTTGTATGAATGATTGTTATATGAATAGGATTGTTTCTCTACATGCGTTTGTTTTACCGTACTGTTTGTTGTCCGTCTGTTGCTAGCTGGTACATTTTTCTGTTTTAAGTGTGCAACAATAGTAGTCTTATCATCATTCTTGTTTTTGAAAATTAATTAATTATCTTTAACTTAAATTTTAATGAATTTATTTTTATTTATTGTAAATGATTCACTTATCGAAATTCATGTTTATTGTTATAATCTATTTTCGTTTTGCAATTGGTACGAGTGTTGGAAAATTTATTCATCCATTTTTATTCGTTATAGATTGCATGTTAATTTTGAGTTACTAGTGACTTTGGAGACCTGACAGAGGTGCAGTGGACTGACCTCACCCTGTATACCGTGGACACATTTCGACGCATACATGAAGGACGACCGCATGTAACTGACATTTCAAACACTTGACATTGACCTGACCTGACTCGACTTATGCTTCATGTACGAATGTTGCGTAATGTTATTTAGTGCAACAAATGCAACATGCATGTTTAGTTGACTGACCGTGACCGATGACTACTGATTTGACTAACTTTGACACATACTAGAATATGACAACGAACATTACTGACTGGACATACGAGAATATGACAACGGACATTACTGACTGGACATAAATATTGACGAAACGAACTGACAATGTTTCGACAGAATGACTTGACAGACAAAGGGATGTGGACTTTTTGAATATTATAATTTAGGAACGCGCTAGAACTTGTAAGACATTCTTTATATGTCCTGACAATTCGTCAGATGTTTTGATTTAATAAAATGATTTTTTACATTAATTAAACGTTTTTTGAACTTATAATTGCAAGAAAATATGTAAAAATGAATGAAATTTTTGATCGATAATTTCGAGGCAAGTAGATCTGAGATATTACTGTCAATCAACGGTCACCAATTAAAACTGAAACAAAAACAACAGTAGAACAAAAGTAAGGTTTAAGAAATTTTAAATAAAAATATAAAATAAAAAAGATTATTATTGAATAATGAGTGAGTAGTTGTCGGCAATGTCCTCAATCTCTTTCATCTTCTGCAACACGTCATCACTCCAAAAGTCTTTAATCTGAATGAATGTTGAGCTTGTAATTATGAACATGTCAAAATTAAAAAAGTTTTTAAATATGATTCAGGGGTCATCCAGTTTTATCAAGTCCACACAATTAATTTTTCTTGTGCTCCTGATTTAGTAAATAACTTCAATTGGCCATAAAACTATAAGCATTCCATCAGCGTATGTTTGAAACGTCTTTAGATTGAAACAAACTGTTTAATTTCAATAACAGTTACCGTTTTTTACAATATTACCAAATACCATGAGCAATCATACTCGGGGCACTTGTTACTACTCAGTTTTATTTGACTTGACACACATTAATGTACCTTTTGTTTCAATGGCATTCTTTACCAATTTTTTACAGTTCTTTTCGTGCGAGCATATGGACATGATAAATGGACGACCCCAAAGTATAAAACCAACCAGTTTGTGTTCCCTCTTTTTTGCATCTCCAACTGCTGCAATTAAAAAATTAAACATGCGTTGAAATATTTATGAATACGATGAAATGTACTCAAGCACATTCAAATGTCTATGAATAAATTAAAAGTACATTTAAATATTCACAAACATGTTTCAAAACCCACAAATAAAATTATTTTGAGTTTGCTACCTTTCTTGATTATTTTTCTTGCTTTATGATTATCAGAAAAGCATTCAGTGTGTTCTGTTGCATTTGAAGCTTTTACTGTTTTCTTTACTGCTTTCTTTTTTGAATATTTCTGCTGGGTGTTTACATCTGACCGATCCATTTCAAACAATCTGAAACTGCCATTTTCATTTTTTTCTTCCTCTGATGATTTCAATTTATTGCATGAGGTCATTTTATCGGCATCAGATACTTGTTTCTGGTGTTTTGATTCTGGCCTGTTTCTAATTTTTGACCCTTTAATAAACTCAGATGATTTTATTTTGTCGCATGGGTTCATCCCAACCACACCATTAACTTGTTGTAGGTTTTTTGATTCCTTAAGGTTTTCGGTATCAGACACTTTAGTTGATTCTATGATGGAGAGATGTTGTTGCATGATGTCACTAACTTTTTTTTTAAGCTTCCTACATTTCTGTTTACCTTTATCAACTTTCGATTTGTTGTCTAGCTGTGCTTGAGAGAGGACAGGAGACAATATAGGAATGACATTAACACAGTTTGAAATGCCATTTGAAAAACTGTGTTCATGTTCTTTCTCGCAATCATTGAGATCTAAGGTGTCAACTGTTATGGAACTATTCCGGATATCGTTATTAATAATCAAATTTAGATCCTCCAGCATGATGATAGGAGTTGATGTGACAATAGGACATTTTGACTTGTTAATTTCCTTTTTACTATTGCTTGGTTTGTTTGTTTCCAGTAAGTTTCTACCACAATTAATGTTCTTTAAATCATTTCCAAATGTTCTTCCACAAGTCTTTGTAGGTATTTTAAAATTTTTATTTAGAGGTTGATTTATGAGAAGTTTATTTAGAACAGCTGAAAATGAAGCATTAATTCCTTGTTGGCTTGGATCAACTTTTAAATTTTTTTCATTTTTAATAACTTTTTTACGTTTAGTTTTTGGCTCTTTAGTAATTTTAACCACATCATTTGTGTCATCTTTTTTTCTTTTTGAATGAGATTCTTGTATTTTCATCTTCAATGTAAATTGTTGTTCAAAGACTGTTAAGAAAGTAATTGCCAAATAATTAGACCAAGATTTTATGCAAATTGAATAATGTTTAAATTGCATTACATCAATAATTAAAAATGAGAGAATCAATTAATACAACAATGCAAAGCCACTGACTATGATATGATATGAATAAACAACTGAACTGAATCAATTAGTCATAATCAGGATAATAATAATGGTCATAATAATTGAGAAGAAAATTTATACACACCACCCATTTTCCTAATAAAAACAAAGCAGCATTCACATTTGCATTTAGTTTTTAATTATCAAATATTCAATCCAAATTAAAGACATTTGACATTTAGAGAAGCGAGGATCCATTTGGGTACACCTGTACTGTACATACAGGGTACATTCTAACTCCTAACAATTTTTAGTTTAAAAAGTTAAAGTTTAAAAGACAAAAAACTCAATCAAAATATTAAAAAAACTTTTGACATTTCTCAATTATATATAACATAATATTACAGAGCAAAAAAATTTCGCAAATTTTATATTTAAATAATAACCAATTATTTTAGCAGCTAACTAACCAAAGAGTCCAATCTAATTAAGAAGAGAAATATCAATTATATACGTCTGCCTGCAGGAGTGCAAGCAGGGAGAGTGGAGTTGTTGACTAGTGTTCGGTTCGCTGATCTCAATTTATATAACTCTAAATCTGATTTTTAACTAAAATCTGTTAAATAAACAAATACTTAAACGAAAAAGTCTTTTATTCTTTATATATCGTGAGTACAATTTAATAGAATAACGAAAACGTTCGACATTTAACTAACACGAATCTAGCGCTTCGATAAAATAAAGTGATGGAGTGAATAATATTCGGCTAAGTAAGTTGACAATTTTTCCGATTTTTTTTTTATAAAATAAAATTTTCTCCCGTATATATAGTGTAACGCAATAACTGCGTTATAAATCGATTGTTTGTTGTATGGTTTATTTCATTTATGTTGGACAAAAAATTGGATTTTTTGGACTGAATGATTTGTGTTTGTTTGGTACATTATCATATTATTTTATCGTAATTTTGTTAATCAATTCGCCAGCTTAGAGTGCTTGCTATTTTACTTGATATGCTAAACAGTTTCCCAATATGTATTGCTGTGAGTTATCAGATGTAGATGCATGACCAGTTTTGAGAGTTTTGGAATTTTTTTTTAATCAGTTACTGGGTTTTTGTTTGGTCGATTCTTCCTGTAAATGGGCACTTTTTATCTGTGAAAGCTTGAAATCTATAAATTCTTCAAAAAACAGTCCCATCAGAAACACTGATAAAACCAGGATTTCAAGCAAGCACGACTAAGATACATTAGATTAAGCTTGACCGCAAATTATTATGTAAAGACTTTTTAAGTTAAAGTATACTATGTAAACCACAAATTATGAGGTTCTGTTGTTTTATTGGAGTGAATTATAATCATCATCAATATCCCAAATAAACTAATGAAACTAGCATGAGAAGTTTTTTTGTGTGTTTTGGCTTAGTCAAATTTGAACGTTTTGTCCAAACACTTGAAAATACGATAGAACATTCGATAGTCGGGGTTTTCTTTGTATTCGAATCAGGCCAGTAAAGGTTGCCAAATGGTAGGGCAGGATAGGAGCTCCTACAATCTAAGTAAAACAAACACTGAAAATAAATTTCACTTAAAACCATACCATTGTCCATAGCATCCTCCATTCGTTCGTGATTATCCGCCGCACTCTCAACGAATGTCTGTGCATCCTGCAGAAGTTCTTCTGATATTTGCACCTCCTCGTCTAATGAAGTATTTCGCAATTACGGAGCATTTGTTGGAATAAATTTTTGCAACAAATTACTATTATATAATCAATTAAAAACTGTTTGTAATAAAATAATATAAACTTCTAATAAAAAAAAAATAAAATTATGACTAGGGCCAAAAGAAGTAAAAAAATAAAAATTGATGGAACACGTCAAATTGTATATTTATTTAAAGGAATGTGTAAAAATTTATTAAAACTTTTTTTCAAATTGTTGCCATTAAATCACCCAGGCACTTTACCATCACCCATAATTCGCAGACAACATTGACTGAACGATGAATCCGAAAATCACCGTGCGTCTCGTCCATGCTCTATAAATCACTTTTTATTGACATTTTTATTTGTTCGGAAGTAATTTTTAAGTTTTTAACTATTTTTATGACAATTAATTTTAATGACTTTTCAGCTTATTGCATGCATTACAATCCATTTGAAAATTATAACACAAAATATAATTTGATTCAGCATGCATGTTGTTAACATTTAATAATCTACAAATATCCGCATATCTTTCCAACACTATCTCAACTGAAAATATTTTTATGATAAAAAAATAAAATGCTCAAATAAATAAATAAATAAAGGCTATTTATTTTTCTTTTTCGTTGATCGATCATTCGGTCGATTGATTTAAATGAATAAATAAAACTATTATTTGGATTTTTACGTAAATAAATAAAACGGTTTTTACTTATTTATTGCCAATAAACGTCGTTATCAATTTTGATTTTTTGTGTGTGTGTGTCAAATCTTAATTTTTATTTGGAAAATGTATATACAGAGAGAGAAAGAGAAAAAGAAAGAGTACGATATCAAGAGAATTGAAAAGCGGAGAAACGTTGAAATGAACCTCATTGCAGAAATCATTCAGCCATCATCAGCTAAGTCTTGAAGCTCGCGAGTTTCCTGCTTCTATTCTTCAGATCAAGTATTGTTTTGCTTTTATGATACAACATTTTGACTGATTATCTAATTTGGAAATTTAGAACATTCAATCATAAACTTGAATTGAATTCTTATTTCATTTTGTAAAAGGTGAGTCGACGTTGGGTGATGCCGTTCAAGTCGTCGGCAATGTTGAGCGAACTTAAACGTGCTTTGTGCTGATAAGATAACTGTGTGTAATATAATTTGAAATTTTATTATACCAACACCGAAAAACTAAGTAAAAAGGAGCTGAGGAAAAAAACTTGCGTGTGTAGACAAGCTTGATCAAGCCAGTTCGCGCGCAAAATGGTTTGTACAGTTAAAACTGTGCTAAAAAAAACTGACGTGTGTAGGGTGCTTTGGAAAGCGTAACCAGAAAAACAAAACTAAAAATTATCATTACCCATCAACACAGCAGTAGGAAAAATGCATCATTCACATAGATCTAATAGTTTCTAAGTTTAAAAGGTTTAACGATATTTTCAATTAAAAAATCAACGATCTTGTATTAACTACAAAAATTGTAATTTATTAATTCAATGTAACCTAATTTTTGAACAGTTGTAAAAGCTTTTCCAAAACTGGAATCTGATCTAAATGTTCAAAAATTGGGTTTCATGAAGCTTATTGTTGACAATTTCAAAATAAAAGAACCTTTTATAAGCGAGAGAATAGCAGGCACGACAAAACTGTTGGATCAATTTGAAAAGGAAATGAAGATATTCGAAGATTTTAAAGATTTTTTGATCAACATTGAATCAAGTCCTGTCGGCTCAGCCCATGTCGAGGTAAAACCAGCAGTTGAATCGATTCAGAATTACCTGAATTTTCTGGAAAACGAAAAGCTGAAATTGACGGAAGATTTTACATTTGACGAAGCTTCGTTTAATGGAAACAAACAAACTTACTTCTATTTGTCAGATGGTATGCAGTTGATTGCCAACGAGGCTCCTACCATCAAGTCACTCGGATAATTATAAATTCACTCATTTTATTGAATTGGAATTTTTTAATTCAATTTCAAATTGGAACAATAAAAAACGTTTTTAAACGAAAAAGTTGTCTTGAAAGTGTTTTACTGTTGTACCGTAATTTTTTGGAAAGAAAATTTTTTTCAGACCATGAAAATTAAAATACAATTAGAGTTATCAAATTATAAATATCAATGCATAAAATTTGTCCACTAATTAATTTCAATTTAACCACCTCCCCGATAAAATGACCCAACCATGAGAAGAAAGAAAAAACTGTAGAAGCCGTTTATTCGGGCCATCATCTATTACATTACAATTAAAAGTAACAACCATCGAGAACGATTACCCGAGAATAGAAGAAATCATATTTTACTTAATTTAGTTTGCTTTAATAATGGAACAAAAAGCCGCTAAATCGGGCCGCAATGGCAGCTACAACCGTATACTTCAAACACCTACACTGGTCCTCGAATGCATCAGCGCACATTTTCATCCAATTTTACATTTCTTAAAGTTTATTAATGATAATTTTTACTCATTTGTTGAAAATTTTATTTTTTTAATTATTTTTTAATCATTTTGCTTAATGTTTATTGCAACATTATGTCAGCTCATGGCGTCATACGAATTGTAACGATCAGAGACCATTATCGTTCATTTTATCATTTTATCAGCCAATTTCATTTTACAGTATAAAAACAAATCATCAATTTTAAGATAGAAAATTTTGTTAAATTTCATAAATGCTCACGAAATTATTATATAATTCTTAAATCATTATCCATTTTTTCACAAAAGCTGGCTTTATGGAAATTTTTAAAACAAGTTATTTAAATTTGAATTACTTAATATTTTATAGTGAAAATGTACTGAAATAAACATTTGCATATACCGAAAAGAATGTCGTTTAACTGTTTTATACCACATCTTAATTCGGACCAATAATATGTCCATCAATCTTTTGATTACCCTGCATAGATAAACATAGATAAACAGCTTGTAACGAATATAAAATTTAACGTGATGTTAATAAAAAAGGTGATTTTATTAAAATTGAAAAAATATTTTCTTTAAGTTTTTATTAAATTATTATTACACTCTTATAACGGTTAATGGCACCGACCGTCCTTAAGAAATACCGAAAGATCACTGATCAAAGATGTGTAAGCGTGTAAGCCAGAAAAAAACAGACAATCATTGATGGACATAGTGAGTAGTGGAAAAAGAGCTGCAGAGTTGCAATCAGAAAGAAGGTAACGATAAAGTAACAGAAAAAAATGGAGTGACATCGTTCGCTAAACTAAATCTCGATGAAATTAAAATGATAGTTGAACGAGTAGAAGAAAATATAGGGAGAATAAAAAATATCGTAGATAAAACAATGAGAAAGAAAAAATTAAAAACAACGTAACAGTCTACTGACTGTTAGAAAAAGACTACAATCAAACTTTTTATTGAGGTTCTACGAACAAAGTGTGGGGAACATGACATAAAACAAACACTTAATAAAAACTTAAAAATCAGTAAATTTAATTAATTTTTTTAATAAAATTACTTTGTATTTATGTTGCAAGTCTTCTTGATAATTCGGTTGTTGCCATCCCAATGTATTCAAAGTTTTGGTGCCCACACTTGACCAATTTTGCATTTATGAGAACAGTAGGTGACTACGGTTTATCATCGTTTCTTATCGCTTAACCGTAGTCACCTAGTGTACAAATTAATATTTGTTTTTTGTATTAAAGTGTCTCCAAATCGAACTCTGGCCCCTCAAAAATTTCCAATCATACTCTGGCAAAAATCTCTTTCTCCAAAACTCTTACTGAACTCTTATATTAGTATCAGCACAATAGTAATTTAATAACCGCTGCAATGGTCCAATTGCGCTATATTATTTGTTATCTTGATTAACCGTTATCTTTGCTATCTTTGTTATATTAGTAATGTTTTTTGATCTTAAAAATCTACTTTAGAGCCTATATAAAGTCCTGTGGCAAAAAAATTTTAAGCGAGGTTAGAGAGAGCTTTAAAGCGAAGCTGTAATTTTGATTTATGTATTTTCTTGGATAAGTTTAGTGTTGGCATTGAAATAAACGTTCGACAAAGTTTGTGTTTGAAGCAGTTGTGTTCATCTATCGGAAATCTTGAACATTGGTGTTTGTAGTAACGAGCGTCAAGGTTACAACATTGGTGTCAGAAGAAAGATTTTTGAGAGCTTGAAACTTTCTGCAATAAAGAATGTCAGCATTAGAAGAATTCGATGCAACAAATCTGAGGAAGGAACTACGAAAACGAAACCTCGACTCGAAAGGACTGAAGGCAGTTTTGATGAACCGCTTAAGGGATGCTCTAATAAACTAAAGTAATGAACCTGATGAGTTCGACTTTCCGGATTCTATGGAAAAACAGAAGCAACAATGTGCCGAATTAAAAGCCGATTTTAATAGAAGAATCAAAAGAATTGGCAACTGAAAGGTCAGAGATACTAAAAGGACTAAACAACAAGATCGATCAACACACAGTCAAAGTAATTAGAATAATACGATCGGCTTTTGAAAGAACATCACCTAATGAAGTGACAATCGAAAATAAAAAAAAATTACACGAGATCTTGAAGTTCCTGACATCATATCACCAGCTTATTCAACAACGTATAATTACATTAGCGATCGCAAGTTTATACTTTCTACGGATGGTTTCGACTGCGAAGCAAATGTTAACTGCAATGCACGTGCAACTACGGCGCACGTGAGAACTTTGTTGCACGTGTTAACAAAGAAAAATGTAATGATGAATATGATGACGAAGACGAAATTGAAGGTTTTGAAAATATTGGGGAACTTTATATATATATATGACAAAGAAACTTTTGATATGCAATGGGACTATTACTCGGATTTTGCTGCAAGCGATTCGCCTGCCTCATTTCTAGTGCTTTTCATTACTAATGATGAAGTTGATGACGAAAACGACGATGAAGGTTTTAAGAATAGTTCAGATTTTGGCGGTAACAAAAACAAGGAAACTTTTGACATGCAGTAGGACTATCATTCGAATCTTTCTGCTAACTCGCTAATTTTCATTGATAACAACGAAACAACGACAGCAGTGGCAATAATACCTACAACAATTTGGATGCAACACTCACCAACAATTCAATTTAAGATAATTTGGATAAGACGTTAATTTGGGGAACATTATTCTAGAGATTAACGACGTCAATGAAGATGATTCTAATGCTAATGCGAATATTCATACCGAATACGAAAAAATGACAGATGATGTTCCAAGTTTTGAGAAAACCATTCTAGCACGCACACGGAATGAAAGCTTGATCCTTGTCTTTCATCGCTGCCTCACTTATCAACAGAAAAGATGTCAACGTTGAATCTTACAACATGTATCAAAGATACTCGTCCGGTCATTCAACATCTCAAAAAATCAGCGTAAAAATTTTACTGGCAACAGGTGCCAACAAAATCAAGAAAGAACCACGACGCCTGCCTATGGCTAGAGGAACCAAAGTAATAGAAACGTGGCGTGACATAAAAGGAAATAAAACAGGTTTCAACAGCAAAGCTCTGGTCTGGTTGCACAACCGACGGCGCAGAAAAAGGCGATGCCCGGCGAAATTCTCACGAAATTGGAAATATCGGAACAAGGCCATTAACAGAATAAATAACGGTATCTACAGGACCTGTGACCACGAAAAACAACGGGCAAAGATGAAAGTTGACCATTGGGAAAGGTTATTCCCTATTCATAAAAATAAAGAAGTAACGCCTATGTTAGGGATCAACAGGCTAAGGGAGAACGTTATAACCGCTGCAATGGTCAAATTATGCTATATTATTTGTTATCTTGATTATTCGTTATCTTTGTTATTTTTGCTATATTTGTAATTTTTTGATCGTAAAAATCTTGAACCTACGAAATAACGATAACTTGACAATTGTTGGAAGCATCAACATTGGTGTTGGAAATAATATCTTTGAAGCTATAAAGTTGGTGCTGGTAGTTACGAGCGTTCAAGGGATACAACAGTAAGTTAAGATTCTAAATAACTCAAATACGCCATTTTGTTTAGCAACTTATTTTAATCCTGAAAGAAATGTCAACAGTTGTACAAACATTAAAACGGATGATTTAAAATTAAATTAACTTCATTTACTGAAATCTGATTAGGCTAACCCAATCAACTCAACGTAAGCAAACAAGAAATCAGCTGATGTTCATCGTGTTTTTTCTTGATCTAGGCAAACAACTTCATTCACGTGCTATCTCCATTATTTTACATCAAAATCATTCAATATTCTTCAACTGCATGAGAAACAAAATTTATCACCAATTTCTTAAAAATTGCGGCCATTAAATCACTACCCTGTCCCGTCATTCGTGATTCAGAGGGCACATGCATTTGATGTTGGCGCCAGCACACCATGCGTCTGCTTTGTAAATTATTGTTCAAAAATATTTTTTTTTGTTCTTTTTGGTTCTTTTTTTCTATCTACTTATTCTTAGTTACTTTGTATCGGTTTAAATTTTTATTCAATAAGAAGACTGCTTCTTTGCAGTTCTTATTTTTTAGAAAAGATTAAAATTAATTAGGTATATATTGCGATATTTTGCTTCTCCCTATAGGTTCACGAATGCAGCATTTCAACCAACATCATTTTCTGAACAAAATTAAACGGTGATGACTAAAATCTGTATTGACAATTTAAATTAATGAATTACCTTTAATATATTGAAGTTTCTGATATTGGTTGTTTGGTTGATTGATTAATTGATTGGTTGATTGATTGATTGATCAATTTTCAGTTTTTGGTTGACATTAATTTTCTCATTTGAATGATTTACATGATTTACTTACAGCTGTTGAATTTTTCAATAAATAAAAGAATATTTTTGTATTACACACACAAACACACACACACATACACAACACACATACACACACATACAAATATGTTTGTATATGCATATATATATACACATATATATATATATATACATATATATATATATATATATATATATATATATATATATATATATATATATATATATATATATAACATTAGGTATAAAAATGGAGGAAAAACGTTGAAGTGAAACTCATTGAACTGTTCCTCAGGAATCTCTCAGCCATGTTCCGCAAAGTTTTGATGCTTACGAGCCTGCTGTTTCTATCTTTCCGATCAAGTACTGTTTGCATTTTTTATTCAACGTTTTGCCTGATTGGATTGTTAGTTTGTGGAGTTGGCTTCATTTTTTCATTCAATTATTTTCAATAATTGAATTTTTTGTACATTTTTGAAAGGTGAATCAATCGACGAAACTATCGGAAATGGTAAGTGAAATGTGAATTGTTTTGGGCCATTTAATTCAATTTTTAAAAAACAAATTTTTTAAATATATTTCAATTTGAAGTTTTGTTTCTAAAACCCTTTTTTAACTTTAAAAGGTTGCAAATGAAATGAACTTTTATTAAAATAATTATATATATTCATTTTTTGTGTTGAGTTATGAAGTAGCCTACATTAAGTTATGAGGCTTCATAATTTTCAAATGTCGATCTTTCTCACTCCTCAGTAGCGTCTTCATGGAGTTCAGGATTAGACCCAACCTCCCATTTACACACAAACAATGGGCGCCCAAACAAAACTTTGGAGTTTGAACACTTGATACAAATTTCTTATGAGTATTCCAAGACCACGCGAAACAACTGCAATTTATTCAATAAATCGACGTCATCCTTAGTTTTTTATTTTTTTTTCTCAATCACTGACAGCAATAGAAGGCAAATACTATTAGTAGAAGATTAGGAGTTCAATGAGAGCGTACCAAAATTGAAAATTATTTCAGAAGGCAAATTTCAATTTCTAAATTTCAAGCCGCTAATCAAAAATACACAGAAAGAATATGACTCAATACCTTGAAATAATTGCGTATTATCTTTTTTGCAAATTGTTTAAAATACCTAGCCATCAGAAGGTTTTTTTGCAAAAACGTGCCATCCTACTAATGCCCAGGCTTATACATTTTTTGTATATGCCAATGACTTTCTTACTACTCCCGTCGATGCTTTTTATAATGCAAGGGCCTATAGGTGCTATTGATATTGTTAAAACCATATAATACTAAAAATTAATTTAGATAATGTTTGAAATAGTTAAACATATTTATTAATTACAAACAGTTGTCGAATCAGCTCCGAAGCTGGAATTGAAAGTGAATTTTCTAAAAACGGATTACATAAAACTGCTTATTAAAAACTACGAGATAAAGAGGTCTTTGTTAATGAAAAGAGTTGACGCCACAAACGGACTATTAGACCAACTTGAAAATGAGGTAGAATTATTTACAAGTTATCAGAATTTCATGACGAATGTTGATTCAAGTTCTGTGGGTCCCGCTCATGTTGAGACAGAACCAGCCGTTGAAGCTATCCAACATTACGTGGAATTCCTGGACAAAGAAAAGTCAAAGTTGTTGAAGGATTTGGAATTTGATAATGCTTGGCTTGACGGAAATGAAGAAACAATTTCCTTCCTGGAGGACAGCTTGAAGATGGTTACCGGCGAAGTTTCTGCTATTAAGTCATTCATCTAACTCTCATTTCGGTTTGATTCAACTGTAAATTGACTTATTTAAAACCATATAAAAGAACCAAAAATGCGTATATTTGTTGATTTAAGAAAAATATTTCAAAGAAAACATTTTTGTTCTGATTGACGATTATTAGATGTTGAATCAAATAAATGAAGTAATAAAATAATTTTTAGTATCTCATTCAAAAAAATAAACGAGTTAATGATAGATAAACTAAATAATTTCAATTTCACTACATTCTTTAAAAGCACTGTACAACGGAACTGCCATGATTACAATTTTTTCAAGATGTAGAATTAAATAAATGAAGAAATGAAATATTTTTTTAAATTTTAGTATCTTATTCAGAAAAACAAAACGAGTTAATGATATAAAAACTAAATTTTCCTGTGGCTAATATCAATTTCACTCTATTCTTTAAAAAACAATCAATGTAATTGGTATATTTCAGTACACTTAATTGTTTTAGATTCAGAATTCTGATGTTTCAAATAATATTATAATGAAAATAATATTTTATTTAACTGGACTATTAAATGCAGCTATTCAACTTTAGAAACAGTTGTTAATAAAAATTAATACAACAAATACGTAGCCAGTTTATATTTCATTTTTTTTAAAGAACTTTTTATAAACACATTTTGATTCATTTGTACAAACATTTACCAAGCAAGTTTAACTAAATTATTTAACCTAGCTTGATCAAGTTCTTAAAGTCCCTTTTTGACTAATTTTTGTTGGGCCAGGTCAAAAACTTAGGCCGATACCGAACTTGAATCGACGCTTGTTTGAATAAAATATGATTCTAATTATGACATCATTCAGTGACAACCTTAGGGAAACAAATAATATGATGTTTGGGCAGTGTGATGGCCTAATGGTTAAGAGCAGTGCGTTCAGTTACCGTTACCGAATATGACAAAAGGATCCCCGTGTTGTTGATTCTTCTGAACTTTGGAAGAGTGTATAAAGAACGCAACGTCCAACAAACAGCGCGCCAGGTGCAGTTTGGTATTGGTGAGATTGGTACTGGTTTAAGTGTTTTTTTTACTTGTTGCGGTGTTTTATCTGACTACGCTTAATGTGGTTATTTAAAGTTTTTATAAATTATTTATTGAAAAAGCAATTAAAAATTATTTTCAGAGCATGATGTCCTACAGTTACGGTCTGATGGCTTAGAGGATGATCGTTAGAAAATTGAGATGAGTGCTTTTTGAGCGCATGTTGTCGTGCAATAAATAGTCTGACGGTTTGGAAAATGATCGGCACAGAATTAAGATAAGTATTTTTTTGTTAGCGTTGGTATTGGTTTTGCAGTTATTTTCTTTTCTGGTTATATTTAATTTTTTTATTTGTTTTTCTTGTATTTTTGTTCTGTTGTAATTCATTTTGTGGTGGTTTTTCTAGCAGGAGGTTCTGTGACGTGGTGTGGTAGAAAGCTCTTGGTGGCTGCTCGTGCAGACATACACGCATACATTGTTTGTGTTGCAGTAGTTTGACTTCGGTTTTATTCCTGCCAATCACCAAGTCGGTCATCTAAATATCAGTACCATCTACACTCAACATTGCAAGCCATAGTAAGGGTAAGAGACAACACAGAACATTCTATCGCTGACATAAAGCACACTTGTAACACGCGTTACTCTCTGTTATCTATTTATTGCTATTTTTGTTTGCTACATTTTATTTTTTGCATATAATTGTGCTCCAGGAATATAACAACAATGACACGTACTCATGGGATGGTACGAAGACGATTGTGAGATGAAATCATAAACAATTATTATTTCGTCCTTTACATGAACAAAACAAGAAATAAACTTTAAAATTAACAGATTGTGACAAAATTAAATTGGATGAATAAAATAAATTAAAAAATTAAGTTGAAGAATTTAAATAGCATTTGCTTTGCTTTTCATTTTAACTTTCATTTTTTCTTTCTTCTTAAGGCCGTCCATGTTTCCTTTGAGGACATTTGCATATGCCTGCAAACAAATTAACACGTTTATAAGCTTATTATATTCAATTGTTGTTTGCAGAGTGTTGGAGTCGGAGTTTGTAGAGATTTTTGCCGAACTCTAAACTTTTTGAAGTGCCAGAGTAGGATATTTTTCATCCCAATCTGACTCTAGAAAGTAATATGATTTTTGAAAAATAGTTTCTTATTTTGAAAATATTTTTTCAAGATCTTCGATTCAGATGATAAATACGTGAGATTATTCAATCATCTTTAACACTGAAAATAAATGTTAATGATGTGAATAAAATCAAATTTTCTTTCAGTATGTTTTGAAACATAAAAATAATGTAATTTTACTAATAAAAACGATTACATTGACTGATTTTAAGTGTTTTCTAAAGTATTTTTTATTCAGTAGAGATAATAAGGTGAAATTATAATGCAAAAGTTGGAAAATTATTTTGGGAATCAAAACCCAGAATAAGAAAATTTTGTCAGGAGTAGGATAAGAATTTTTTAGGGGCCAAAGTCGGATATTTTTCATCCAAATCTGACACCCTGGTTGTTTATTGGTTAAAATCTACTTACCAGCTGAAATTTATTTATGTCTTTCTGGCACACCTACAAAAATGAATATTAATAAAAGGTTATGTAAAATAATGTAAAAGAAATAATAATGAAATACCATGTAGAACATTGCAAATGAATAAATGAATGAATTATTCATTATAAGATGCAGCAAAATGTTACAAACGAAAAAAAGTATTTAAAGCCACATACAACTGTACTAATTTTCTTGTTTCCTAAGACAACTCGAATTAAGCATTTATGCTCCTGGGCTTCTGGCAAGGAAGGCTTGCCATCTCGTGGAATGGGTTTCGTCCGACCATCATCTTTTTGTAATTTCATTTTTCATAAAAATTAATAAATGAATAAAAAATATCAACATTTTCCAGCATTTATAATTATTTATGAAAAACGGGATGCCTGAGAGCGTGATGGCCCAGTGGTTGAAGTTGCCTGCTGAACTTCCCAAATACATGCAATGACCGGACTCGAATATGACTAAAAGGTCCCTGCCCAACAAATAATTAGCATATGATTTATGCACACAACACATAGACACACACACACACATATATAATATATATATATATATATTGGGATGGAGAATATTTCAAATTAAACATTATATATATATATATATATAATGTTCTAAAGCTCAATCTAAAAATTAAAAAGACCAACATTTTTTCATGGTGAGTTGTATAGGTTTTCCCAACTTGGACTTCTGAAACATTCGTGTCATTTCACTCAGAAACTATAAAATCACAAATCAAATAAAAATATTTTTGTTGTTTTACAAAAATTATTTTTGCTCAACAAAATAAAATTAATCTCTATTATCTCCATTTAGCATAAATCATAAAAAAAATTATTTTGATTTTATTCTATATAAAAAATTAAAATTCAGAAATAATCAAATTTTAAATAGGTATGAATTCTAAGATTTAAAATTAGAAGAGTCCATAAAATTAACTATTTTTCTACAGGACAACAGCAAAAAGATCCACCGCTAGATTTGAGATTAGATCAGATTTGATTCTAATTGTTCGATTTAAAAAAATTTAACTGAACACACTTCTTAATAATCAATTAATAATAATAATAAATGATCATTCTTCACATAATAACTTTAACTACTTGAAAACAAATAACTGGAAAAACATGGAAACAAAATAAATAAATTAACAAAAAATATTTAATTTCATCTGCTTGTTTTAATTAAATTAACTCATACTGATAAATGGCAATTTAAAAGTCTTAGTTTTAGTGAACACTATAGCAAAAAAATTTAATGGAATTTGTTAAATTTTGAATTTGATAAAATTTTTAAAAATGTTTATTTTAAAAAGAGGTCAAACAAACTGAAAGAAAAACAGAGAGCTGTTGGCCACAATAGAGAGTGGCAGTTGATAGATGAAGCACAAACAAACACTATTAAATATTAATCAACAAAAATTATTCAGTTGAATTTTAAAAGTAATTTTTTGAACACAATGAACATGGAGGAAGAGAAAAGATAACAGTTCCAGCTGTTGGAATTTGAATGAGAATAAGATTTATTTATTCATTATTTAATATAAAAATTGTTTTACATTCAAAACTGCAAAGTAACTATTTGAAATACTTTTTATTAATTATACTTACAGCATCATTTTCCAGCAACACCATTTTCTTCAGTCAGCTAGCGCAAGAAAAGTGGAGAGCTAAACAAAGTGAGCGATATTTTATGTCGTGTTCGTGCTACATAGAACAAAGATAATTTAATTCAACTTAATTTGTTTGTCAGAGTTTGATTTTTTGAAGAATATAACATGGATTAGATACCTATATCTATGGAATATAAAATAAATTAACTTGTCGCAAAATTTAAATTTGACACCATTAGATTTTACCAAATCAATATTAAATTTTTTTAACTGTGTAATGCTCCAATGGGAATAAATTTTGACTTTTATTGGTTTAATCATGAATATAAATATATATATATATATATATATATATAGGTTTAATTTAAGACCATTGTTCGAAATTCAGGTTTCAATATTGTTTAGTTTAGTTAAGACATTTGACAAGTCCATTTCTTTCATATTGTAGAAATTCAGGCTTATTACTAACTATTATTTGAATATCATCAGCATAAGCGTGATACCTAAAACCAAACTCATCAATCAACCTTAAAACCCCAGCAGTATACATTACAAAAAGAATATCCTAGCACCGAGCCTTGTGGTACTCCTGATGTTAAAACCATTTCCTCAGATAATACATTTTTAAAAACAGCCTGGTGCTTCCTGCCATCCAGATATGATCTGAACCATTCAATAACTGCACCAAAGATACCGTATTTATAAGCCAGTTTTTCCAAAAAAAATTTGATGATCAACACAATCGAAAGCTGCACTCATATCCAAGAAAGATCAAAAATCAAACCAGGTAGATCTACAATTCATAATCAATACTTGTCGCATTTGTTGAAGACTTGACATTAGTCTGGTCAACCGCTCTAGATCACCGACGTTGACCCAGATTTGAGGCAGTTTTAACTGATCCTTTATACAAACGCTTGTGTTGTGCTGTAAGGTGAGAATGTTCTCAGTAGATCCGGATTGATACAGATAGATAAGAGTGAATTCTTGAACCGAAGGTATTATTGGCTTCAATGGGCTGGTGCTACAATCAACAAAAAATCTTTACAGAAGAATTGGAATGAAAAAACCGGAAAAGATTTGGAATGAAAGAGCTGTTTTCCGCCACATGTATCAATGACACTTCATACCAAAATTCATCAAAAGCTATATGTCAAACAGAGACTTTTTTAAATTCACATGTTGGTGAGTTATCATACATTAAATGGTTCGAAGTTAATTCATGAACTTTGAAACGTCGGCCTCTAAATCTCGATCGATTGAAATAACTTCTCACGCAGCTCTGTCTTCAATGTAAACAGATGATGAAATGAATGATGAGAAAGTTTAAATGACATGAAGACGCTCGCACGCACACGTTTTCATAACGCCTATTAAGTTATTTAGTGAATTGCTATTTATGATGAATAAGTTTCCGTTCGGATGTTTGCAACTAACAACGTACTTCATACTGCTCATAGGTTTGTTAAAATTTCATAATGAATATAGTAATAATTTTGCAAAATTTGTTGAATTTTCAAACGAATTAATATAAAGCGTCTTAAAGTTGATTCGACAAAATTAATTTTCATAGTTTTCATTACAATGAACTGTTACTTACCTGTTATTAAATGATTTTTTGTTAACAACATAAGTTAAATTGTTTATTGAAGAAAGCATAAAATGGATTATTTTCATGTTACATACAATTTTTTGTTATATATTTATATATGTATATATATATATATAAAATATGGTCTCCTTCCAACATACACATACACACACACACATACACACACACACACACACACACACATATATATATATATATATATATATATGTGTGTGTGTGTGTGTGTATGTATGTGTATATATATACACAGCACCAAGACAGGGACATGAATACATATGGAAGTACAGGAGCTCATGGAAGAATGCTGACAACTGGGATTCAGGCAACATTCCATGCGCCAACGATGTGATTGTATTTCCCAATGATTCTCCGCTCCCTATCCGTGTTCGTGTGGATGGAGATGTCGGAGTCAATGAAATCGTCAGTGCTAAATTTTTATAAACGACTTAACAATCATTAATTTTATTAACGCATTCATTTTTAATTATGCACACAACATAATTAAAAAGTTTTCAGGCCAAATCCACAATGGTGAAAGACCGCTGTAACAAATGAACACAAACAATATTTCTACTGATTGATTTCACGTTGCATTGCTAATCAGAGATATTTTCTTTATTTGACTAGCAATCAGTTTCCATCAATGTTGTTATTATTAGCGATATTATAAATAATTATATGTGTATATTGTTCCCATTACAACCAGCCCCATCCATCATTATTACCATCACAACAAGCATCATAATCATCATCGTCATCGAAAAATAATTTGCCCCAAAGAAACTGTCCAAAGATGGAGTGTTCTGGCTGCAGGACGACGTGAAGTTCATGCGGGCAGACGATGTGGCCTCTCCTGCTGATGATTTAAGAAACTGCNGG
>NW_008704742.1:93062-141260 GCF_000326865.2 Helobdella robusta | reverse complement strand
TAATTATTCACTTAACAACAAAATCAAAGCGAAAATATGTAAGTTTTTTTTTAAAATCATCAAGTTTCAAATCTTTAGTTCTAAAAGATCTCGGTAAGCTGTTCCAAACCATTGGTCCAGATACTGCAAAATCTCTTGATGCTATCTGCAGATTGACATCAGGTACAACCAGCAAAATGCCATCATCTGATCTAAGGTTCATACCACTCATCATTATAGACTTTTCTTTTATTTTATCTATCAAATAACTTAGTAACAAGCCATGCACAGTTTTATACATTAAAATACATATTTTATATTTAATTCTTTTCTTTATAGTAAGCCAATGAAGGCTCTTAAGAATTGGAGTAACATGGTTAAATTTGAGACCTCCAACAATCAATTTGGCTGCTCTATTCTGAATAGATTGAATTGCAGAAATAGACCTATCTGGCAAACCGTAAAACAGACCATTGCAATAGTCCAATCGTGAATGAACCAATGCATGCACCAAGGTATGAATAGCAGATTTATCTAATGACTTACGGAGTTTATAGAGTTCTCGAATCTGTCCGGAGCAAGAATTTGTTATCATCTTTATATGATCATGCATCGATAATCTAGAATCAAGAATGAAACCCAAATTAGTTGCTTTCTCACTAAATTCTATTTTAACATCTCCTATTTTCACTGAATCGATATTAAGTTTCATCAGCTGCTGCCATGTACCTATTGGAACAAATTTTAACTTCTGCTGATTTAATCTAAGACCATTGTTTGACATCCATCTATGTTATTTAGGCAGGTTACAAGTTTGTTGATTTCAGATTGCAGTAATTCTGGCTTATTACTAACTATAATCTGAATATCATCAGCATAGGCATGATATTTAAAACCGAAATTACCAATTACTTTAAAAACTTCAGCGGTATACATGATAAAAAGAATAGGCCCAAGCACTGAACCTTGTGGCACACCTGATGTCAAAACCGTTTCATTAGATAACACATTATTGAAGACTACTTGTTGCTTTCTGTCAAACAGATATGATCTGAACCACTTGATAACAGTACCGGAAATACCATAATCATAAACCAATTTTTCCAAGAGAATCTGATGGTCTACACAATCAAAAGCCGCACTCATATCTAAAAACGCGACTAGAGCCACATGTTGTTTGTCCAAAGCAGCAAACAACTCAGAAAACACATAAAGCAGTGCAGTTTCCGTTGAATGATAGCGGCGATATCCAGACTGGTGAACTGGTAGCAGGTTGTTTACATTCAAATGATTCAAGAGCTGTTTGGCAACCACTCGTTCAAATATCTTGGAAATGAAACAGATGTTGGAAATTGGTCTATAACTAGACAAATCATTTCGATCCATATTCACTTTTTTTAATACTGGATAAACCATAGCATGCTTACAACCATTAGGAAATGTGCCACCGCTCAGACTCAGATTTAAGATGCTGGTAAGAAAAACGATGAATAAATCAATATATTTCTTTAAAATATGGGTCGGAAAGACATCTATCATACATGTTTTTGATGGCAAACTGAGTACAATTTTTTTAACGTCAGATTCTGTTAGAAGCATAAAGTCAGGAAAAGAACAATTCCCATTGTACATTGGACAATTACTCACATTGGTAGACTGTTTAATTTTATTTACTTTATCATTAAAAAAACTTTAAGAATTGAGACGAATCTAAACAAACAATTTCACTCAATGACTGACCAGTGACCTGATTACAAAGGACTTTATTAAAAACATTCCATAGATTTTTAGAAGATCCACTATTGTCTGCTACAAGTCTTTTCCAATAACTGTTTCTTTTTTGTGAAAAAAGCCTAGATTTATTTTTCAGAGCTGCTATCCACTCATTTTTACATATCTCTGTCTGATATTTTTTGTAATTCCTTTCTTTCTTTCGACAAAGTCTTTTGAAAGATTTACATTCACCATCATACCACGGAGCATTAACATCACATCTGACTTCTACAAAACGAAGTGGAGCAACTGCATCAGCCAATTTCTTGAGTTCAGAACTCATCATATCAAACTCAATATTAATATTATTGCTTTGGCAAGACCTTGATAATGGAGAAGTCTGTATATATTTAATGAGATTGCTTTCATTTAGGTATTTCCAGGATCTAACTTGTTTCTTGACTATTTTAGGACGCTTATGAGTTAATGATATGTTAACCTGAATTAAACTATGGTCTGAAAAAGTCCCACTGGGAAAAATCTTAATATCTGAAATCTGAAAATCTTGAGAACAAATAATCAGATCAAGAATACCTCTATGTTCATGAGTCGGTTCGTCGATCAAATTTTTTAATTGAAACATTTTTAATATTTCCAATAAATTTACAGTATGACGATCTTCCTGTTTCTCAAGGTGAATGTTGAAATCGCCCGAAAGTATGATATTTAAACTAAAAGAAGTGATATTTTCTAGTAAACATAAAAATTCTTCAGAAAATAAATTACTAACTAAAACTGATCCTGGCCTGTAGAGGGCTAATAGAACAAAATCTTTGTTGCTAATAAATAATTTAACAGCAAGTGCTTCAAATGAACTAAATATTGGCAGATCTATTTTCTTAAACTTAAATTCATTACTGAAGTAAATAATTAAACCCCCATGGTGAGGATCATTTATTCTTAAAAATCAACATAACTATATCCTGGTGGCATTGATGATTTAACAGAAATGTTATTCGAAGATCCTTGCCAAGTTTAGACTAAAACGAAAATATCTAGCCCATCATGAATCAAATCATAGATCGTATCAGTTTTAGAAATCAATGATCTAATGTTCAATAAACCTAGTGTTAAATTACGATTTATTATGTTGCAGTCTTTATCATTGTTATCATTTATTTCTAAATTCTTGACATATTTTATATTAACACTGGTTTTTTCTGTATTTTTACAATCTTCCATCTCCCTACCTGTCCTCTCACTCTGAACAAAAAATTTTGATTGTTTTCTTCTCGCTCCATAACTTTAGCTTTATCAACAAATGATTTGAATTCCTGCCTCTGATCCTTTGTTAAATCATAGTTCAGTCCAACATGTGAAAATTCTTTTAACGACTTGAATTTATACACATTTCTCATTATTGAGTCTCTGAGTAAAACGCAATCTAACTTTATCAAAATGGGTCTAACGACAGTTTCGCATTTCCTTCCCAGTCTCATTATTTTGATTACATTTTTTTCAGAAACATCTCCTGTCAAATGCTTTAAAATTTTCAAAACATTGGAACGATCATCATCACTTTCAGCTAAACGAAACATCAATAAATTTGTTTCTCTTTCTTTAACGTCACTAGCTTCTTGTAAAGTTTTCTAGGTTTATTTGACATCACTTCTAATTACTTCAACATTCAATTTAACTTCCTTGCTGACAATGCTAGAAAATGTTTCTTTTATTTCGTTTTTAAAAATTTTAATTTCCTCACGTAAAACAGTATCGAAACGATCAAGTTCATCAAGTTTAGATTGGTTATGGTCAACAACCATTTTTATGCTATCAACGTCAAGTTTTATTTTTCTGTTACAATCATTTATTTCATTTAGTTGAGCAACAAATTCATTTTTAGACGCATCCATTGACTTAGCCAAAGAACTAACATCTTGAGACAAATCAACAACAACGTTGACAAAACCATTTTAAACCTTTTTAACACTTTTCAAAATATCAAGAATATCATCGTTAGTTTCACATTTATTGTGAACAAAAGTCTTGCAACAAGTGCATGACAACACATCTTTACTTGGAACTTTTATTGTACACTTCGTACAACAGTAGCGACTACCGGACGACATTATTGAATTTATTATTATAATTAATTACGCTTACTATCACGTGACAGCAATTTACAGACAATATATTATCAAATTTCACTAAAATAATGAATTTTACAAACTAAATCTTTTATAAAATTATTCAAAAATCTTATTATGTTAATCTATCCAAAAATATATCAATAAACGATTACTTTTAACGACGAAAACACCAAAATTAACTGACGAAACGACAATATCAACCGTCCAAACGACTGTCCAAAACAAACCATTGTCTATATATATATATATATATATATATATATATATATATATACATATAGACAATTTGTTAGTCTGTCTGTCTGTGTGTTAATGTGTGTGTGGTGTGTTTGGTGTATTAAGTAAAGAGAGAGAGGGGGAGAGAGAGAGAGAGAGAGACTAACAAATTGTCTATATATACATATAGACAATTTGTTAGTCTGTCTGTCTGTGTGTTAATGTGTGTGTGGTGTGTTTGGTGTATAAAGTAAAGAGAGAGAGGGGGAGAGAGAGAGTGTGAGAGAGAAAAAGTGAAAGGGAGATAGAAGGAAAGAAAGCAAGAATGAAATCAAAGAAATCGTAATTATTTAACTTCAAACTTTACAAATTCCGTTAGATATGAAGCAAATTTTTAAATTGATTAATTAAGCATCTATTTTACGATACGAACACGAAAAAGATTTTCAACCAATCCAGGCTTACGTACAGAATATTTATTATATTATTCTGTAACCTAAATTCTACACTGATAGGCAAGGTTGATAGAGGGAGAGCTAAATTTTTAAAAATCTAAAATTTGACGACGGAGACAAAAAATTAAAAAATAGTCGCTACCGCTTCTTTTTTTTCGCCTATCGCGCCAATCAATTTTGGTGGATTTTGAATTTTAGAACGATGTTTTCCTGCTAAAAAACACTGCTCCCAACAGCTCCCCCTCCCTAGGTCTCCCACTGATTCCATATATATATAGATTTATTTTTGAGTAGGCTGCTTTTTAGAAAAGTTAGACAATTATTGATCGTTTTTATGAAAAAGTATTGAAAAAAACATCAATTTTATGTAGATGCTTCGCGAAAAGTTGTTACTCTGAATATACGCATCAAATATTGATGAAAAAATATTCAAAATTTAATAATTTTAAAGATAATTGAATAATTTATCGTCTTTAAGGATTTTTTTAAATAAATAATAGTGAATTGTGCACAATTCTTGGCAACAAATGTTAAACCCTATGATATTAAACAGAAGGTTATTGAAACAACTTGCATTAAACAAAAATGTAAACAATACTCAATATTGTTGAATTACTAGTTAAATGACAGAGTGGGTAATAAAAAAATCATCTGCCCGCACATGTAACTACCCAATGCAAACACAAAAAGACAAAACTGTTGTGATTTGTTAGCCTACATAGGAAACGTTCGAACAGAAAATCACACTGAATTAAAACAATATTATTAATTATTATTTAATTGGAAGATGTTTCAATTTTTTCGTTCTTTATTTTCATGTTTTTTGTTAAATGATGATGATTGTTTCGTGAACATCGTGATAATGTTATAATAAATTATTCAATAGAAATATGATGATGATCGTTTAAGCTGGAAAGTTAAGACCAACAGTTTGTGCACCATACATTAGCATCGTTTCAATGCGATACATACTCCAACGAGGTTCACGCGCATACATCGCTTTTGAGTCTTCGTATCAGGCACGTGTACCTAGTGTGTACATTATGCGATCGCTAAAACTAAATCTCAAAAGATTATCGTGAAGAAAATTGTTTCGTTGTTCCAAATACATTTTAAAACGTTTCAAACAGAAACAAGCTTTAAAAAGCAAGAAAAACATTTCTGGCACGACCCCTCCAACTGGTTCCCAATTCTGGAGAAGCGAGGTTTCATGGAGTATGATAACTTTGAGAATGCGACCCACTTCACACACGCGCAGAGAGTTCCGTGCAAAAACTCAGCTATCGTTCTATCCTACTCAACTGATTTCAATTTCAAAATAGAACCCCGTGCAGTAACTCAAGTGAAGTTTATCATCTTGGTTGAATCAGTGGTTAGATTTCCTTCTGTTTTAAAATACGTTTAAAATGAAATGTTTTTAGGCTCATCACTTAATGAAACAGACTGTTATAATACTGCACGGAAACTAGTTTAATGTACAAACATTCTTCTACCGACCGTGCATCGTGTCATGTAATAAGATAAAATTTGTTTTTTTTTTAACTTCTTGTTCGCATAAATAACTTGCATAGTGTGTGGAACTTTAATTTACAAAAGCAGAAGAAAAATTTAAACATGTAGGAATGTTAAGGCATGCAAATGATTTATGAACTGGCTGGTAAGCAAGCGAAAAATACATCACGGCTATCCAATCATTCACAATCAACCAGAAATATTTTAAATCTGAAAATGAGTTCTTCGGATTCTCAAGAAACGACATGAGCAGTGAGAGGTTTGATGTCCCGGCGTCGTCGATATTTAAGATTTCTGGTGGGGACACCATCGATGAGATGTTCTGTGAGAGCGATAATCAGGTTCATTATTTTCTTATTGTAACACTTCTTTTTGATAACTCTTTACCTATATATCTTATAAAATCACAGTTAAAATTTTTAAATAGAAAATAAATTAGCTTTCAATTTTAGTTTTTAAAAGTGAATATTAAAAATATAATTTAACGATTGAATAACTTGAGAATGTTACAAACACGTCACCAGCGTTTTAGACAGATATGCAGCTACGTTCAATGTCCTTCGTTACTACACTGCAATAATCCATTCAAACCTCGAGATCACTGCTGCCAAGTATGTGGTCAGTACCTGTCCTCTATGTTTGCTTGTTTGTATGTGGTTTGTATGTTTGCTTGTCTGTATGTGGTTTGTATGTTGTTTGTTTGTATCTGTACCCAAGGATTTGTGGAGCGCCCCTATTTAATAACTTCAGAAGTGTTAGCTTCACCCGGGAATGTCAAAACAAATAACGTTTCAAAGTTTGTTGAAAACACGTCGGCTCGTGTTGTTGAATTTCTTTAATTTAAATCTATAGGTAATGAGTTTCAGATTTTTGCAATAAAACAAAAAAACCTTCTCTTTCCAAAACGAGACGAATTAAATTTAGGAAGCATAAGACCACTATCATCGGAGAATTTCAGTCGACTCGGATTTGCAATTTCTGAAACTAATAGTAGTTGTTCTTTCAAATAAATTGGAGCGTCACCAGCAAGACAGTCTCCGACTAGAAGAGCTAGTTTGAAAGCGATTTTTTCTGGCAAGCGGAGCCAGTGTGAATCATCCCTGATTTCGAATAACCAGCAACAAGTCATGCTGCAGTGTTCCAAACAGACTGCAAATCATTCACGAAAGGACAAATTGACACAAAACATAATCGCACTGCAGTAGTCAATTCTTCCACAGATAAAAATATTTATAACTGCTTTTGTTGACTCAACTGTCAAAAAACGTCTGATTGATCATATTCTGTGGAGTTGGTAGAGACATCATTGGCAAAGTTGACAAATATGTTTTTCAAATGAAAGATGAGGGTGTATGTTGTTTCTATGTGGTGTGTTTGTTGTTTGTGTGTGGTAAATGATATTTGTATGCTGTTTGTATGTTGCTTTTGTGTACGTATATGGACATTTAGTTACTGCTCATTTTTCATATTATTACTCATTATACCTTATATTATCGATTGATGATTGAAATTTATTCCTACCAGAAATATTTTATTTTTAAAAAATTAATTGCTTTTCATCTAAATTATCTCATTTATTCAAGAAATTGTATCACGCCAGGATTAAAAGTGGATGTACACTTGCACGAGAAATATTCGAAGATTGAAATATATCACAAGATCTTCGATAGGCACCTCTCAATTCCGAAGGTGCTTCCTTTCAATTCTCAAAGATAAGAGAAATGATAATAATTATCATGATGACGATAATGATCGTAAAAATACTAATATTATTAAATAGCAATAAAATCATTATATAACAAATACATAAAATGATATGAAATAATAACACTATCATTAAAAATAACCTTAATTATTATTAAAATTAAATAATAATAAGATAATTAAAAATATGATTATTAAATAATTATCAAAATAATGAAATTTTTAAAAAGATGGTGAGCACGATGGTAGCGGATGGAAATGCGACAGATTTCGAATTCGTGGCGGCAGACGAAACAGACGACGGCTCAGCTCTGAATGCAATCCAAGAAACGGAGAAGGCACTGAACGGTGAGCTTCAATCTCCCCATACACCATTTAAATCCCAATCTACAATTACTATTTTGTTCGTTGAAAATTATTCAGAAGTGTTAGATGGATTCAGAAAATTAAATCCCGGTTACACCATAACAACAAACAGCATAATGACATCGAGTGGAGAGTCCCTAGGTAGGAAAGTTTGGTTGTTTGCTTCTGGTTGTGAACGCTTCGTTCTTCAGGCCCATCAACCAGTACCACTGTACTGAATGCATGCCTGTGTGTCTTCTTCCAGATTTTTGCTGGAAGTGCCGGGGATTCATTGCTGCTTTTATTAGTGTGGATGTCTGTCCGTTGATCCCATTGTGGATGCATTTGTTGGAAAATGTTGATTTTTATTTGTACAGATACCTGTTAAAAGAATTAAACTGATATCCGTGTCGTGAATGTCATTTTTCTGAGTGTAGCTTTTGATGAGTTTGATATTCAGATTCACCTTTCACATTAATATTTTATATGGTTTGTATTTTTTAGCTACAACAACTCCAGCATCTCCATCGTCCTCCACTTTGTCGTCTTCGTCATCATCATCATCATCGTCGTCGTCAACCTTATCACCATCACAACCACCATCATCGTCGTCGTCAACATTATTACCATCGTCTTCAACTTTATCATCGTCATCATCATCTTCATCTTCTTCGAAGTCTATTGGTTGGCGTGTTTCCTTGTTCTTCATCATCTTCATCATCATCGTCGCGCTCATCCTCATTTTCACAATGCGCCAGAAGATACAAAGGTACTTCAATCAATCTCAACCTTCATAATAATTCAACTTCCACAACATAAATCCTCCATTTAAAATTAAACAGACATATTCAAACATTATTTCTAATTTGTAGTTAATGTTATTTTTAGTTTATGTGGTTTCCTAATCAATCAATGTTATTATCTGAAGTAAGAAAAAGAAAATTTGAAATTGGTTTTTTGTTCACTAGAATCATCACATGATCATTGTTGGAAAACATTGAAACACTTGCACCAGACAGTACATACCAATCATGAGACAGAAGATAACAAACCTGGGTCATCGGTCAACACCCTCGGCCATAGAGATGAGTGGACGTGGTGGCATCGTCTTCGACAACAGCATCGTCTTCGACAGTTCTATCTCTTCTTCTTCCGCTACAACAGATCCCACCTTCGTTCTCCACGATGTTTGTTATACATTTGCACGACGTTTTTATTTGTTTCAATATTTGTGTTTTATTGTTTTACCGTTCAAAGATCTTGTTTTTATTGGCCTTACTAAAATTTAGCAAGAAAAATTGATCATACTTAAAATAAAACACTAACACAATTTGCAGCTAGTTTCTGACTAAATTACATTTAGTTTTACATCTTTATTTTTATACTTCGAACTGTCTTGTTTCAAAAATTCAAACTGATAAATGTCAACAAATGAAGCCAACATAGGTGAACAAATGAAGCCAACATTATCCTAACAACACATTAAATGACATTCACACCAACAGACCTCACCAAGTGCACACCTGGTTGAGAACGACTACCTGAACAGCAGACAAAAGGATGAAAGCTCTGCAACTGGACTTGTAGCTGTTGTCGGCAACTTGGGCAAAAAAATGAAATCCAAGTTGGAAACATTCAATCCAAAGTAATTTCATTCCACATCCTAATAACAATTTTCTAATAATTTTCAGAAACGCATCATTACTAATACACACCAAATAAAATTTGATCGAAAATTAAATTTCAATTGCCACAAGGATGCTCTCGCCAAAATTAATCCTAATTTTTTCTTTTAATTATTCATCCAAGGATCTGCGTTAGAAAATTTCGAATTTTGTAAGGATTATAACACAGAAATGCAAAATGATTTAAAAGTTAACTTCTTATGACGAAAATTACTACTTCGTTTAGCGCAAACCGTCAATTGTCAACGTAATGGTTAGCATTAGAATTATATCATTAAGCCATCAGTGACGGATTCAGCGAGAATGAGACAGAGATGAAAACCCACGTCAAGCCATGAAAGCAGAAAATATGTAAAAATCTGTAACAATTTTCACTCCTTAGTATATTTTTCTATCCTCTAAATTAAATAAAAAAAACGAATGTGAAAGGAAGAACATGGGGTTGGGACGCATCGCCATCCGGCAGATAACATTTAAAGTAACTTTTAACATCACAGGGTATCGATATAAACAAACCTGAAAAATAAAATACTGCAATAAGAACATTTAATCAAAACTTATTTAGTATAAAAATAAAACTATTACTGAATACGATATTTACGAAGCATTCATCAAAAAGTCTTTTTAGGGAGTTTTTGTTAAACATTTCTGAATCATTTGTGCACGGGAAGCAGGTCCCTTTAGGAATTGGACCTACCCTAGAAACCGATATTCGTGGTATCAAAATTTAAAAATAGTATTCGTACTAATCCGAGACCGGATCCATGGTACAAGCGTACCCATAATTGAATATTATTCAAACCAAGTTCCATCCCATCCTAGAACACACCAAAAACAATCAACAATTTTAAGATTAAGGTCACGCCGTTTTATCACATAACTAGAAAATAAAGATGTTTTATTCGGTCGTAGTTGCAAACATGTGTTGAAAAGGTTAACACTTCAGTAAAAAATTTTATAAAATTTCTTTTTTTAATTTGTAGTTGAAAATATTTAATTACCTTATTTTTTAAAGTCGACTTTATTTGATAATCGAGGAACACGTATTTCAGTTTTTTTTATTTGTATATGAGTGAGCACAACTAGTTTTAATTTTATTTGGTAGGTATCCAACTCATTGTTCTGTCGTAAAGTTTGTTTTTATGTTGGGGATATGAGAAGAACTGGAGAGAATGTTGACTGTGGTTTTCACAAATCGTATTTAAATGAAAAATCTTTTGCTCACTCAATGTTTTGTTCAATCCATGACAGTTTTGTAATCTTGAAGTTTTTTCACTGAACACTATGTTTAATTTTAGTTTAAGTTTAATGGCTGGAGCTATGTCCTATACGTCACACAAATTAATAAACCTTTTCAGCCGCACAACACAGATAGCATTAGATTCAGTAAAATATCATTTCATCACATTGCCACATATAACATTATAAATCTGTCATCCACAACTGTTCCAACAGGATGTGGTTCTCGAACACGGACCAGGAAGTCACTGAATCTTTCGATCCAGCTGATTTCTCACGTAGCAGAAGAAAGCGATCAAGTACGAGTATTGAAACTGCTCACACGGATTTCGATTTTAATAATCCTTGATGCAGGCGTCCACACGAAATATGAATGATAATAATAATTAAAAGCAAGTAATAATTACAGTTGGCTTTTAAAAATGATCATGATTGTGACGCTGAACTAATTCAAATAAGAACATTTTGATTGAAATAAACATTAAATTTAAAAATTATTTTCGTTTGTGAATTAAAAATATTTAATGGTGAAAAGATGCTATATATATAATATATATATTTTATATATATATTATATACATAAAATGAACAATATACAACATTGAGCAGCCGATAATACAATGCCCACAAGCATTCCATAATAATTCAGAGTATTATTAATTAACCGGTGTTTATACTTTAACTATATATTCGTTGTTCAAAATATTAAAATAGGGTTTTTATGACATATTAATATAGTGTATTTATTAAATATAACTTTCGAAAATAGTTTAACGTTAATTAGAATGTATGAAAACATAAAAAGAATATAATAATAATATATCGTAATAAAAAAAGAAAAATGTATATTACACAAAAATTTCAAATCCTAACGAATGAATAAAACTTATTTGGTCAAAGACTCAAACAATTTTTACGAAACACTTTTACATAGTAGTAAATGAAATGATAATAAGGAATTTTCCCTCCTAATTTTATATATAGAAACTTAAGCAGCAAGCAAAATAAATTTTCTCTAATAAAAATCAATTAACACGTTTATGTGTGAAATATGAGTCTATAAATACAGTTTTAGAAGACAAAATTTAGAAGACAAGTTAATTTTTTTATACACTCAAACAACCCAGCCAGTTTTACGTAGCGAGTCCAAGTATAAGTTCATCAAAAAATGTTATAATTTTTCAACCAGAGAAACGAACGAAAAACAGTTTTAAAACATTTAAAATAAGTCATGGAAATAATCTTAATTTTGTTAAAAAAATATTATATACTGTATTTGAAAAAGATTTAACTGTAAAATACTGAATTAGCAGATTGTGTTAAAAAATTTTGGAGTTTAATTATGTATGTTAAGTTAATCAAAACGGGCGAGTAACAGCAAGTTACTATTTATATAATTTACATATATATATATATATATATATATATATATATATATATATATATATATATAAATAAAATGTTGGTAATAGACCATAATTTTTACAATCAATCAATTCAATCAATCAATTAGCTTATAAAGCGCTATTTCCGCGATGTTCAACAGCGCTCCTCAATGAATTTTGAAAACAGATGGGTCTTGAGATCCGCTCTGAACTTCGCAAGTGATGGAGAAGTAGTCAGAGAAGTAGGTAGAGAGTTCCAGAGAAAAGGACCAGAAAAAGCAAAAGCAGATTTGGCAAAAGAGTGTTTAACACGAGTTAAGAAAAAGCGAGAAGAAGAAGACGATCGTAAACCGGGGCGTTTAGGTTCAATTAATATATCTGATAAATACGTAGGAAATAATTTAGATTGAGACTTATACATGAACGTGCAAATTTTAAAAATTATTCTATATTTTATAGGTAGCCAATGCAAGAGAACAAGATATGGAGATATATGAGAAAAGAAAGGGGCACGAGCAACTAGACGAGCAGCAGAGTTAAAAGCTTTACTTAGAGGATAGAGTATAGAATCAGGAAGACCATAGTAGAGCGAGTTACAATAATCAATCCTAGATAAGACTAACGAAGTAACAAGAAGAAGATTAGGATAATCAAGAAAAGGCAAAAGTTTTTTTATTCTACGTAGATGAAAGTAAGAGCTTCTAGCAACACTATTAATCTGAGAAGAGAGAGACATAGTAGAATCAAAGATAAAACCTAGACTACGAAACTTATGAGAAACATCAAGAGTTTTAGAATCAGGTAAGATAATAGGAGGAATAGTAATAGAGTGTTTAGATTTATTAAAACAAATTAATTCAAACTTAGAAGAATTAAGTTTAAGACACATAGAGTCAGACCAAGCAATATTTGAAGAAAGACATAGAGATAAATTATGAAGAACACTATTGAGATTAGATGGAGGAAAAGAAGTATAAATGTAAGAATCAGCAGCATATAGTTGACTAGAGAAAGAAAAGTTATTAATAATACGAGGTAGTTCAGAAGTATAGAGTATAAATAGAAGAGGGCCAAGGATAGAACCCTGAGGTACCCCGAAAGTAAGAGTAGAGGAGTTGAAAGTAGAATTATTGAGAACAACAGAAGAAAAACGATTAAAAAGATAAGAAAAAAACCAAGATAGACAAGAATCAGTAATATTAAAAGAATGATGCAGCAGTCTCAAGAGAATAGTATGGTCAACAGTATCAAAAGCCGAGAAAAAGTCATGAGCAAGAAGAGAGTAAGATTACTATTGTCACTAGAGAGAAGGATATCATTGTGTATTTTGAGTAAAGAAGTTTCAGTACTGTGAGCAGGTCTGAAACCAGATTGAGATACAGGTAGCAAGGAGTTAAAGTTTAAATAGGATGACAGTTGATTAAAAACTACGTTTTCTATTATTTTAGAGATGAAAGTAATATTAGTTACAGGTCTATAATTAGATAAAGAGGTAGGATCTAAGGATGAGTTTTTAAGAATAGGAATAAGAAGTAGGAAATTTGGAGGTGGAAAGAGATAAATTAACTAATTTGAGAATGATTGGATAAAGTATTGAAGAAAATTCTTTAAGTAAATTAGAAAGAAGTAGATCTAGAGAACAGGTTGTAGACGACACAGAATTAATAATTTTAGTTAGTTCTAAAAGATTTATTGGAGTAAATACAGAAAAAGATTCAGTAGTAAGTTTAGTGAAGTTATGAGAAAAATAATTAGAATTACAATATTCTATAAATTCTACCGAATGTTTGGCGTTAATATGTTTGTAGTTTGTTTTTTCAATTTTTCTCACTAAAGTTTTTTGGTGAACGTTTAGTTTATTAAAATTCAAAATAAACTTATTTTCCGAATTCATGCTGCAAATAAGGCCATATTTCGATTAAGCGCAACCGCTTCAAACGAATCCAGCAACGGTAGATTAACTTTCAAATATATATATATATATATATATATATATATACAATATATATATATTTATATATATATATATTATATATATATATATATATATATTATATATATATATATACAATATATATATATTAGGCCAGGTTCACAAATGGTATCAGTTAAATTTTTTGAGGAGCTAACCCTCACTTTGGAGTATTTATTAAATTTTTGTGATCATTTAATTTTGGTGGGAAATCTCAACATTCACGTTGAAAAACATTATGATCTGCATGCTATTCGATTAAAAGAAATTTTTACATTATTTAATATGGCTAACATCGTCAGTGAGCCTACGCATTTATTGGGTGGCACTTTGGACTTGGTTGTCCCTACTGAAAACTTATCAATTGTAAGTTGTTCGGTTCAGCTTAGTGGTGTCATTTCAGACTACAGTTTAATTGAAGAGAGTATTTCGCTTAGCCTCCCCCCCATTGTAAAGGCCAAAAAACATGTTCGTTCATGGTCTCGTGTTGATAATGAAAAGTTTATAGCTTTAGTTGAAAAACACATTTTTAGAAAATATTTTGATTTCAAAACTTTTGATGAAGCAGTTGATTTTTTTGAATGTGAAATTCGTTCCAATGTTGATACGGTTGCACCATTACATGAGATTGAATCGAGATATGTACCAACAGCGCCTTGGTTCGATTCTGTTTGTCGAGAGTGTAAGCGAAGCTGTAGAAAATTTGAGCGAATATATAGATCTTCTAAGAATGATGTTAATAAAAAATTTTATATAAATGCACTTAAGCGGCAATATGCTAATTACCCCTTACACCTCTCGGAAAAGCTTTTTATAACGCAAAGGTCTAATATTTTATTCTATATATATATGACCATCAAGAAGCGGTTATCGACGAAGATTTCGATAAAAAAAAATGAAACATATATGTAATATTTTAATGATCCCTCAACAACAAATATGTTAATGAACCCTTATACAATTGGCTAACTAACTTGCAATGTGCTTTTAACATTATTCTATTTAAGTGTACGAAATATTTTATTGGCGAAAGTGTACCTAAAAATAAATGTTTATTTTCTAGCAAATATTTTAGTGTTTTTGTCGATACCGCCATCATTCAAATTTCTATTATTTGCTAGCCCGATATTGTGGTTTTATTGTAATAATAAATAAACTAGTAATAAGTTTTTAAATGGCCAACGCTTGCAAAGATAGATACGAATATGACGCACCGCAGTATGTCGATTTTAAAACTCCGACGGATGATGACAAAAGTGCCGAAGATTACTTCAACGTTGTTCATCACGAACATGAAGAAAACCACGAATTCGAACAACAATCGATGATGGACGATTTCGACACTTCACGTTCCAACGATTCGTACAAGTCTACCATTTCGTATGCCAATGACAATCAGGAGAATTTAGATCCGGCTTTGAGCATTAGTAGAAGAAAACGACAGAAGGATTTTTGTGATGAAGACCACGGCAGAGTTAAACAAAGGTTAACAATTCCTAAAACTCCATTGGTATTAAAAAGATGTCAAGAACTCAGAGCGATGAAACGCAACATGACTGATGAAGAATTTGAAGAAAATCAAAAACGAGAGGCAAAAATGAAGTTTGCACACATGCGTGTTGTGGCAGCTAAAGATAGAAAATTAGCTAACATTTTAAAAAAACAACCTTTATCCAAACCTGACAAAAAACTTCTACAAATTGATGACTTGAGGATGAAGTCAGGCTCAGATGCGAAGACTCTAGCTGAAAAGGGAATTGATTTTGTTTCTGAATTAAGAAAGCACACAGAAACTTATAATTTTTCTGGGAGGACTGAGGTTGTTCCATTTGTTTTTCATGGCAATTCTAAGGAATCTTGTACAAACAATCAAAAAGTTGAAACACTTGCAGAAAAATGTAATAAATTTATAACAAAAACTCCAACAAGGTTTCATTATAAAAGTGCTAATGATCTGCAAAAAGAAAAATTAGTGTTAGATGCAAAAGAAGCAAAGAGACCAAAAAGAACAATCCCTAAAACACCCAAGTTACTCACAAAAAGTCGTGCAAGACCTGTTGACATCCCCAGTCAGGAAGAAAGGGAAAGAGCAGAATATGAAGAAATTATGAAAAACCAATTTAAGGCAACAAAATTGAACAAAAATATTTTTCTGAATAAAAAAATTGTTCCAAAGACTAATTCAAATAAAATAGAAACAGCAGCTAAACATGACAATCACCAAAAATTTGATGAAACTCTTGTTTCAGTTACTTCTGATGAAGTATACAAATTTCATGCTAAACCTCTACCGTCAAAGATTTTGGCTGGTCCAGTTGGTATTAAACCTCGTCCAAAAATTTCGACAACAGAAGCTAAGTCTCCTGAGTTCTCAGAGTTGCATGCCACAAAAAAATTTCAAGCTTTGTTGAATGACACAAACAAATCCACAGTTGAATTTCCAAAAATTTTTTCTGTGCCAAGTGTTCCACAGTTTAAACCTCATTTGGAGCGTAGACATATTGAATCTGCACCATTTTCTTTTGATTCAAGAGACAAGGAAATGTTGGAGAAAAAAGAACAAAAAATAAAAGCAGTCTATGAAATGGAAAAAGAAGCCCGAAAATTTGTTGCTAATCCGCTGCCTGAATTTGTTCCAAATCTTCCTGCTAAAAAATTGAAGCCTGCTACAATGATAGAAGAGTTCATTTTGGAAACTGACAAAAGAGCTGCCATTCAGCACGAAAAATGGCAGAAATTACTCGAAGAAGAGATGCTCAGAGATAAGGAATCTAGAACGTTCAAAGCCAAACCGGCTTCTGTTTTAAACAATGAACCTTTTGTTCCAGAGTTGCAACACAACAGCAGTACATTGTGTCTGCATGGTCTCACTAATGAAGAGAGACATGTGCCTACGAATTTGGAGAAGAGAGCGACTGAGTGGCAACAACGAAACAAATTAATTTTGAAGCACCAAGAAGAGATTGAAAGGCACGCACTTGAAAATCAAAAAATTCGCATGGAGGAAGAAGAAAAAGAAGTTAAGAAGATGAGAGATCAGATGGTCCACCAAGCTCAGCCAATAAAATCGGGCAAGCCTCTAAAAATTGAACCAAGCAATAAGCCAGTGACTGAACCTAAATCTCCCAACTTCTCTAAAAGATTGACTGCTAGATTTGAACACAAATCATCAAATCATTAAATACACTGTTTGTTTTTTGCTTTTGTATGCAATTATTCATCAATCAATCAATTGTTTTATGACTTTATACTGAAACATTATTCAAATTTGTTTACTCTTCATTAACTACATTATTCATGATTTTCTTTGAAGTTTATCAATATTTTTAAATTTTATATTTCAATTTCGCCAAATGAAATGCTTGTGTTCAATACTTAAGCTAAACATCGTGCTTCATGGTTACTACTTCATATTTCCTTATTGCAGCTTGAAATTTCTTGCGTCGTTGGTTTTGAACTTGGATTCTGTTAAATTTCTAAAACCGAATGTTTATTCATGAGCACTGTAGCTTTAAGAATAGTTTTAATCGTGCAACAATATCTCAACAATAAATTTTGCAGATTAGTTTCTGTTTTTACGTATTCATTTTCATTCAGTTTCAAATAGCATAGCTTTGGTGAAATTTGTTCCTTCGTGCGTACATGCTAATTTTAATTTCATTATTATCGATTATATTGGTTTAATGTTCTGTTAACATTACATATGATGGTTTGTGCGATCACCTGTTTAACCATTTGAGCCACTAACTGTACTGACTGAAGGCAAACCCATATTGTACTATGTTTCAACTGCTTTCATGGTTCATTAAATAGTTTATCATTTACGGAATTACAGTGTGATACCGAGCATTCCTGTGTGTAATGCTTCATATACAATTACATAATTTTAATACGTATGGGGTGTATTAAAATTCAATCAAGTGTCAGCAGTGTAACCAGTGGTGTCACAAACGTTGTTCAAAAATAATTGGTACTTTATCTAAAGTGTCCAATTTTGTTTGTCCTGCTTGCATCAATCCACAACAACAAATTCGAAATAGCACTGTTTTTGAAGCCATTAAGGTAGAGAAAGTCACATCGTTTCAATATCTAGGAGATGTTCTGGATTGTACTGGAACAGCTGAAGCTGCCGTTCGAGCACGCATACGTGCAGCCTGGAATAAATGGCATCTCCTTGCCTCTATATTGATGCGGCGTGACATCCCACTACGATCAAGACTTTATAAATCTGTGATACGTCCGGTGTTGTTATATGGTGCAGAAACATGGCCAATGACAACCAAACTGGAACAACAACTTCAACGAACCGACATGAAAATGCTCCGATGGTTGCAACTAATTAGTCTGAAGGACCACATCAAATCCACCGAAATCCTGCGTCGTGCTGGTTTAGATGATATAAAGGACGAATGCAAGCTCTAAATTTAAATGAAATGGATACAATTGATCGTCCCAAAGGCCGTCCAAAAAAGTCCTGGTCGCAAACAATCGAGCAAGACATGAAAGCTCTAAATTTAAATGAAATGGATACAACTGATCGTCTAATTTGGCGCAAAAAGTTGACGGCAAAGAAAACAACGTCCTACCTCGGGAAACCGGGTCTCTGGACGCAAAACGAAGATTGATTGTATGGAGTGTATTAAGTGGCCGGAAGTTTAGATGTAACTACGTCGCGTAATAAAAACAAATTTCTGTCATTAATTCTATTTGATATTTTTTTTATCTCGTTGTTTTTCTGTCAATAACAATTCTCTTTGATGTTTATTTTATCTCATTTTCGATTTTCCAGCAGCAACATTTTTGGGAATCTATGATGTCGACGTTGAAGTTGCATTGCTTGTTGGTATCGTTTTCCACAATGAAATCTTACAAGTTCTCCTGTTGTTGCTGCCCTGCGTGAAATAACTGCTCGTTGGATCAAACGATTGGATGTGTGACATCATCAGGAGGTTGAATCCAGGGTAGATAAATGTTGTTGAGCCCACTGTCGATTCTGGATTTGTAGCTGCCAAGAAAGATTTTGTGCCCAGAGAAGGGTTGGGTTAAGGTCCTTCTGACGTGTCTAATTGGGGTGTCGGCGGCAGCCATCCATTAAGCTGCACCGAAGGTTAGTGTGAATCGACGACAGACCGAGCAGCGTTGTTGTAAAGGATGACGGACGCAGCTTTCAATGAGGTATCGTTAATGGCTGTAAGAAGCAATGATTGTTTTGGTGGCCATTTTGAACGAAGGATGTCTTTCATATTGCTTTAAGGATCATCCTGTATTGTGCGGATTGTAGCACTGTAGGAAGTATTAGAAGGAGATAATATCCGAATGCTGTCTCATAGTGATGTGAGAAAGTCAGCATCGTGTCGAATGTTATGCCTGCTATTTTTGGTTCTGAGTCGGAATGGCGAGGTAAAGATTTTTCTCTCTCAGCCATATTTCATACCGGTATACAAATAACACAAACAAACGAATTATATTGGCAATATTTGTTATCCGAAATTTATATAATGATGAGTATGCTTTCAAGCCTCTTAAAATTTAGCGGCCATATTTCAATTCTTATGGAGAAATTTGAAAAAGTAAAAGTGAAGCTAAGTTACGATCAAGATTCCGTTACGTGGCTGACATAACTGATCCCGTTCGGCTTATGATTTTTTTGAAATGTTTTAATTTCATTTTTAATTTACATATTGAGTCTTAAAAATAAAATAATTAACATGATATTACTTAATTAAGCCGTCCAAATAAGTTAAACTTAATTAGGGTTGTTAACAGTTTTGCTACTTGATCATGCAAAAAAAATTGTCTTGGTATCTTCCTAGTCCCTAGTGGTTCAGTTCAGCTTCCATCCACTTTAAAATTTAAAAAAATTAACTAAATTGAAGCTCTGCAACACTCAAATTAAAAATTCCAAATTAAACTCAAATCTGTATAGTTCAATACTGAAGTCAGTAAAATTTTTTAAAAATAAAAGATTTGAATCAATTTAATATTTTTTAAATTAAAATATTAAATCAATCTTAAATTCTTAATCCTTAATGGCTTAATTCATTAATTGTTAATTTTTAAAATCAGATTCACATCTGCTATCTTGTATTCATTATTCTTATTCAACTTTATTTTATTTAGTATTTAATTAATTGAATTCAACAAGGTAATTTATTTAATTTTTAATAATATAAGATATCAACTAGATAGAAGATAGATTAATAAATAAATTATTTATTACAAGTCTAAAGCTCTAAACTGTAAACTTTAAAATTCAGTAATGGTACTAATTAATTTATTGATTTAATTAATTATTATTAATATTTATTTGATTAGTTATTCAAGTTTTTGAGTGGGAGGCATGAGCACATCCAAATCAAAAATTGCCGATTTTGCCTCTAATGTTAGTTTTGTTATTTTATTTTATTATCCAATCGAATAACAGAATATTTATAATTTGTGTTGTTTTATAACAAAAACTAAAAATTGGAATATTACATTTTGCACTGTTGTGTGAGTAAATCAATTTAATTCAACCTGTTCTTTCTGCTCTCTCATAGATTAATGGTTATACTATTGAATTTTGACGAGTTAAGAAATTTGATGCTGTTTTGCGGTGCATGCAGTTACCGGATTCGAACACGACAAAAAGATCCCCGTCTTTTACATGCCTCATGTGGGATCTGTCGTTTAACATGCATTCATATAGGGTGTTTATGCATGCTGATTTCTTTCGACATGGGAAGAGTGTGATTAACCTTTAAGCTTTTTTACAATTGGAATTTGTAAATGTCGCTTTTCAGGAAAGCACGATCGAGGAGTGGATAGAGGAGCTGATAGATGATGTTACTTGCGGTTTGTGCTTTGAGATACATCGGTCGTGCAAGAAGGGCTACTTTCTGCTTGACGAATCGGATTTTGAGTAATTGTTTTGTGTTTGGTCTTTGTGATTGGATGTGTGTCGCTTGGGGTTGGATGTGTGTTGTTTGTGATTGGATGTGTGTTGTTTGTGGTTGGATGTATTGTTTTCTGTTATATTCGTGCATCGCTTTTATGGTTGTCATCTGCTGCATGTGGCCACTATTTCATTTCACTTTTGATTACAAAATAATTATGCATGCTTAAAATATGTGATCAGAATAATTATTTAGTGTGGCACAACTGTGAAATTTTATTCAAGAACTTGTTTCACAGGGAGTTTAATGTTGCTATGTTGTTTGATTTGTTGCTATAATTTTCCTGTCACTAACGAATTTCATTGATTAATTGATTCAATTAATTTAATTATTAATTAATTTCATTATAAATAATTTCAGATCACAGAAGCAGTATGGTAAATGTTTGTGTCTTTTTAGGTTTTTGCTCTTTGTAAAGTTTTCAAATGTGTTAAGTGTAAATTGTTAGAAAAAGTTTTTGGAAAGAAAAAAAAAATTTATGTAAAAAGCCTGCTTAGATGTGCATCATCGGCCTCGAAAATTGCACGAAGCCACGACAACAACGACGTTACAAAATAGTGACATCGACAGCTGCTAACGACGACCACCACCACCATCACCAATCGAAACATGCCACATTCAGAAATAGTGAACAAGAAGGGGTTGGATGTGTTTGGCCAGCCACCGAACACGAAGAAGCAAGTGGAATGCATCTGCCCCACCTGCCACAGGAACCTCGCTGCGTCCAGGTTCGCACCACACCTCGAGAAGTGCATGGGCATGGGCAGGATCAGTTCCAGGATTGCTTCAAGAAGGTCTGTACTTGTAAGTGTGTGCGTGCGTGTGTGTGTGTGCGTGCGTGTGTGTGTATGTGTGCGTGCGTGTGTATGTGTGCTGTTGTGTTTTCTTGTTTGTCGTGGCTCGTTTCTACTTTTTTTCCCCCACTTATTACTTTTTGTAACAGGATAGCGTCAGGGACTCAGTTGCAGAAGAAGTTGAGTGAACATGAAGGAAGCGCCAGTGATGAGGAAGACAGCTACAGACATGACAAGAAATGTTGTTTGGCTGTTTCCACTGTTCATTTTGTTATTGTTGATCTTTTTCTTGTTGTTGTCGTTGTCGATGTTGTTGTTCATGTTAATGTTGTTGTTTATGTTAATGTTGTTGTTCGTGGGTTGTTGTAGTTGTTGGGTTAATTTGCCATTGATTGTTGTTGTTGGGTTTTTATAATTTGTTTATGTTTTTGCTGTTGTTGATGTTGGACTGATCAATTGTATTTGCTTGCTTGTTTGGTTGGTTTGTTGGTTGGTTGGTTGGTTGGTTGGTTAGCTGGTTGGTTGGTTGGTTGGTTTGTTGGCTGGTTAATTGGTTGGTTGGTTGGTCGGTTGGCTGGCTGGCTGGTTGGTTGGTTGGTTGGTTGGTTGGTTGGCTGGTTGGTTGGTTTGGTTAAATTTTTCTTTTTGTGCCCCTGTATTACTTTTTATTGTTGGATTGGATTTTTTTTTACTATTTTCAATGATTTCTATAACTTTCATAATTTTTATAATTTTTATATTTTTTCTGGTGGTTTCAACTTGACAGCCAGAAGAATGAGGAAAGAAAGAAGCTCAAATTCAACAAAAAGAAAGAATAAAACAAAACAATCAGGTTTATTTTGCATCAGTGACTCCTTCATTCAATCGATCCATCCATCAATCAATCAATCAATCAATCAATCAATCAATCAATCAATCAATCAATCTCTCATTCAGCCACTCAATCAGTCAGTCGTTCATTTTCCCGTCAACTTATCACTCAATCAATCGATTGACTTTTCTTAAACGTTGGTGATGATTGGTTGGTTTTAAATCAGTTTCGTCAACCTACATGTTCTTGTTCAGTAAATCAATCATTCAAGAGAAAATCAATCGAGTCAGGTATAGCAGACTATCGGCATTTGCTTGAAACATGTGTGAGTGAATGTACGGGTATGGATGCGCGTACGCAGAGTGCGCGTGCAGCTGTTGGACAAACCACTCACTTCAATCGTCCGGCTACGTCCGGTTATTTAAACATTCAAGTGTTGCGGCTCAACTAATCCATTATATCATTCAATCTCTCAATCGGCCAACCTATTAAACTAACAACCACACACATTCAACCGACCAATCACACAACCGACCGACCAATCACACAACCGACCAGCCAAACAACCGACCAATCACACAACCGACCAATCACACAACCGAACAATCATACAACCGACCAGCCAAACAACCGACCAATCATACAACCGATCAGCTACACAACCGACCAATCACACAACCGCCCGACCAACCACACAACCGACCAATCACACAACCGACCAATCACACAACCGACCAGCCACATAACCGACCGGCTAGCCACACAACCGACCGATCAGCCACACAACCGACCAATCACATGACCTCACACAGCAGAAAACAGTCCACACCTGAGCAGTTCCACCAGCAACACACCAACCTCCCAGCCACCACAACAGCAACAACATCATCACAATGAAAATGATGATGACAATGAGAACGATGATGACCACAACCCCTCCTACCTCACTCACACGTGAACATGAACCTCATCATCATCATCATTCATTTAGTAACTCAATGTTAATGCACATACATGCATGTGACACCCAAGGACATGTTTGATCTAAGTTAAGCTTAACTGGTCTGGATGGTTAGTTGGTTTTATTGAGTACATTGATTGATTGATTTAGGTTATATATTTTATATTACGTTGGTCGGTTGGTTGGTTGATCGGTCGGTCGGTTGTTTGGTTGGCTGGCTGGCTGATTTCAACGATTTATTATTGTCACTCTTTAACGTATGCGTTCACTAATTTGTCGGTTCACTGCGATTCCATTCTATTCATTCATTCGCTTCCATTCATCCATCAAATTCATCCAGCTATTCACATTTTTTGTATCCAATTCATTCCCTCTTTCATCCATCCATCAATTTTATCCAATTTATTCATTCATTCCTCCAATTCATTCATTCGATCACTTTTCCATTCATTCGTACTATAACATGTTAAGTTTAATAGTTCATAAAGTTTTTAGAATAATTCAATATTTAACCACATTTTATCTTTTGCTACATGTCACCACATTTCACCATGTTTCAGCACATTTCCAAATCACCTCGCGTAGACTTCTTTCACAGATTCCTCAAGGACCAACCAGTGCATAATTTTTATGAAAATTCCTCCACACATCCCAACAATCATCCCTTCAATTATTATTTCCTTATTATTATTATTTAATTCGCTTCAATTCGATGAAAGACTTATAAGCAACAACATGCTACTCGTCCTACACTATTTGTGTTGTATTCTTTGTGCTACTCAGCTGTTTGTAAAAAATGAACAAGTAACAAATGAATGGAGGTAAGTGCAAGCAACGTTGTACTTCGAAGCGAGATGGTGTTCGTTTTATCGTCCAATTTGATGTTCTGTTCTTATCATTTGCATCGAAGCTGGGGAATTTTTAGTTGGTTGAACAGTTTTTGAAAATTCGTTTTAGCTTAGGCGGCCTGCTTTTAAATAAATGCTGCTCTGTTAGATATTTATGAAACATCTTCACGTCATTCTTGCTTTTTAACAAATTGATGAATGAACGAAGGAGTGCATTAATGAAAGTGTATGAATGAAGGAGTGCATGAATGAAAGTGTATGAATGAAGGAGTGCATGAATGAAAGTGTATGAATTGCAGGAGTGCATGAATGAAGGTGCATGAATGATATGAATCATCATGCATATCTATTTTATCGGCCCGATTGATATGATATAAGTGTTTAGAGTATTTTAAACGTTAATGATTTTCATTTTTTTGTTTTCAACGAAACTCGCGCACACGTATCAGGGTCTCCTTTCATTTCTTCATCGAGCTCATACAAACTGTACAGTTCACATACGTACATGCGCACATTTCATCACCATCACCTGTTTCTGGTTGGAACTTTCCGTGTACCAACGCACTTACATAACAATCACATATGAACATGAACTTACATTTATTAATACATGTTGATATTTATTAATTCTTCTTCGAACAGTGCAGTGCATATTGTTCCGTGTTGTATTTTTAGATCATGTTCGCGTTACAACATTTTTATTTTATTGATGTTATTTGTATTTTGCTGTTAATTTTTTCCCTTCATTGGAACATCTCTTTTCGTTCAAGTGTCGCTTCATTGATCGTTTAAAAGCAACATTCAATAGATCGTCACCAATGGAGAACTTAACACAAAAAATAAATTTCTAGAAAACTTATTCGCGGTAAGATCATTACAAAAAGTTTACAAAATTTCAACCAAATTAGCATACATTGTTGACACCTAGAGCATGTACCGCAGACATAAACTTCCAAAATGATGGAGTCAGTCGCTATCGATGGCTGTTCAAATAAAATTTGTATCGTGATGTCAGTCATTTATGTTTAGTATACTTATTTTCATTATTCTCTTAATAACTCATATTCATCGTCAAGATACTTGGGGCATGCTACTCTTGTTGTTTGATGCATCTTCAGCAACGGTTGCAGCAACAGTATCTAGATGGTTGCTTTTGTTGTTGTTGCTGCTGCTGTTGTTGTTAATAGTTGGTGTACTTTGGTCGCTACTGTTGTTGCTGTTGTTGTTTGTATTGTTGTTGTTTGTGTTGATGTTGTTTGTATTGTTGCTGTTTCTTTCGATGATTGCGTTCTTTGTAATGTCATCAAAGTTGCTGATGTTGCTAACAAAATTGTTTTTTGATCCTTTATTAGTCATATTGTTGTTGTTGTTGACGCTTGCAGCGATTTTATTTCCAATATAATTTTCATCAGACAGGCGTCTTAAACTTTTGTTGATGTTGTTGTTGTCAACGACTTTGCTGTCATTGATGTTACTGGTGACCTCTTCTTCCCCGACAGGTTCAAAGTTCATCTTCATCATCTTGTGTTCACCATCTTTCCATGCATCCGAGCTGTTCCATTTTTGAAAATATTTTCTCATAAAATACATAAGAAAGGAAGAACATGCATGCGTCACTCTCGCGCGGTTTACCAAAATTTACTTTCAACTGAAAGTGTTCTGCCCGGTTGACAAGGCAAGAGTTTTTATTTTTCAGAACGGTGTGCCCCTTCAAGGAGAGGCGCAAATGTGAAGGTGGGTGGGACTGCACGTGGAAACTGATCTTCAACGGGGTTGCGTGCTTTGTTTGAAAGAAGTCCTACTATAATACTTATCTACTATTATTAAAATAATACATAAATCAAGAAAAATTGCTAATATTGTCATTGAATATTTGTTGAACATCATAGGTAAACTTAGTAACTAAAATGCTTTGAGAATTTCATAGTTTTAAACTTAATTCTGACTTTTTTACAGACCCACAATGTTTAGCTCTATAAGGCATATTTGTGAAGTGCATCATTTGATTTTATTAGTCGGTAGTCAAGTAAACGATTCAAGCTGATGACTCTTTGCTTGCAGAACCAACTGCTCCTACTTTTGAAGCCCCAGAACATCGCGGGAAGATCATAACAGGATTAACATTAGAGAAAGCTCAAACTACGACATGTTGATCAGGCTACAGTGAAAACGTAAAACAACGCAGCACACACAGGCGATATTTATTGCAGCAACATCACGTGACATACTAACTTATCAAAGTGAGGCAGCGGCTTGTTGAAGCCCTTCTTGCCGTGCAGCCAGTACGTCATCTGCAGCCCCTTGCCCTGGTCACCATCAATTGATCGTGCGTTGTTTTTTGATGTTTAAACTATTAAATTATTAAAGTTAAATTATATACAAATGAAATTAAAAAAACCAGACACATAGAGACAACCATCGGAGCACAAACACCGGTGCAGGCCTAAACCTTAATGTTCATCTCTCCTCTTGGAGTTATCTTGTAATCTTTGAATGCTTTGAGAGCCACGTAGGTTGTGCGACTCAGGTGGATGCGCAGAGCTGAACAGATGATGGTGAAAAAGTGGAAACTTTAATGAACAATGATATAACATTAGATTAGATGAAGACATTTTGAAAGGGCATTTGTATAATTTATCAACATTTAACTTAGTCTTGTTACTGGTTTCGATCAATCAGTCAGTCCGTCCGTCAGTCAGTTAGTCAGTCAATCAATCAATCAATCAATCCGATCGATCATCCAACTTCCAGTTACAGCCTTTGCAATGTTCAACAGCGCTCCTCAATAAATTTTGCAAACAAACAGACAGGTCGTGAGATTCGCTCTAAGCTTTGTAAGTGATGGGGAAGTAGAAGAAGATGGAGGAAAGAATTGCAAAAAAATGATTAAAAAAATAAAAAATATTTTGGCATGAATTGAGTAAAAGTGAAAAGAAGAAGACGATCAGAGGATAAACTAAGACTAAAATAACTAAGGCTAACTGTAACTAAGGCTAAACTCTAAACTAAAACTGAAATTGAATATTTTCGCCTAACTACCGTCGCCAGAATAAAAGATAAATTTAAAAGAGAACTTCAAGGATGAGACATAATTATTAGATTCAGATGAAAATAAGTTCAGTAATAAAAAATGAAAAATCAAATGAAAGCTATGCCGTCATGTTTTAATAGCTAAATTTTCTTTTTAATGATCGCAGAATCATTAAAGGCTTGTTGAAAGTAAGCAAAACAGTTCGATTAAAAATATCAGCTCAAACGAACTAAAACAAAAAGCGCTAATTTATCTTAGATTTATAAATTATCAATGTTTAATATTCTATGAAACTTTGCTTACGTTTGCCACTGGACTCCATCTTGGCGGCCATGTTGACGGTGTCTCCGAACAAGCAGTACCTGGGCATGATGTTGCCCACCACACCCGCCACCACTGCTCCTGAATTTAAACCTGGCTCATTGAAGTGATCAGATCGTTCGTTTAATGGTGCTACATGCTTTGATCTTTAATGCTTAATTAAATTAATTAATAAATTAAATAGTTTAACCCTTGAAAACTCTTATATATGCGATTTTCTATCGTTTCTTTTAAATAACAACTTTGAAATTTCATAACTTGGCTCAATTTTTAAAGTCTCAATATAATATAAAATTTTCACAATTCTGACATTAAACTTTATTTCCAAAGTTTCTGCAACGTTTGAATCGACCACACTGACCAGCAAACGCAAACAGACGGCACTGACCAATTCTCAGCTGGAGTTGATGATGAGGTCGATGTCTGATTTTGAAGGACATAACGGCGCTGAGCAGGTCCAACGAGACATTTGCAATCTCCGCAACGTGCTTGTTGCCGTTCTTGCTGGGCACGCCACTCACCACCATGTATGCGTCTCCGATCGTTTCAACCTGGCAACGTTCGTATGTGTGCGTGTGTGTGCGAGTGTGTGTGTGCGCGGGTCTTTTTCCAACCGTTTGCATCAATCACGTGCTTGGAGATGTTTTTATGCGTTCAGTTGTGCTGTTTGCTACTTTTGCGTTATCCGACGTTGAATGAATGTTAAATTTGGTCGAAGCACGGCAGCGCATGCAGTCGATACAGTGATGATTAGTCATTATCAACATTGAGCTGCGAGCGAGTTACACCGACATATTCAGCATTAAATTTTTCATATGCACAGTACATCGTAATTTTTTTTTATTTTTTAGAAAATAAACAAACAACCAAATGTCCCGTCGTCCCACTGAAAACCTACCTTGTACACGTCATGCGTGGATATGACGTCATCAAAACAACTGTACAGGTCGTTCAGGAAGTCCACAATCTTAATGGGCGAGTGAGTGAGTGAGTGAGTGAGTGAGTGAGTGAGTGAATAAAAAGTGAGCAAATGCGAATCAATGAGTGAGGAATAGGTGTGTGAGAATTTGCGCTCAGTTTAAAAGCTATAAATGAGAACAAATTTTCGAAATGAATTGTTTGAAATATTGCTAAAAAATATTGTTTCGAAAATTAAGCATCTTCATTCATTCACATCTCTCCTTCCACCCACATCATCCCCAACGAACCTGCATAGGACTGCTGTCAGCTGATATGCTTGTAAAGCCAACAATGTCAGAGAAGTAAATAGTTGATTGTTCATAGTTTTCAGGCTGCACAAACTTTCCAACTTTCAACTGCTCTGCCACACTCCTGTCGTTCAAACACATCCAACATCCATCCATTTATTTATTACTATCAAGGATTTGTATTGAAGAGTTGTCTGTATTAAACAAATGAAACTGATTACACATACACTGGCAAGAGCTTGTAGAGCAGTTCGTCTGTTTTTTTCTTCTCCTCTAGAAGTTGGCGGGTTCTTTCTTCAACACTTTCTTCCAAGTTTTGAGCGTACTTCTCCATCATCTTCATCACGGTGTCCAGAATGCTGATGCTGCTTTCGGTACAAAAGTGGAAAACATCATTCATGGAAACGTTGCAATATTTTAACAGAACGAATGATGTTGCTACTTTGTATTATTTAATAAAGCCAAATCAAGCATGCTCAACAACTAGAACGCTTGAGTATGAAACTGAAAAATAAGCCCATCCGTACTCCAACATATTAATATGTCGACAAGAATGATAAGGACTCTTTTGAATTACTAAAACACAATAAGAACCGATATAGAATAAGGAAAACAGAGATTGTTATTTCAAGGAAAATCATATGAGTAAATAAAAAATCCACTGCTTACTCTCCGTCAGATATCTTGCTGACCGCCGACTTCACAAAATGAAAAGTTGGCCTCAGATCCGGGTTTTCATTCCACATGGATCGAATGAGGTCCAGGATTTGCCTGCCCATTTCACTTGTTTCCGGCAGTGCTGGTCTGTATGCAATGCTCTCGCCGTTCCTCACTCGACAGATTACATCTGCAATTTTACTTTTTACTTTGTAAACAAAAACTGTTTTACCTCTAAATCAGTTACCTCGATTGCAATGCTAATAAAAATTTCTTGTATGGTGATGAATTTGGTATGAGAGAACTTAACGGAAATTGCGAAAAATTGAAAAGAATAAATAAATAAATTTCAATATAGATATAAACATTAATTTCAACAAGGATAAAATGCAATTAGATTAATTCTAAAATTTCTTTAAACTCTTTAATTTTTTATTTTGTATAAAGAGACAGAAGAAAAAAGACGATGAAACGACACAAAAGACAATAAAACAACGGGAAAACAGCAAACTTTACACCTCTGGGGGTGATGTTGTCGAAGTTGTAGGGCTCTGCTCTCGTTATGATCTCAAAATAAACGATTGCACAGCTGAAAACATCGCCTAAGGGTTTCAGTCGTTTCGAGAAAATAAGTTTTGATGATTTTGTTGTTGGTGCTGCTAACTAGGGTGAATGGCTTATACTACAAAATGGCCAGGAGAAACTTTGAAACAAAACATTCGGACATTCAGCAACGATTTCTAAAGACAGGAGCATGAATAAAATGAATTAATGGACAAATAGTCACCTTTCTGCGTACCCTTCAACGGCGGAATATTTTCTCTCAAAATTTCAGGCGCTGTCCATAGCTTTTCTTTAAAAATAAACAATTGAGTAATTAATTATCATTTATTATTTGTTGCAAACGTTTTTTTTTACCCACAGGTAAAAAAATATTAAATTATTTCATCTTATATATTTTTGGAGCTCCCCGAAAGAATTTCAGCTGCAAAAAATTATACATAACGCAAAAGGTAGAGTTCTCGCTGGATCGCGTACTATCGGTGGTAATATAAACATATTTACGATATCTTTGGCAACTGTCGTCCATCCCTATTTTTAGACTTTTTAATGATCTTCAAAAATGGCACCAGTCAAATACGCTATCTGTTGAATGCAAGTCATTCCAAAAATATTTACTAACTGGGAGGCCTTCGAACAACATATATTCTATTTTCGGTTAATATTTAATTTATCTTAGACTTTTAAATCATTTTGAATCATCTGTTACTTCAAACAATTTTTGTTCAGTGATTATAGTTTTTAGTAGAACAATTTTTCCTTCGACTGCAAAGTTTATAATATTTTGAATCTCCCGAAATCCAGCAAAATACTCCGCACACATAACTCACACATCACTCTCAAACCAATTGATTATTTAAAATGAGAATCAAATTGTTTACTTGATATATTATTGAGAATAATGATTTAAATTGCTTATACACACACACACACACACACACATATATATATATATATATATATATATATGTATATATATATATAGCAACATTTTGTTAAGACGATATTTTATAGATGATAACAACAATGGATAGGACATGCTCATTACTTTTGTACATGTCCATCTCTGCTTCGTAGAAACTTTGTCCTGCCAGGAAACTCGCCAGTCCATAATCCGTTATCTGTCAGAGAACAATTCAAATTTATTAGGAATAAAAATTTATCTTTTGCATAATTTTGTTTGAACGAACTTCAATGAAAAATTGAATGATGAACGAAATATAATTTGTGAGTTTATGTCTAATTTCACTAATATTTGATGGAGAGTTGAGCTTTAATGTATTTTAGTATTATAAAATTTTAAAGATGAAAAATTATTTGTAGATAAATGAATGAATGAATGAATGTATGGATGGATGGATGGATGAATTTATCAATGGTGAACCTTAAGCGTCCACCGGGAGTCAATAAGACAGTTGCTGCTCTTGAGGTTGCCGTGTGATGATAGGTGGCTGGAATGCAAGTAGTGCATCCCTTTGCTGATGTCCAACATGAAACTCAACTTAAAAGTGTTGTCCAACTTTATGGCTTCGTTCTCCAAAACATCCTGCTTTTATTTAACGTATAGATGTTCGGAAAAGTTTTCGACTTTATGTTGGAAATAAAGTATAGATAATTTTTTTTCATTAAAATAATTCATAATTAAATTTGAAAGTATCGAACATTGAGACTTCCTTTGGGACAGTAGTACCAGAAGACGGCGATGTTAGGCGGTTCGATGCAGGCGCCTGCGAAGACGTTCAAGTTCTCGTGGGCTATGTCGCGCATCTGCAATTGTTTCCAACTGTTCAACCAATTGAAAGTTGTCACAATCAATTTTATAATAATGTTACAAAATGTTTGGCTAAAGTTCGAGAAGTATGTTTCCTGTGACCTTAAAAGGTGGAACATGCATTCTATTCGCGATCTAATATTTTTATTTAACTGAATTAAATTAAACTGAATTTAGTTAAACTTTTAAAGCATCTTGAATCATTTGTTGCTTCAAATAATTTTTGTTCGGTGTTTTTTGTTTTTAGTTGAACAATTGTTCCGTCGACAGTCATTTTTAGTTTCCCAACCTGAACGCATCATCAACGAAATATCCGGCACGCATCATAACTTACACACCACTTTCAAACCATTGTAATTGTTAAACTGAGAATTAAACTATTTACTAGATAAATTATTAAAAATAATGATTTATATTTAAATAACGTTTTACATTCAATTAAATGCCTTTGCATGAGAGGTAAAAAGACAAAATAGTTATCAACTTGATTAAATTCCATAAGGATGTCCCTGGTTATCTGAACGTGTTCCTTCTTAAGTTTCTTGATGGCCACTAGGACACCCCTGTAAATGCCCACCGATGAGAACAACTGTCCTCCACCCGTGCCTATACTTGGAATGGACCTGCCATTGTTTGTCGCAATTATATTTTTAATATTTAATTAACGAACTACTGATTTACGATGTAAAGAATGATGTTAAACGACAGATTCATGCCGTGCTAAAAAATTATAAAGTTTCACGGTTTTTAACAGTGAATTAATTAATTTAGAATAGATGTTTTTATTTAAACAGAAAAACAACAATTTATAAAGGTCAGTAAAAATAAAATCGACGCGTCGATTCCACGTAGTGTCCCTTTTACAGAAATTCGATGTTTGATTAGGCTCTCATAGTTAGTTCCATGAGCATTCGAATTTTGATTTAAAAGTTATAAGCAGCGTGTAACCTAGGTGGCAACGACATTATTAAATAAAACAATTGCTTATGTTTGCACTTACTAAATCTTAAGCATGTCCACAAATAAATGATTGGTCGAAGTACTACACGTGCTCAACGCAAAAATTCATCATTCACCAATGAATTACTTAGATTGAGTAGAACTTCCTTCGTTGATGATGGTCCCATGGAAAAAAGAATGAGATGATGGAGGTCGCTTCTCTTGCTTGTTCAGCTTCGAATCATCGGTCGGTTTTTCAGTAAAATTGTCGCTGCTTACTAATGCAGTTCTGCCCTGTTTAGAACCTTCCTTCTGTTGCAGCTGCTTCTTCGCTGCTTGACTCAAACTGCCGATCGTAGGCTGGACGTAAAAAACAAAATCGTAATCTAGAAATATTAATAACAACATTTCAAAGAAGCGTCATGTAGATAACTTCAAAACTTTAGAAAAAATTTTGACTTTGTATTGGATCTACGACCTAGATCCTTTAATGAAATCCTAGGTGAGCGCTATCTGTCGATCGAAAAATTTCAACATCAGTCGAAGAGACGTTTGAAAACCTCCAACAGCAAAAAAAAAATAAAGAAGTCAATTTAGAAGAAACGCTGTACAAATCCAACAATAAAATGGAAAACTCAACACAACAAAACCAACATCCAACACAACAAAACTAACATCCAACATTTGAAAACCAACATCCAACACAACAAAATCAGCATCCACACAACAAATCAAACGTTAAACTCAACGAAACCAACATCCAACACAACAAAACCAGCATCCAACAAAACAAAACCAACAGTGCTTCCTTCCTTCACCGTGCCACATCTCACTGGATCAACATCTTCCCATTTGACCTTCCAGGAACTGATCAACAGATCTTTCTCAAATTTTTGTCTCCTTCAACAAATTTAGTTAAAAATGTTTGATAAAAAATATTTCAACAACTCACATTTAATAACCTGTACAAAACTATGCCAAGTCCAATTAACGCAAGGCAAACTAGTAAAGAAACAAAGAAGCTGATTGAGATGGTGCTGTATTGTGATAAGACTGCAAAAAATAAATTACACGGATATAATTATAACTATAAATAAGTTAAATTAAACAGTGTTTTATTGAAACGCTTTAAGTTTAAGGTTATTTATCCATCTTATTCAAATCATTCAGCGAAGAGGAGAAGAAACTCGCGAAAAATAATTTTAAGTACTTTTAGTTTAATCGCTAAAGCATTTTTAAAATAAAAATAAATCTTTTTCACTAGTTTTTAAATTACATAATTTTTTAATAAAAAATTTAACCCCCAAGAAAATAAATTAACCTCTAAAAATTGATAAACTTTTTTTAATAACCAAAATTTTTTTATATAAACCACCAAAAAGAATAAAAATGTTTTTAATATATTAAAGACATCGTAGACTCGAAGCTTTAAGCTTGTCTACGTAACCTGAACGTAAATTTATAAAGAAATTTGACTCGTTGCGACTCACGAGACAGCAGCCACCACCAACAAAATATTTTCATTTTAGATCGCAGAATGTGTAGTTTTACGTTTTATATCATTTTATATAATGAATTTTGTATCGTTGAATTAGTATCCGTAAAGTGACGCTACCAGTTAACACATAATGCTAAATAATTACAAGTGTCTGACTTACACCCCTCGTCCAAACAAAGTTCATTCCTGAAACCACACTTAGGACTGTCCTTGGGAATGTATTTGTTACCAACTTTTCCACGAGGCCATCTTATTTTCACCTCATTCTTCTTGAATACCTAAGTTTAGTTTAGTTTAGACAGTTTAAACAAGTTTCTACTTATTGTTGTCTGTTAGTGATGATTCATTGAATAATTTTTAAAAACAATATAATTGTTTAAATTAAATGTCTACCATGTAAAGGTCAATTGAAAAATTTAATTATGCATGTTTAGATAACATGTTGAATAATGCGTAGAACTCTTTCTGAAACATTTTTTGTAAAGTTGACTTTAATTAAATGCAATATTAAAAGAAATCGTTATGTAAAGTCAAATAAAGTACAAAACCGCCACAAGAGACGACTGAACAGCATTTAATTTAACAAGCAACAACGAAGTTACTCTGACACCAGCGTCGAAGTTGAGAACTTCAGCCACTTTGATGAAGGAACCATTTGAAGCCATGTCCAACAACCAATAATCTGGTTCCCTGTCTCCATTCGCATCCAGTACTACCTGCCCTGTCATTCCTGCATCAGTTAAATTTAAACAACTCTTTTTTTTATTTTGTGACTTTCATCTGATTTATTGAATAATTTCTTCGTTTTTCAATCCAAGCCATTTTATAAGAGCGATGAAGCAATAGATAATATGAATTTCGATCGACTCGAACTAATTTAAAATGATCGCAGTCCGACCTGTAAATGACTTGCCCCGCATATTCTGAGCAATAACACTTCCACTCCTAACATCCGATGCTTTGTTGAGTGTTTCGTTAACGGCCATGGCGTACAGCAAGACGGAATCGTAGAGGAAAGCTGCATACTTGTCACCGTTCGAATACGATTGCATCTGCTTAATGCATTGCTAAAGTATTCAGCCGCATTTCATTGTTATAAACAAACATGAAGATTAAAAAAAAACTGGGTTATTTTTGACTTTCGTTCTTGTTCTATGACAAAATTATGATGGATATGCTGTGATAAAGATTAATGAGAAAGGTAAAATTAACTATTTTGTGATATATTAAAACTTTTGGCAGAAAGAAAGATCAAACGAGAATATTTAAATCTTGATGTGATAAACATTCACGAATTTGAATAACGCAGATCCCACAGGATTTTCATGTGTCTGTTCACGAACTTAATTAGCACTCATTGTTTAAAAAAAAATCGAATGTTTTCATTCTAGAACAAATGTATTTAATTTTGTTACTTGTATGAATTTGTTTTCAAATCCTAGTAACAATTTATTGAACTTTATTGAAAAATAATTTTGTAAATCTTTTGTCACTGACGTTTAAAAATAATTCAAAATTAAAGCGTGCTTTACGAAATGCATGCATGCGTTTTTGGTTGGTTTGGAACATCAAATTAGGTAGGCCTCCTTTCTATAAAAATTTTTCTTGTGTAATAAAGAATATTACTTTGATAGAGCTGTTGATGTATTGGGACCAGGGAGGCAACAACATTCTTCTGGCGACCTCCTTGCGAAAGTCTGTTATCTCACCGTTGGTCAGAGCTGCCAATGTCACCTTTACGCGATAACGTATATATTAAAAATAAAATTTTCAAAACTTAACAACTATAAAAAATTAAATGCAGCGGATTAAAAGATATTGAGAAATTATTTGATTAATTTACGAATGACGGATATTTTATAAATAAAGAGTTAATAGATTTGTTTAATAACTTTTTTTTTAAATAATCTTAGAATACACTACTATTGTTGTCTCACAAAACTACAAATCATAGGTTCACAAATTTTCATATATGTTCACAATTCAACACAACATTCATTTGAAATCATCACATTTATTTAAAGTCATTACCTTCATTTAGTCATTAAAAATCTCGGCATTAATTTAAAATCATTACAATCATCACAATCATTTGAAAAGATTACGTGGAACACAGCTTCGAAGGCTTCCTTGGCCTCATCATTCCTGTCGTCATCACTCGCCCAAATATCTTCAGGGTTGAGAACGTTTTCTTCAGGCAACATATCGATGGTGAAAAAAACAAAATCACCAGACGTCATCTGGAGACTCCTGGCCACCAGCATTATCTCACGCCTGTCCTCTTTCGGCACTGCGAGCACCACGACTGTTTGGTGTTCAGTTGGTTGCTCGTTTGTTTCACTATGTTGCCCGTTCGATGTTTTGATTAAAATGTTAATCTTTTTATTTGGTAAGCATTCTTCGTTGCATTTTCAAATGAGTGAAATACGTCGATGCATATTTGTAACGTGAGTTGGTTTTAATTTATATATCGGGACAATATTTAAAAAATAAAATAGATGGGCGTAAAAAGTTGAATTGAAGTTAATTCATAAAATTAAGTTCCTACTTCGACTTTCTTGTTTGGTCCTCAAAAGAAATTTTCTGATGAGTTGCTGGCTTGGATATCTTTCAAACTCTTCAACGTAAGCTATATTTATGTTCTTTTCTTTGAAAACCTTGAAACATTTTTATTATCATTAATAAAAATTGTATTAAAATGAGATGAACCAATTTGGACCTTGATAAATTTGTTGAAATATTTTATTTTTCAATATTATTTTCAGTTATTAAACTTGAAAAATTTAAATTCACGGTCAACATTTTGTTCTCTCAGAACATCATGTTTGTACGATGTGTAGCGGTTGTGCTGTTGTAACAGAACGCCGAGCCAGGACGAGCAGCGCGCAGGTGTGGAAAGAAGAAAAGAATAGTATTCGTTTGGACAGGTGTTTCGTTCCTACCGGGCACTCATCAGCAGCCCAAACACCTATCAGAACAGCATCGAAGTTTTTTTCTTTTATAGACCCCATGAATCACTTAGTTAGTTTTTGGTGTTTTTATTCATTTTATGGATCGTAAGTTTTAATAGTTAGGATTTGCGATCCACCAGACGCGATGTAACTTACTGAAAAACATGTGCAGCACTGCTCATTTGTGGTGAGCCATCCAACGCCGTCTAAAATTATAAAAATTAAAATAAAAAATATTAAAATATCAAAACAAAAATCGAACGTGAACCTTCCTGATTGACTTCCCGGCATCGAGCCAGATGTAATGGTTGGAAGAGATGAGGGCTGTCCTGTTCCACTGGAAGTACCTCATCGTCTCCACCAAAAAATCTGCCATCTTGCTGAAGGGACCGAGCGTGCGTGCCAGGGTGCTAAATGTTTCTTTGTCGTTGAAGTCCGAATCGGTGGCCACCCAAGAGATGATGGGCTTGTTCCAGTATGAGGCTAGTTCTGCTGATGGTCTGCAGGCTTTGTTGGTGGTCGGTCGATGTTTATGCAACATAATGATGATGATGATGACAAACAAAATAATAATAATATAAATTTTATAAATATAATTAAATAATTAATATAAATATATTAATAAATGTAATAATAACAAAATTACCACTAATTATAATAGTTATTATTATTTTTATTTATATTATTTTTAATATTATGATAACAAATTAATTAATTAATAAGATAATAATTATTTGGACTGACCGACGGAACAAGGAGGACCAATGAAGACGTCCACATCCTCCCTGGCCATCAGCTTCACAATATTGCCCACAGCCACCTTGCTACTGCAGCCTGAGTCCAAACTGACCACGCTAAGTTTCGTGGAAGATTTAAAAGTAGAACTCGAAAATGTAAAGACTGCTTGTTAAGTCATGTTAACTAAGCCGCTGTTTTTTTTTTATTTTATTTATCTCATCGATCTTTACTGTTACTTCTAAACAACAAAAACAGTTACTATTAATTTCACCGCCACCAGAACTACTACAATTACTTCTACTACCATCACCACTAATAATACTACTACCACTATTGCCACTAGAACTGCTTCTACTAATACTACTACTACTACTATTACTATTATTATTATTATTAGTAGTAGTAGTAGTTGTTGTTGTTGTTATAGTAGAAGTAGTAAAAGTGGTAAAAGTGGTAATAGTAGTAGAAAAAGTAGTAGTAGTAGTGGTGGTGGTGAAGTTAGCGAAGTAGTTAGTGTTGTTATTATTATTATTAGTAGTAGTAGTAGCTGTTGCAAATTGTAAATTAATTGGTTATTTGGTAGATTATTTCCGTAAATGAAAGCCAGAATAGACGGAACCTGAAATTCATGACGTTTGCGAGCGTCGGATCGTTGTGTATGCGCTCGATGGCCAGAGAGATTGCACTGGCACTAGTGAGGGCGCTGAAGTCCTCGAACGCTGCATTCCACGGCGCCAGGAATCCAATCTTGAAGTGGAGAGGCCGCTGAGATATCGTTTCATTGTGCCAAGATGCGTTGATGACGTCGGCAGGCCGGCCATTTAAATAAATGACGTCATCAGATCCATTTCCCTTACGGCCGACGGTAGTGAGAGTGCTGATGTCCCGATCGTCGTAATCGTCCGAGTCAGGATCAGAGGATTGTGTTGTTGAAGACGGGATAGAGGATGTGTTGTTGTTGTTGTGGTGGTTGTTGTTGTTGCTGTTGTTGTTGTTGACGTTGTTGTTGCTGCTGTTATGTGTCAACCCGTTGGAAAAAATGAAAAAGATGACAATGATGAGTAAAACTGACGTTAATCTTTTTGAAGCCATTTGAAAGTTCGAACACATCTTTCTTCTTTAAACGTTGGAAGGACAACGAATGATTTGAAAACCATTTTATACTACCATCATATATATATATATATATATATATACATATATACATATACATATATATATATATATATATATATATATATATATATATATATTGTATATATCCAGTACATACACACACAAATATATGCAAAATATATAATTTATATCTGATATATATATATATATATATGTGTGTGTGTGTGTGTGTGTGTGTGTGTGTGTGTGTGTATGTATATATAATATATATTCGTTCACAAATGAATGGCCCCAGAAACGAGTAGTAGGATAATGGCTGTAGCGGGACGTCTATTTCGGATTTCAATAAATGATTAAATTAACAAACGGAAAACATGAACGAACCAAAATGAATGAATAAATAAATTAATTAACAAATTAATTAATTAATTAATTAATTAGTCAACGAACGATCGAATGAATGAATGATTGAATGACTGAATGAAGGAATGCACTGGAAACACACGCATCGTGAAGCAGGTGCATATTCCACTGCCAGTCAAACACGACAATTCAATTTTCAATCGACGAGCACGGATGACGGAGAAAAATTGTGTCGACATGTTTTTACAATTTTTGAAAACTATGCAACTGTTGCGTTGTTGAAACATTATAAATGTCTATTATGGTTTACAGATCATGGTTTGTCAATGTTCAGTTCATATAATGAACTGCGATTAAACTTCAAAGACTTACATAAATAAACTACTTAAGGAGCTTGGTTCTGCTATTGTAGCAACTGGGTTCAAATGCAAAGACCTCCACCTACCACATGCGTCTGTGATGCGCTGAAGAATTCATGCGAACTCCCGCTTACACCCTTGCAACATCAGGCAGCACTGCATCGTAGCCTACAGTCTATGTTGGCCCATTTTTATATCCTTCTAGAATTAAAGGATTTCAAAATTTTCAAATTTTGAAATCGTTAAATTTTTTGGGGTTTTTATAGTTTTAGTTGGTGAATTTTTTGAAAAACTCTTTTATTAATTTGATTTAGATAGAATTAAAAAATTTTTCTACCTCAGTGTTAGTAGATTATTTTTTTCTTCGTTTTACAACAATAATTATTGTAATGGTTTCGCCAAAAAGTGTCCATCAAATTTTATCGTAGTATCAGAAATTAAAAGTGTATTAAAAAACTGATGTAAAATATTTTTGAATGCACTGGTTATTTGAACAGAAACAGTACCGAACATTGAACTACACAAAAGAAGTGAAATGGAGCGTTTGATCTGAACGGTGACCTGGAAGCAATGACGTCACTACACTCTATTTGTACGCTGGTAAACGATCACCTGCTGGAGTGAAGTAATAATAATAATAATAATTATTATTATTATTATTATTATAACGATATAAACATTTATACAGCACCGATTCGCACAGCTGCTTCAAAGGCGTTCAGAGCCTGTATTGAAAAGATGAGTCTTTAAAACTTTTTTAAAAACACTCAACGAGGAACATTGTCTCGACTCAGGAGGTAACGCATTCCGACACTAGGAGTGGCCTGACGAAAGCCGCGGCCAGCGAGGTTGAATTTAATACTCAGTAATATGCGTGACGTCATTGCTTCTTTTGCCGCCAGTAAAGTGCTGTTCACCTCTGATTTATTGGTACAATGGATCAAACTTCGAGACGCCAACAAGCAGCATTCAAAACAGATTGAACATCATCTTGCTCTGACAAGTTGATCAAACGCATCATCACAAAAATTAATTCTGTTGCAGGCGTAACTGTAGGCACGAGCTATCAGCTCAACTGTTAGGTATTATCTTATCGCTCATAGTCTGTGTTGTTGAAAATAGCATTACAAAGTTGACTGTTCATCGAGCTGGATCTTACGAGTCACCGGGTTTTTAAATTTATCTAATTAACAAAGTTTATAAGGTTTTCTCAACTACTTATATTAAGAATTATTTGTATTTAATGCCAGTTTCGCTTATAGTCATATAATGTTTATCTGCTTGAAAACTGTATGCGGCACTCTTTGTGGGCCATATACAGCGTCACGTGTCAATTTGTGGCACTGGTATCTTTCATTCAAAAGCAACATTGACGTCACACACACATTCAATACACGGATGAACATTGCAAATTCTTATATTACATATTACAAACACTTCTAGGTCAACGTTAAGTGCTATAGTTCATTTCTTATAGTAACTATTTTTATCAGGGACGAAGAGCTCATATCAGTTATACGCATGGATATATATACATATCCATGGTTATACGTACACCAGAAAAAAGATACTAAATACGCATAAATATTATGTAACAGCATAAAAAAAATTTTTAAATAATTAAAACGAATAAAATTTTTAAAAAAGGAATAAATATTTATTAATAAATATAATTAACAAAAAATATTAAAATTTTAAAATTTGAGGAGTTTGATGAGGAATTGTTATCGAATCTAAATTATTTCCTAAGTATTTATCAGATATATTAATTGAACTTAAACGCCCCGGTTTACGATCGTCTTCTTTTCGCTTTTTCTTAACTCGTGTTAAACACTCTTTTGCCAAATCTGCTTTTGCTTTTTCTGGTCCTTTTCTCTGGAACTCTCTACCTACTTCTCTGACTACTTCTCCATCACTTGCGAAGTTCAGAGCGAATCTCAAGACCCATCTGTTTTCAAAATTCATTGAGGAGCGCTGTTGAACATCGCGGAAATAGCGCTTTACAAGCTAATTGATTGATTGAAACTAGTCTGAGACCAGCCCATGGATATAATTAAGATATTATATATATCCATGAACATGAACAAGCCTCTAAAAATGTGCGAGAGTTCGTCCGAGGGCTACTATAGGTGTTATAAGTACGTGTATTTTATTCTTTATGCATGTGTGATAGTGGGCAATATGTGTGTAAAAAAAACCTAAATAAAGTAGAAAATTTATTTTTTATAATATTTTTCAAATAAAAAAATTAATTATGAAGAAATTATTTGTTTCAATCATTTTTATGCCATTTTTACCGATACTTTATTATCGCTCTATATGTTCCTTAATCCAACCGTGCATATCTTTTACTGCTTTTTTTTAACTTTAGTAAAATGTCAACAACTCGACTATACAAATTTAAACTTTTTCAAAATAAATTTTGTGTAATATATTATTATAATGGTTTACAGTTAATTACATTGTTTGTTGTTAATTTAAAATATAATTAGTATTAAGTATAAATATTTTACATTATATGGTATTGAAATATTTTAAGTTCTAAAAAGATTTAAAATTTATATTTCTTTTAAATGAACTCTAAATATTATGCTAAGTTACGTTTAGTTTTTTAAAATGTTTATTTATATATAGTTTAATTTTTTTTACTGTGACATGTCTTTTCAAAGCGAAATCTGAACTGAGTAGATAGATTTATTTTTTTTTACATTTTCTTCAGGTGAGCTTATTTTTTTATTTTAAATCCAATAAATTTTTTACGTTGCACACTTTGATTAGTAAGTAAATTAGTAGAAAAGCAAGAGTTAAGAAACTGAAAAGAGTAGAAGATTCTGAAGAGTTGGATCTACCCTCTACTCTACCTACATCTCTACCTTCTACCTACCTACAGATGTTTGGTACCTACTAGGATGCATGGTCTCTATTTTCATTTTTGTATTTATTTATTTAGGAGTGGTCCCCAAAGTAAAGATGGTTGGCCCTCTGAATTTATTTATTAATGGATGGTTGTGCCTTGACTTCATGACCTTTTAAAATTTAATGATTAAAATTTAGTCATAATGATATCCTTCTCTTGGGACAAAAGTATCTTACTCTTCTTGCTATTGACTTTCATCTGCTTTTGATACTGTTGATCATATTATTCTCTTGAGACTGTTAGATTTCACATAGAAAGTTTGGATTGGATCTCAATACCCATCTTTTTAAAATTCGTTGAGCAGCTCATCATAGAAATTTTTTTTTATAGAATATTTGATTGATTGGTTGTTATTATTTATTTAGATTATTATTTAATACATTTAGTTAGACGATTGGTTTATTATTAACAGTTCTTAAATTAGTTTGGATGATCAGATGTCAATTTATTTATAAATGACTGGTCCTAAGTTTATTTTTAAGCATTCGGATTTCTATTGTTTGTAGTATATTAAATGTTAAATGAAATAGAAGTCATCAACCAATTTGTCAATTCAATTACGCCAGCCTTCCACATTTTTATTTGTTCTGCAATTTTCTTTCTCTGTATCTATTTGCATTACGTGCAAGGTGTTGTGGTTTCACCAGGTCAAATGGCCTATCATTTCCAACATTTTCTGTTATGGCCTTAAAGTAAAAGTCTTAATGATTATTTTAATGGTTATGTAAAATTTGAATGGCAACAAATCTACCTGTTTTACAATTTCTAAAGCAGACATAAATGGTTTATCTATAGCATTTTGGTATGTAGCAGCTCTTATCTTAGCCAACTGCACAGCTCCAGTGGTTGCAGAACATGTGTGTTCTTGCTTGGAAACAAAGCAGTGATTGCTTTCAATAACTCTGGCTTTACAGCCACTTGTTTTCTTGGTGCACACCCATGTTACATTTCCACCTTTTGTCTTTGATTTTATAGTAAAATAAAAACCATCACTGCTCACCAAATGATTGCCACCTCTTTTTGTTGCATTTTCAACAATTTCAAGTTCTCTCTCGTGGACCACTGTCAACTATTTCATCTGAGTTTTGATGTTGTAATATTGAGGGTTCATTAAAAATTGAAACAAGGATGTTTGCTTCAAGGTTTCCATCTGATATGTGTATGCCATTCCTTTCAGTGGAATTCAGTACTGGATTTGAGGGATCCAGAGGCAGTTGGAATCCTTCCATTTGGTTCGGTTCTTTATCAACTTTTACACAACTGTGGCAAGTGTAAGGCAATTCTTCTTTATCTGAATTTAAGATAATTTTCAGATCAAATTTAAAATCAACTCTTGAACTAGTATACAATTCATGATATATTTTTCAAATGAGAATAATTTAATTTGGATGACTATGTTGCCATGCTAATGCATTTTTAAGCAATTATAAAATAATTCAAGCTCTGTGTATGCACGAATGCATTGAATTTATGTATTATGTGTTACACTGATTGATTGATTGATTGATTGACACTAGTCTTACCTTTAGTTCAACATTTTCTTCATGTTTTGGGTGTTTACACTTTAAAAATATTTAATAACGTATTATTTAATAATAAACCATTCATTTTTTACAACTATTTTCGAAATAAACGAGAAGATTATGTAAGATTGAATATGAAAAAACACCTAGATAAGCACGCGCTTTAGAGAGAAGAATCCTAAAAACTTACAATAACGTAAGTGGTAAAAAGCTCAACATTAAAAATTGCATAAATCTGTGACTATGTTATTCTATTTTTTATGTTTGCCAAATTTTGGCAAGCTTTATAAAATTAATTAATTAATTCGATTCAATTCTCGTTGCAAAATCATTCATTAGCAAGTGCATGTATGTAGAGTTATAGCTTATATTCTAGACATTTAATAATTCATAAACATAATGTGCGTACAGGCTTGTTAACATTGAAGTATGTAATAATCTTTGCAGTGTATGATGTTAAGTCAGCGCAACTCAGAAGCATCTCTAACGATACTGCAAGTGAAAAGTAGTGTCGCCACCACTGCTTGCATTTCGAAAATCGCTACTGCTACTTTTTTATATATATTTGTTGAACTAGACGCACACTCCTGTAAAATTTCTTAATGTACTTAATTGTAAATAATATGGTGCTGTAAAAATTAATAAACTGTTTTAAATAACACGCAGTTTTTTGTATGTCAATCATGAGTTTTAGAATTCTAAATTAATTGTCGGAATTGGCTATTTATCTCCTCTTATCACGTGGTAAATCCACATGGTACACACACCCACGTGATAAATCCATGTGGTAAGATCACGTGGTAAGAGGATATATAAATAATCCTTCAAATGCAAGTATCTGACATTTTAATCTAAATTATAACCCTATTCACAATTTGCATTTTTTTTGAACACAACGGCACAACAAAGATGAAAAACTCTTGAATATGAATTTCAACCTTTTTTAAAATTTAACTAAATTTTCATAATTATTAAAAAAATTAATCAGCGGTTTACAGTTCACACTAATAAGCGACTAAAAAATTATTTAGAAAAAAAATTCTTACTCTTGATAGCAGTGGTGTACCTGTAGCTTGAATAACCTGTTCCACACTTCCGATGACACCATCGGTTACATACATCACAAGTCAAAGATGGATGCCTTGAGGATACTACTTTGTTACAAACAATGCAATTATCTGACGACATCTCGAAATTAAACAAGACAATAGAAAATTATACTGATGGACTAAACTTACACGCAAATGAATTTGAAAAGAATTGGATGCAAATTTTTTTTTTAAGTAGCTAAAAAATAATTCAATGTCTATGGTATGCAAAAAGACTTGAATACCCAAAGACTCAACTAAAAAAGTTTTTAATACTGTGAAAGCTTTTCATAAAAATAAGAATAAAGTTGTTTATTATTCTTATAAACAATATATTAATGTTCTAAATGTGAAAAGTACATTAAGAACTTGTAACAAATAAAAACTACGAAAAAGAACATTTGGTACCATTTATCATAACATAGAAAAAATGCGACAAATTATTGATTTAATGGTACAATGTAGGATTTGAAATTATGTATTTGACATGAAAGTTGATCTAGAAGCATTTTCTTTATCCAATCATCCAAGCCTTTTTTGCCGAACTCACCCTGCATCAATCAATTAAAATAGATAAGGAACTTTTCTCGCATCAACTAAACTGCATAACGGAAAGAATACCATAGAGTGATTCCAGTCTAAAATTCCATGAGATAAATCGTTTGTAATAGAACGTCTCATGGCTAATTGTTTAATTTTGTAAAATTCAAGACAAATCGTTTAAAAGTATTTTTTATTCAGTAGTTTTTTAGGAGGCCGGAATCAGTTTATTTTTCATAATTTTTATAATTTTAATTTTATAATTTTTATAATTCAAGATAAATCGTTTAAAAATATTTTTTATTCAGTAGTTTTTTAGGAGGCCGGAATCAGATTATTTTTTATCTGACTTCGACATCCTGTGTTTTTTTACATTATAAAGATAACTTTATTTTGATTAGTGAATGGCTATTAAAAATTAATTTATGCAAAAATTATGTTTGATTTTTAATTTTATAATTCTATTTTGTTAAATAGAATGCGTGAATAATTAAAATTTTTTAGAAATTTCCTTGAAAATAATTTTTAAAATTTTTTTCGAATTATCACAGCTATATAGTTATATTTAGCTTATATTTATTAGCAACCTTTTCTATTAATAAATTTAGGGAGTTAAATACATTTTCAAGAATCTCACTTTGTTCTATTCTGATGAAAATTTAAAAAATTCAAATGACCTTTGAAACTATCTCAAATTTATTATTACGTATAATTTCAAATATGACATCAATTCAATTATGTTGATCGATATCGTTTGTCCAACCTGACATCAATTACGCGGTTTCTTATGAATACCGAGTAACGCACACAATTGAATTACAAATTTTTAATTAATTTTAATGTTATTTTTTATGTCACGAAGAAGTATCTAATTATTATTTACCAATTAAAAGACCATTATTAATGCAGTAATTTATGAAATCTACTAAATTTCTAGCGTTGGATAGTTTTTTATTACATTTCGTGGTTCAAATATTTTGAAATATAATGAAAACTATTCAACGCTAGAAATTCGGTAGATTTCATAAATTACTGTATATTTTTTTTTTTTAATTCGAAAAATAAGTTTATTTTGAATTTTAATAAACTAAACGTTCACCAAAAAACTTTAGTGAGAAAAATCGAAAAAACGAACTACAAACATATTAACGCCAAACATTCGGCAGAATCCATAGAATATTGCAAAAATATATATATATATATATATATATATATATATATATATGTTTGGCGCCAAACATTCGGTAGAATTTATAGAATATTGTAAAAATTATGGTCTATTACCAACATATATATATATTTTAATTTTTAATTTTAATTTAATTTAACACAATTTTATTAATGGAGACCTGAAGCAATGCTTATATATAAATATATATATATATATATATATATATATATATATATATATATATATATATATATATATATATATACTGTCGTTTATACAGTGTTTAGTTTTAGAAGTATCTAACTATGGCTTATTTAAAAAATCGATTTTTGACTTAATTAAGGGCATTTTTTTTACATGATATAATTTAGTTATTTTATAAGGATAAAGTTATTTTATAAGGATAAACATCTAATATGAATTCAATTGTTTTGTTTAATTTGATAAATTTTGAATTTTGATGGTCATTTTTGTTTTAAGTAATTTCTGCTCATGTTTGGTTTAATTTAACTTGTTTTCATTGGCTAGCTATACGATTTTATATTCATTTATGTTGTTATTTTCATGTAGGTATATGTTTTTATTTGGTTTGAGTGGCCGCACAAGCTCATTTGAGCTTTCGTGTCTCCATGCTTTTTGCTGAAAAAAATTGAATAAAATATATATATATATATATATATATATATATATATATGTATATATATATATATGTATGTATATATATATATATATATATATGTTG
>NW_008704742.1:82892-92966 GCF_000326865.2 Helobdella robusta | reverse complement strand
ACACACATATTAACGCGAAACATTCGGTAGAATTTATAGAATATTGTAAATATATATATATATATATATATATATATATATATATATATATATATTCATGCTAAAAGATACAACTCATTTGTATGTTTTTCTGAATAAACTAATATTAAATTCTCTTGCGTGCATTATTTGGTTGGCTAAAATATTTTTCTGTTTGTTGGTTGGTTCGTCACGTTATGGCATATTAGCGGATTGTTCTTGTCATGTTATTATTATTTGATATATCCACTACCATCATTTTATTTTTTACTATATATGCGGCATGAATTGTTTAAAAATGAAATGGAAATTCGTAAATTTCAAATTAACATTCGGATTATCCATATTTGTAAAAAAAACAGGTGGTGAACTGATGACCTACTAGCAGCATATTTTAACATTCATATCTGAACCCTCCATCTACCCCATCGAAACCAAAACTGCTCCTCCATCGTCTCATCATTCGAACGGTCTGACCAAGGACATCACCTTAGCTCAAGAGCCAACATGACGACCTCCATGTACAGCTTTACGATGAACAGGAGGAGACTGCAGAGTTGTCGCCTCATCCTTCTCACCTCTCTCTTCTGGTTCATGGTCTACGTCTTTCTAATTATGTACTTCCTCGATTGTGGTGCTAGGCAACCTTGCGGGCATGATCCGGTTGGTTAATTATTTTTATGCCTGTTGGCTAGTTTGCCAGTTGATATGTTGGTGGTTTGTTGTTGTTGTTGTTGTAATTATTATAATTATTGTTTGGTGTACGATGATCTCCACTACTTACTACCTTCTTATCATTCAGAGCATTTACAGCTCAACCCCAACCTTATCCATCCAATGTTTTGAAAGAAGTACTAACCTTTAGCAACTGTTTCAAGCATTCTACATTTATTCTTCTTTGCAGAGGCGTTACAAATCTGTCGTTTCGTTTCCTGCACGCATTTCTTCTTTCTATTTATGAGCTAACTCACTTGTCTACATTAAAATGAACAACAGTAACAGTTGACGATGACGATGACACTGTCGGCATTAGGCAGTAATGGACATCATCATTACAAAGGACGAACAATCACGTCACCACACACGCACGCATCACCACACACGCACACACTTATACACATCACCACACACACGCTCATCACACACGTGCACAATACCACATACACACACGCACACACACACACACTCTCCATCGCAGATGGTGACCAGAATACCCATGATGATGACCACATTCATGCCCACCACTCCACAACCTTATCAATCTCTCTGGAGCAGATTCGTCAACTTTTTTACAAACTGTTCGTTTATAAATTATTATCCCGTTCTATTTTTGTATTTCTTATTTTTATAAAGTTCAGTTTCTTTCACTGATTGTTCGAATACATTTCATTAGGCCAATTCTATAGTAATTATTAACTTTAACTTATTGAAATACACGGTGATGATGTAAATAAGTAATTTCTAAATTTTACACATGTCGAATGTTATGACGATATTGAATGCATGGGAGATGTTCTGTTGAAAAGTGTTCAAGGTGCAGAGCTACGGCGAGATGGGCAGTGCGGTGGTCATTCCGAGAGAGAGGGAGGCCGAAGCGAACGAGATGTTCAAGATCAATCAGTTCAACCTGCTGGCCAGCAATCTCATGTCCATCAATCGGTCACTGCCTGATTATCGATCCAGCAGGTTAGGTCGTTTTGCCGGTCGATGTCGATTGTTTTGTTGTTGCTTGCCTGTTTGTTTTGTCATGCTGTCACGTATTTTGAGGTTTGTTTCTGTTTTGGGGATTTTTTTTTGTGTTCTTGAATAGTTTTGGTTGTTGTTGTAGTTGTTAATAATGTTGATGTTGTTGTTGTTGATGTTGTTGTTGTTGTTGGTGTTGTTGTTGTTGTTGTTATAATGGTGTTGTTGTTGTTGTTACATCTTGCATTGTGTTCTTTTTTTATTTGGAATTGGATATTTGTTGCATTGTTTTTGTAAAATTGAATTTTTTGTAGCTAGGGTGTTATTTACATGCACCACGTACATTCACATGCACCACATACATTCACAAGCATCACATACATCACATACATTCACATGCGCATGCACCACATACATTCACAAGCATCACATACATTCACATGCACATGCACCACATACATTCACACGCTTCACATACATTCACATGCACATGCACTACATACATTCACAAGCATCACATACATTCACATGCACTCGCACCGCATACATTCACATACACGGCATGCATTCACAAGCACCATATACATTCACAACATACACGCTGATATTCACGTGCATTGCACCATACATTTGATTGCGATTGTCAGTTGGTTCATGAATAACAAGGAATGTGGCACTTTTACCAGCTTAGCTAACTCGCTTGCAAAAATAATTTTTTTTTGAAATTAATGAGCTTATTATCGAAATATAACAAACAATTTCTGACCAGTGGACAACAATAATAAAACAAGCGGTGGGGATTGATCTGATGTTATGTTTGGCATGCATGTTTGAGTGAAATAAATGTTATCCTGAATTTTGTACCCAAGTTGTCAGTCAAAGTCCTATGCGTCGAACCTGCCCGACTCGAGCATTGTGATCGTCTTCCACAACGAGGCCTGGTCGACCCTGCTGAGGACACTGTGGAGCATCATCAACAGGTCACCACTGCACCTCCTCCGCGAGGTCATCCTCGTCGATGATGCCAGCGAACGAGGTCTGCCTGCTGTCGTGTGTCGTGTGGTAATTGGTGGTGGTGGTGATTTGGTAGGGGAAGGGGTTCATGTTGGGGCCTCATCAATTATGATCGAGGCATTATGAATTGAGATTGCGAGATAGATTTCGTAATGTTGTTGCTCGTCAACCAGTGTGACCATGCGTGAGGCTGCCTACCATCGTGTACGTGATCATAATGCGTACGTGTTGATGTTGTGCATGGTTGAGTGCTGCATGAATTCGATCATGGTGTATGGCAGTTGGTACGGTATATTCATTCATGTTCGTCATTTTGTCATTCATAAAAATCATTGAACGATCAACTGACCATCACAAGATTTCTTGAAAGAGACATTGGACAAGTACGTGGCCACTCTACCGGTCAACACGTTCGTCCTCCACCTCCAGAACAGGAGTGGTCTCATTAGAGCGAGACTCAAAGGTTTAAACCGTCTTGTTGTTACTTGGTGTTCAATGAAAAAATGTTGTCGCAAATATGAAGATTGGCACTACAACCTGCCAAGTCAAATCATCAGCACCTTCGTAATAGCAGCCATCCAACTAACAACCATGCAATAGGAGCAGAGGTGGCTAAAGGGCAAGTGATCATCTTCTTGGATGCCCACATCGAGTGCACGGAAGGGTGGATCGAACCTTTATTGCATGAGATCAAGATCAACAGGTCCCTTCATTAAATTCATCCATTCGTTCATTCATTCGTTCATTCATCATTCATTGTACTTTCATTCAATCCTAATTACATAAGGCGGCATTCAATGTAAGCCGAAACACTTAACAATTCATGACATCGGCGCAAACACACTTTGATGCTGTACAAAATCGGAAATCGTAGACAACCAATCCCATGCATGGTCACACACACACACGTTCACACTAGTTGTACAAGAGTGAACGCGTTCTCTTACTTCCACCAAGACGAAGTCGTCGAAACCATTCGAAACTTGAATCTTGCCTCTTTCTTTCTCACTCTCTTTCTTTCTTTTCTCTCTCTCTCTCTCTCTCTCTCCCACCCACACGCACGCACGCACACACACACACACACACACACACACACTGGAACGACAGGAAGACCATAGCATGTCCCATCATTGATGTGATCAGTGACAAGAACTTCGAGTACAAGACAGGATCTGACGTCATCTGGGGTGGATTCAACTGGAGACTCAACTTCAGGTTTCCACATTGTCAATGTTATTTATAACTATTACATGAAGAAAATAAATAATGGTGATGTTGGCGATGGTGGTGAATGTGATGGTGATGACTATGCTGTTAATGTTGAATTTGAATTTTCGAATTTATCAAGTAGGATTTTGGATCAAACTCTCGTTAAATAACTTCATTCATTTATTTATTTTCAAACGTCATACAAGATGCCTTGTATAAGGTCTTGTGGGTTCAGACAAAAATCACAAACAAAAAAAACAATTCAAAAAATTTACTAAAAAAAATGTAAATAGTCAAATATTCATGGTAACGAGAACAAACTTCCTCAACCGACAGATGGTACAAAGTTTCGAAGGAAGAAATGGTGAGAAGGAATGGCGATAACACAGTGCCACTCAGGTTCTTTCCTGCATCTGTTTGTTCGTTTGCGTGTTCGTTTGTTCTTGTGTTCGTTTGTTCATTTGTTTGTGTGTTTGTTTATGTGTTTGTTTGTTTGCTCTCTCTGTCCATCCGTCTGTCTGTCTGTCTGTCTGTCTATCTATCTATCTGTTTGTCTATATGTCTGGCTGCATAAGTTTGTGTGTGCGCGCGTGCGTGTTTATGTGTACATTTTTTTGTTTACAAGTTAAGAGTTTTAATGTTTGTTGAGAGTTTTTTGTGGCTTCATGCTTCGATTTGGTGGGCCAATTGTATTTAATGTTGATAATCACGTTGTTGAGTGTTAATGTGAGGTTGGCCATGCAGAGTAGAATGTTCATGTTGGTCATCATTTCATTGCGTGATCTCTAAACGAAGGCATCAGTCAGTTAGTCAGTCAGTCAGACGATGATGACATTCAACTGCAGTACATTCTCTTCTCTCGTTTTTATATGAGCTTGCTTGTGCATTTTTCTTACCATCATAACATGAATGTGATTACACGATTATTGCTTGTGCATGTCTTCCATTTGTCTGGATTTTGTGTGTTGTTGTACGTTATTTTTCGAGTAAATGTGTGTGTTGTTTAGATATTCATCCAAAAGTACATTGTTATAGTTAAGTTTTTATTTGTGTGTGGATATATAGTTAGTTTATTTATTTGGCTTCTAACTATGTAGATTTTGAAACCGTTTTACAGGCGTTCATCTTTTTTCTTTTCGCCACTTTCTTCCTTGCGGCCTTACTCCATTGCAAACCATCGTGTCCGTGTCTCCAGTTATTATTTGTGTGTTATTCCTTCATCAGTTTGGAGCAGACTGCCATCTCGCTTTAGAGGCCGCACTTCACTGGCTACTTTTAAGAATAAACTAAAAACTCATTTCCTCACAACTGGCTAGCTACAGTCACTAATAGTAATTAAATAGTGTCACCTCTAATGTTATAGTACTCATCTTATAGGATTGTATTATGTACAATAGTCCTCTGGCAAAGAGCGCTTCCATTGCTTGCCCTTATCGTGATATAAGTTGTTATTATTACTATATTATTATTATTATTATTATAATTATTATTATTGTTATTATCATTTTCAATATTATTATTATTATTATTATAGGATTTTAATAGGATTTAATAATTTGAGATTTCATAATTATTTCATTATTGATATTTGGTACTTGGAGTTAGAAAATAAAAGGATGTTCTCATTATTGTTATTATGTAAATAATTACATTGGCGATCCGTGTCCCGACCGTTCACGTTGCTCGTGTGCATGCACTGCGTTGTTCCGTTACTCTGCTCATCTCAAGGATCTGATCATCATTGAATGCCCCGCAGTTGATCACCTGACATCGTCATTACCTTAATTAATCTCACCATCAATTTTCTAACATAATATGATGATGGGAGGTGTTGATGGGAGATGTTGATGGTGACTACAACACCACTATCATCACCACCACCGCAGAACCCCCACAATGGCTGGTGGACTGTTCGCCATCGATAGGAATTATTTCTACGAGATTGGTGCGTACGATCCGGGGATGATCATCTGGGGAGGGGAGAACGTTGAAATGTCTTTCAGGGTCAGTGTGGGGTGGTGATGAAATGATGGATATGATTTTTATGCCCCGATGGTGAAGATCTTTCTTATGCTGGTTATGGTTATGGTGATGGTGGTAACGATTGTTAAGCTGGACGTGATGATGATAGTGAAGACGAAGATGATGATCATAATGAAGACGAAGATGATGATTTTGAAGAGGCGATCACGTCGAATAAAACCCACAGGTGTGGATGTGTGGCGGGCAAGTGTTGATAGTGACCTGCTCACGAGTGGGCCACGTCTTCAGGGAGACTTCCCCCTACTCCTGGCCCGGTGGGGTCGTCCACATTCTCGACAACAACTTCCTCAGGACTGTCGAGGTCTGGATGGATGAGTACAAGGAGTTTTTCTACAAGGCAAATCCCGGTTTGTTTGTTGCTTGTTCTTTCGTTCGTTCGTTTGCCCATTTTTTTGTTTGCTCATTTGTTTGTTTAATAGACTTGTATTTTTATCTTCTGAATTAAAGTCAGAAAATATTTTTATCTAGTTAGCGTTCAGCGCATTTTTCATAATTTTTCAAAATTGTTCTTCTGATGTGGTGACTGATGCATCAGTCGTTCACAGAGCAGAAACCTCACACGAACGTCGACATGCAGACGTGCACTCGCTCATCACAGATACGTTATAGACCTCATAAATACATTGTACGGTACACATTGCTTTACCTACATGCCTTGCACATCCACACATGCATGAACTGATCGTCTTCACGTTGGTTGGATTGGGGTGAAACGTATCTGCGGGATGTGCTCCACCCCCCCCCCCTCCCACATCGATCGCTGGCAGCAGGCACAACAAGTTGCGACGTGCTGGCTGATCGAAGCGGGCGCAGCAACTTGGCCGAATCAGAATCGCCGGCACATCCGACTGCGGATGCAAGTGGGTCACTCGGTCTTTTCCGCAGTTGTCCACTACAGCAGACGAAATCCTTCTTCAGAGAAGGATTTTTGTTGGTCTATCTATACAGAATAAGGATGAGAGTCCGACTCTTCTTGAAAGAGAGATGTTAATTTTCTGTCTGATTTTTTCTCACAGCCTTTCCCATGAAAGAGTATGGCCGCAAGGTGGCGGGGATTTGAAGTCAGAGTCTTGTTGCTCCTTTCTTAACCTTTTTCACTGCATATCTATTCCGTTCTGTCCATGGTGATGGCGACCAAACATTATTACGAATGCCTTTATAATTCTAAAATAACAGAAACAGCTGTTTGTATAATACAATGGATTTGATCAGTAAACTCCAGTGAACCTCTCATTAAATGCATCTTAATGCTATCAACAAATCGTAATGGTTGAACATCATGGTCAGACTAGCAAAACCTCACCAGCACACACTTTCCTCATCCATTGCACTCACGTCATACATCATTATCAGGTGCGCGAGCGTCGTCGTACGGAGATATATCCGAGAGATTGAAACTGAAGAAGAAGTTGAACTGCAAGCCGTTCAAGTGGTACCTGAAACATATCTACCCGAACTCCAACATACCTCTCGTCTTCTACTCCCTCGGATCTGTACGTGCTTCTTGTTCTTTGTGTCGTCCAGGGGATGGCGGCCTCTCATCTTATTTGTTATCTTTCGGGCTCGGCCATCCGTTTGAACAAATGGGTATTCGGGCCCGGGAGATATAAAATAAGATGTAGGACACATAGAGGTCGTCATTCCTGTCTTGATGTTATCTGCCGGTGTCGCCAGCATTTTCGATGCTGTTTGTTGTGTTTGTGTGTGTGTGTGTTTCTGTGTTTATTAGTTGTTTCTGGCAGACGCGCGCTTATGTTAGAGTCGGTGATGTTACAAACACTTCATCGGCTTTGAATTTTTTTTTCGGTAATTAAAGAGAGAAACTTTGGTGGCTGTTGAGGTGACATGGGACTGAAATTTATTTAATCAATAATCCTTATAAGGTTTCTGCTTGTTGCGGCCGTTTATAATGCACGGGTCGATTGGAGGTACTTCGGTTGCTGTTTGTCCTGCTAATTAACTCGTTATTCACCTATAAATATTTAATGGGTTGTGTTTGTTCTGAAGATGTTTTTAAAAATTGCAGATACATAATCCAATAAGTCAGGGGTGTCTGGACACCCTGGGTCACCAGCAAAATGAACAAGTTGGGTTGGCTCTGTGTCATAAGGGGGGAGGCAATCAGGTTGGTTGCTGAGTCTGTTGTTGAGTTTGTTGCGTTTTATGTTGTTGTCGTAGTTACTGTTGTTGCTGTTGTTTTTTGTTGTTTTTTTGTTGCTGCTGTTGTTCTTTTTAACGGTTTTGAACACTTAGACGGTGTAAAAGTATAAAAGGACATGGCATGACATAATGAGGATGGTCGCTGAGTCTGTTGCGTCTTATGTTGTCGTCGTAGTTACTGTTGTTTTTAACTGTTTTTAACATTTAAACGGCATAAAATGACATGATGAGTGACCTGACCGTATCACCTGTTGGTCAACAAACACCACGCCACACGCCACGTCAGGCCTTCTCGTACACTGCCGAGAAGCACATCCGCATCGATGAACTCTGCCTCGATAGTGTCGACCACTCGAAGGTCATCCTCACCCAGTGCAACTCGCGCCCCTCACAGAAGTGGTACTACGAGAAGAAGGTCCTCATGATGATGATGATGATGATGATGATGATGATGATGATGATGATGGTGATGGTGGTGGTGATGATGATGGTGATGGTGATGATGATGATGATGATGATTCTATTGTTGTTTTCTTTGGTGTTGTACTGCGTTGTTCGTTATGTGTTGTTTTGTAGCGTTGTTTGTTATTGAATGTTCTTGGCTCGTCAAATTTATATAGCTTTAAAGTGGCCAGCCGAACGAACACTCGTTAACACATAAAACATCTTTTAAATGTTTGTTTGTTGGGTTCCTGCACTCGTTAGAGTAATATAAAAATTAAATATATCCTATGGTATTGTTAGAGCGTTTTATTATTTTTTGTTTTTGTTTCTAATTAGAAGAGCCTGGCACTTGTTTTCAGGGCCTTTTTTTGGGGGAAGACACCTATTGTCATCATTTGACAAGCACTGCCTCATATTGAGGTAGTGCTTGTCATGTTGTTGAAATGAAGCAATTCCATCTAAATGTGTCCTACATTTATTGGCTAGTTATTGAGAATACTCACACACCAAACACACACAACATACATACACACACACACACACACACATGCATTTCGCATGATCTAACGACGACAACCCACACACAGTTGAAGACATTTCGCCACACAAAGTCCAACATGTGCCTTGAGGCGCCCAGAGGCGTGACCTTCGACAAGATGAACTACGTTGCGTTAGGTGGGCTTTTTTCCTTAATCTTCTTCTGTTTAAAATGTCTCACTCATTAGTTTTGTCTTGCTCGTCTGCTCCGATTTTTCATTTCAAATAACTCAATGATTACAGATAGAGACGTTCGAATATGCATGTAAAAATCGTAGAATTCTATTTTGGTCATTCTGCTTACTTTTTATCAATCTTGTTTCAACGTTAAGGAACGGATAGAGTTAATTTACTTTAAAATATTTCCATTTGAGCAGCCATCACGTGCAATGGCAATCCCCATCAGAGGTGGGTCCTCGAAGATTTCAACGAGACAAACTACAACGTGTGATCTTCACCATCATCATCATTCACTTCATCATCCTCTTCATCATCATCATCTTCTTCATCCTCCTCATTATCGTCATCATCAAGATGAAACCACACTCACCACTGCTCCTTCATCACGAAATCATCCGTCGTCCATCGGCACCTGGCAATGCAACATACAAGCTTACAAATTATTTTATTATTGTTTATGCAAATTTTACCTTTTCTGTGTATATGTGTTGTGTGTGTTTGTTTGTGTGTGCGGGTTTGTTTGTGTGTGTTTGTTTGTGTATGTGTGTGTGTACATCAGCATGTATATCATATGTGTGCGTGTGAATAGTCGGTATGCATATGCATAAATAAGAAGAACGTGGGATTGTTAACTAAATTTCAGTTAAGTAATTAATTAAGTTCTTCAACATTCAGTGTTGTTAATATATATATATATATATATATATATATATATATATATATATATATATATATATATATATATATATACATACACACAAACAAATAATTAATATTCATAATAGT
>NW_008704742.1:25799-80794 GCF_000326865.2 Helobdella robusta | reverse complement strand
ATATATATATATATATATATATATATATATATATATATATATATGTGATTCAATCGAATTTACCAGGTTGTATATATATATATATTTATGTTAGTTAATATATATATATATATATATATATATATATATATATATATATATATATAATATTTATGTATGTATGAAATAGAAGCAACATATCTTCGCTAACTTGCATTTTTTTTTCATTATTTTTGCAGATCGATTAGATGTGTTATGTTGGATATTATTTAAAATGCTGTAGTGATTATTTTTTGTTCACATGTTGTCTCGATTGGAAAGCTCTTCAAGAGATCCTGATAATCTCTCGCCAGATTGACCAAAATTTTTTTGGATAATTTTTCAGTTTAACGTTGTTGAATCCGATAAGAAGTATTCTAATTCTTTATCTTTGGTGTGACATTTAAGACTGTACCTGAAATAAGCATGCCTCTCTTTAACATACTTTGCATGTTCTGGAAAATGATTTTTTCGCGTTTTTGTTCATATTCATACTTTACTTTCTTTTTCTTTATCTCTTTCTCTGATTATCTATTTTACTTTATCTCTATTTATATATCCATCCATCTTTCTCTAGCTCACGAGGCATTGTTGTGAATAGCAGTTCATCTGGAAATGTTTGTTTAAAAAATGGATGTGGTTCTTTAGAAAGTTTCCAACCATGCTTCCGTTCCGTGGAATCTTGCCTACCTCAATCATCATCTCATTCATTTCTCCATTTGGCTACTTCCATTTCTTTTTCCTCACAAAATGTGTACGCAGATTGAATTGTGTATGTGTATGTGTATATATATATATATATATATATATATATATATATATATATATATATATATATATATATATATATTATAAGCTCTTTTTTGGAACATGTATGTATAAATTATGTATATATATATACAGTATTGTATCAATATAATATATATATATATATATTACTTAACTATTCATATTTATATTCATTCATTATTTATTTTAAACTATGATTGGCTTTTAAATATAATTTTTTGTAAATTTTGTTAACTATTCGTTCAAAACATTCTTGTATTAATTAGTTTTTGCTGTACATATATTTCATCCATCACACGATAGCACGATGAATTTTTATTCGGTTGTAATGATAATATTGTCCCATTAGCTGCCATGTTTTTATACGGTGTATTTGTCCGTGGGATGTTTCAGTTTCAACTGTCTTCGTGTTGCAAGTGTTGAGAAGCTGCTAGCGTGCATGATACTATCAGGTTTGTAGTGGTGGTGATGGGCTCATCAACATTTCTATCTAAGGAGCTGATCATTTTGTCCATGGGAGGTTGTTGTTCTGCTCTATCACAACTGAATCGCTTGTTTGCTTGTTTGTTTATTTTCACGTTCGCCACCTTCCACGAATTCTACTATGCATATGTTTGAAGTTGTACGTTTGTTCGCTATATAAATTTATTTATAGGTAGGCGCATATGCATGTGATGTAGGATTATTTTTAGTAGGAATTATGCGCGCAGGCACGGATGCACGTGCATGTGTCGTTAATTAAAAAAAGACTTTCAATATTTTTATGATGAATTATTTTTTATATAAATTATTTCCTCTTATTCCTGCTTGTACAAAACTTATTTTGAAGAGTAGAATTATATAAAGAAGCCACCAGTTGATATATTTTTAAAACCACGTGACTTGATCAACTCTCATCACCTCCTTTCATCTCTGATAGCATCGTACCATATTAATACGCTTTTTTTTTACAACTTCGTTGCATATTACGGTTTTATGTTATCTTAATTTAACTTAAATTTTGTTTTGATTCGTAATACATTAATTAACAGTCGTGTGTATGGTTGTGTGTGACGATGTGATTGTGTGCGAATGTGTGGTTGTGTGTGAAAGGTATTTCAGTATATTGAAGACAAATAAATCATCTCAGCAGCTATATGAGACGTTCAACGTATTCTTAAGTTGGCAACGTATTCTTAAGTTGATTTTCTGTCGTTATATTTTCATTATTTTAATTCTTTTTGCTGGAGACGATATGATTTGACAAGTTCGTGTTCTCAAATGAATTGATTAGTGAAAACTATTGTCTATTAATATATTAACACGTTGGTTGAATGTACTGTTTCGTTTGATGATGTGTCTTGGATGTTGGTTGGCGGTGCGTACACATTCTGGAGGTTTTATTAGAAACGTTTCTTTTGATTCGCTCATATTATTTGTTAATAAGGTTCATTTTTATTCAAATGATATATGATTTTTATTTCAGAGATGGTGTTCTTTGATATATTATACGAGATTTATTTGAAAAAATCAATTTAATTACAGATCTTGAAAATAAATTATTTGAATTTTGTTGCGTTTTTTGAGCCACTTGGAGACGAACTGAGAGAATTTGAACGTTAAGTAGGTAAAGTAACGCTAGGTAAGTAACTAACTTACATCACGTGCATCCAAGTCTAAAGAACATCATTATAACTATTTTGTTTGTTGTCGAGTTAACTTAGATGGTAAAAGTGCTACATCTCAAATAGATATTGCGCCGACCTGGTGCCAAAATCAACCTTTTGCAAACGATGCAGTGCCGGCACGTATACATGATGGACGATTGCATTGTATCAATAGATGTCCAAAAGTTTAAATGTTTCAAATAAATAAGGAACGAGTTCTGCATATGAGCTAAGGAGACATATACTTATATACGTCGAATGTATACAATGTGGGATATGGAAACTTTGCTTCGTGTTAAGTTCTATTGAGTTAGTCGGTGTTATCAAAGTTGTCTAACTATGGGAGGCCCTGCGGGCTCGCTCGCAATCGTCACTCAAACTTATTTATTCATCCGTTCCAATTCTAACTTCATGTCAGGTGGTAAGGAACACGAAACGTATAAAATATATTTTGTTAAGCTCATTTGGGATGAGTTAATATAAAACGGTTGATGTTGGTGCGGGGTTGTGCTTCCATGTCGTCAAAGTCGAGTGCATGATGAGAAGTAGCTAAAACAAAGCGAGTAAAAACAAATGTAAGACATTGAAAAGTGGTTGATAAAAATTTAACTTTAAAATTTCTTTACAATTAAAATTTTAAATTACGACGGAAAGAACATGCCATGGAATTTTGTGTTGCGAAAAACTGCCTTAACAAGAAATTTATATTCCAGAGGCCAAGAGCGGTGTGTCGATGATGAATTCCAAAAGCTTACTGGAACATAAGAATAATATAAAAAATTATATTATTTTTAAAGATGTAATATATTTAAGAATAAAATTCAGAAAAACCTAATATTACGGTACATAATAATTTTGTTAGAGAAAATAAAAAAAGTGAAAAGTGCAAGTAAAGGGAAAATAAAAATTATAAAATATTATATTAATAAATATAATAATTATTTCCACCAAGGAGCCAGTGTGTTTCGATGAATTACTCGTGTGGAAGTTCGAGTCGGAATGATGACGTCATCATCTCACGGAGGAGGAGGAAGTATTGCCTGGAGTCCACCGAGTGAGGTATAAAAAATTTTCTTGTTATTATTAATTAATTAATTTATTTATTTATTACATAATTATTACAAGCAGTTTTCAAATATTCCCATCAAACCAAAAAAAATTGATATTTTAGCTTATAATTGTTTTCTTTGAAAATTACCATTTAAAGTTGTATTTTGAAGAATTAATATCTTAAAAGCAAATAATAAACTCAACTAACTTTCATTGAAAGTTTGAAATGTTTTAAAATAATTAGTAAACAATTATTTTGACGACTGATCTGAACGAGAAAATGAACAACCCGAAGTTAACACTCGTCTTATTTGTGCTGTTAACAAATAGCTAATAACTCTTGAACAATAATTTTGCTATGATTGTCGCCAAAGAAAGAATAATATTAACAATTATTAATTAGTAATTAAAGTATTAATAATTAAAATATGATTAACATTATCACCATTCACCACAATTACTTTTTCTTCCGTATTTCATTCGGGAAGATCCTTAAGGCAAGAGCCATCATCATCATCATCGTTATCATTACCAGAATGTTCGTGATAATTAGTTTCTTCAAAATAATTAGCGGAATTAATGTAATCGTTATCACGGAAAAACAAAACATCCCGACTCATTGAATATCGCCCACCCCAATTACTCCATTTTTGCAGCCAATCTTTATAAAACATTCAATTCATATAGCCATGTCTCGACCACCAGCTCGTCTGACTTCTCCAGGTAAAAAGATCAATTACACTCTTCCAAAGTTCAGAGGATTCAACCTCGTAAATGAATACGTGCTAAACGACGCATCACACACGAAGCATGTGATACGCGGGAATCTTTTTGTCATATTCGAACCCGGTTACTGAGAAACAGCACCAGGCGACTTTAACCATTAGACTATATCACTCCAACTTGATCATTTCATCTTTTGCCTCACTGGATCATCTGCAGGCGCCACTTTCTCACTCCACCAGTCACTTCATTTCTCAGAAATAACAATCATTCGTCATTCAACATTTGCTTCAAATCTTTACAATTTATCTTCACCTGAAAAGCTCCACAACTCATTTCTTTTCTCTCCGTGAGGTAGCAGGTTTATGATGCACTTCAAGACAGAAACTTTGGTTACTTACAAGATAGTTCGGAGGTGATAGCCAGCCGTGCGCTGACAGGGAAGCATTCTATCAAGTTTTAATTCAAACGTGGCTGCTGATGTTTCGTAGCCAATGAATATTTTTTATTATAAAGAAAAAAATCTGAACAAACTCGTAGAAAACAAACTCACAAAAATTTGTATTCACTGGATCGTTAAAACAAAAAATTAATTTAAAAATTGCCACAACGAAGCAAAACTAAGCTCTTCTACAGACAGGAACGTAATAAAAGATTGCGAACAAAGCAATTAACTGGCAACTTAAATTGAAATGTTGGTGGAGTAACCGCATTCGTGTGAGTGCGTGTGCCATGTTGTTGTTATGCTGGTGGTGAGCGTTAGTCACCATGGCATGAGTATTGTAGCAAGGGTGATGATGATGATAATTTCAAGGTGGTGTGATGGGGTGTGGTGAATGATGAAGGGATGGTGTGATGTGGTAGTGGTGGGAAACATCTTACGCGGTAACATGATCAGGAACGCGCCGACCTAACTTCACCACAAAGATCCTCACCCGTTATTATTTGTTAGTTAATAATTTCCAGTACACCAATGTATATAAATACATGAATAAATTAAAAAAATAATAATGTGAAACATGGCATACGTTGCTACCAAAGAATTGAATGCCAACGCATGTGAACGCGGACACGATCTTGTCTCGCATGCTTGTTTGTATGTTTATTTGTTTGTATGTTTGTTTGTATGTATGTTTATTTGTTTGTTTGTATGTTTATTTGTATGTATGTTTATTTGTATGTATGTATGTATGTTTGTATGCAAGCTTGTTTGTTCATTCTTCGTTCGAACACTTCACATTTCACGAAAGATAAAAAGATGCAACGATGTCTATTAAGAAAGTTAACTGGGAACTCCAAAAACGCAAAGGTGAACCAGGTGCTTGGGTGAATGGATGGATGGATGGACGAACGAATGAACAAAAAAATGAATGAAAGGATGAATATGAGGAAAACAAATGCTTGATGTTAATGAATGAGTGAATGAGAAAAATGGACAAAAAAGCAAATGAGTTCGTAATGACGAGTACGGAAACGGATCATGCAGACGGCCAAAAATATAAATAAGAATTAAAAATATGAGACAACAAAAAATATGAAGACACGCAGAAAACAATAATTAATACAAATCACAACAAATATACATAAATCCATTACGACCTACAAATAAATACAACATCGTCATCATCAACAACAACAACAACAAACACAACACATACGGATACCAGCAAATGATGCAACATCGACCAGCTGTAAGAATATAAAAATAAAACAAAAAAAACATCACAGCGATGTCCAACCGTTTCACAATTAATCCATCTCATTCAACCACTTCGTAACAATTCATTCATTCATTCATTCATGCATCCATACATCCAATAATTTACTAATTCAAGCATCCATCCATTTACTCCAGGGGCGTCAAACACTGCAAGACCACGGACCAACGTGACCTGAACTTTCTACAGTACATGGCCACATTTTTAATTTAAAAAAAAAACGCAGAAAATCTTTTCCAACTTTTAAATTTTCAAACTTGCGAAATGTGCATCCTAGAAATTGATGAAGCTGGGATTACAAAAAACTTTCTAGACAACAAACATTTTTCTGAAGAAATTTTGTTATTTTGGAAGCATATTTATGTGAGCCATCAATTAGTTTCATGAAGTGAAATGAAAGCATTCGCTGATCCAGGCTAACTGACAAACACTCGTCTGCCGCCCTGAAGACAACCGTAATCCAACTTTTCATTGCAGACAGAGAAAAATTAAATAGACAGAAACCTTTAAATAGACAGAAACCTCTGCATGCTTCAAGTTAAAGTAATTGTTGTGGTGGTGATTTTCATGAAAATTTGGCAAATGAACAAACTCAAAGACGATAAGGGTCACGAAATTTTACCTGCTTGTAAACGGGTGAGTTCGACAGCCATGATTTGCTGATATTCATTCATTCGTTGGTCCATTTGACTTTAGTTCATCCATCCATTCATTCATCATCATTCATTCACTTATTCATTCATCCATTCAAACTTTCGTTCATCCATTCATTTAAATTCTTTCATAAACGTGGTGAAACGTTGAGATGCAGGAGAACTGGATTGAACAAAACACGTGCACGACACATCCACACACACACACACACACACACACACACACACACACACACACACACACACACACACACACACACACACACACACACACACACACGCTTATTATACGCAGGCATTCAGATGTAAAGAAATAAATAGATATGCACTTACGTTCACAAACGCGCAAAGAATTTTACACGTAGACACGCAGATAAACACACACTGCCACACACACACACATCCACACGCACGCAGCCTGTCGAAAACCTAACAACATAGAACAAACAAACGAACGAACGAACGGACGAGCAAACAAACAATGAACATAAACGTATACAGTATGAAGTAAAACACGCAAGTCTAACAATCACCAACAACTGTAAACAAACGAAAAATCGAATGACACAAGAGTGCTTACGGCGGTGAAGCTTGTAAGAAACAACTGAATGAAATTTACTAACTTCACACACACACACACACGCGCGCGCGCGCGCACACACACACGCACACATATGTATATGTAACATGCGTCGTGTAGTATCTATTGCCCCGTGTTAACTTAAACGCTGACACTTGAATAAAAAAGAACATCATAAAAGTTGAAAGGTGAAATAAAAAAGGTTGACTCCTCCAAAATGACGCATGCAACGGATGATGAATGCATTAACAAATTAATGAATTATAACAACAAAAATGACCTCTCTTATAAAAAAGTCAACATTTCTAAATTTAAAAATTCATCAAAAACATCAATAGTGATTAATTAATTCACACATCCATCTATCCATCCATTCATTTCATCATTCATATATGCATCTATTTATACATCCAATATATCAAGTGATCCATGCATGCATGCATTCATTCATACATTCATTCACGCAATCATTCATTCCGTCGTCCATCCATCCATCCATCCGTCCATCCATCCATCCTTGATATTAATGTGATCAGGCCTTGCACGGTACAACATTATTCTTGCTATTGTTGTTGGTTGAGTTGTTGTTCTTCTGTCCCTTCTTGCCATGGGAACCCCTCTTGTTGTTGCTGCTGTGGTAGCGGTTGTTGCTGTTGTTGTAGCTGGATCGGTGGTAGCTGCGAGGAACTGAAGGGTATTCATCCGTGTAATGCAACAGACCTCCCGCATCATATTGTACTGTGTATGATTATTGTACTGTGTCACAATGGGCTGTATGATATTGTACTGTGTATGTATAATATTGTACTGTGAATGATATTGATATATTGTGATATACTGTGAGATGTTGTATACTGAATGATATTATAGCGTATTGTAATGTTCAAACGCATTCACAAAGTATCTAGATACGAATGAGTAATGTACAAATGAAAGTTCCCATCGTGCATGCTGCATGAATGAATTAGTGAAAAAACATGTGTGAATGAATTCATGTCAATAAAAAATATAAAAAAAGCAGCAAATAAATGTCACTATTTGGTTAAAGAATGAACGAACGAACGAACAAACGAATGAATGATCAGATAAACAAACGAACGAACGAACGAGCGAACAAACGAATGAATGATCAAACAAACAAACGAACGAACGAACAAACGAATGAATGATCAAACAAACGAACGAATGAACGACAGAATGTTAACGGACAGCATGCACTTTTGCACATGAATGACATTGGCGGGTCTATGAAGCAAAACAACAGCTGACCTCTATCACTGCTGTGCATGAGGCCTGCATGTTTGACATCGTAGTAGTTGTAAGCATCAGCGTACGTGTAGTAGTCGTAAGCTGCATTGTAGCAATCGTTCGGCGGGTAGTCATAGTAGAAGTTGTTGTAATAATCTGATGGATGGCAAGTTTTTGTGATGACGGTAACGTGATGACGGTCACGTAAGGATGGTCAGGTGATGGTGGTCATGTGATGGTATTTATCATCATATCATCACGATCATCATCTTCATTTTTATCACCTCAGTTATATTGTCATCCACACATACATCTTCATCGATTATTATATAAAAAATGTTGTGAAGCACTTCATCTGCTGCTACGAATTCGCAACAGTCAGCATTAAATTCGTATTTGCATTTGCAAGAACAGAACTGCGAAACTAAAGCCCAGTACACACTAGTGGACGTGTTGCGCAAATCGCTCATGAACCGTTTAACGGCGATGGCCTACATGATGTTCATTATAATATGTTGTTCGTTGTCCAGTCTTACGTCAAGACTGTGAGTTTCTTATTATCGCTTTTTTAGTCCAATATGAAAAATTCTATAGAATATAATACACCTTCGCAGCACCGTTGAAAATTATACTTCGTTTTTTAAGAATATGTAAATTAAAAAATTTAATTATTTTTTAAAAATAAATTTTAATTATGAAACAAATTAAAAAAAAATTAAAATTGGCAATAAACGTGAAAGAAACGGAATGGAATAAAATTCTAAAAAAAACCAGTAAAACAAATTTTTATATTTTAAATAAAAATAATTCTTTGAGCAATTAAAAAAATTAAAATTCCACTTATTGAAATCATTAAAAAATATTAATAAACAATAAGAATATTAAATAAATTATTAAAACAATATATAAGTTACAAAATTAAAAAAAAAACCTGATCCAAAAAAATTTAAAAGTAAAAAAGTTTAAAAAATCTTCCAATTCCGATGGAAGATAGTTTCCTTATCGCAACAAGCCTAGGCCTGTAGATCAAGTTAATCTATAGAGAAATCTCGTAGACAGCCTAGTTACGTTTCAGAAACCAGAATCGCGCAAATAGTCTACTAGTAGTGTCTACGTGGTTTCGAGAAGAAATAAAAAGCTTGAGGTGACTCGTGCATCTTCAGTCGTGTATTGCATTATGATGTTCCCCGTGGTGGAGCCTTCATACTAATCAATGTTGTGGCCCCACCGGCGTCACCAACATCACTCCAGACCTCATCATCGTCACCATTATTATCCTCGATCAACATCATCTTCATCATCATCACCTCAACCAACATTATCATCATCACCCCAACAATCATCACCATCATCCTCAACCAAGATCATCATCATTACCATCATCCTCAACCAACATCATCATCATCATCATCATCATCACCCAAACCATCATCATCATCCTCAACCAACATCATCATCATCATCATCATCATCATCATCATCATCATCATCATCATCATATGACCACAAAACTGACTTGAATAATTTCTTGAGTTGTTCTTTCTGTTGTTGTTGTTGTTGGACCTGCCCATGTAGCACCTGCCCCAGAGAGGAACCACCCTATTCAGAGGAATAAAAATCAGGTCGTGCTTATTGAGAACTTTCTCGAAAATAAAAAATAATTTAATAATCATTGACACAGAAGTGAGCAGGCAGAAACAATTTGCGAATAAACTGCTGCAGTGCAGTTTATTCGCAAATTTGCTGGAAGTTTTAATTTGCTGCTTTCATTCCAGATAATTCCAGTATTGGACGCCAACCTTGGACGCAACAGAAGCCACTACTGCTACTACTACCTCCTAATAACCACACCACCACTGCCGTCACTACTACAAACACCATTGCAGTACCAACTATTATTACTATTAACTAATCTACAACTATCGCAAGCACCCTACAGAGCCTTACACAAGAGTAAGATGTCATGGTGGGTGGGTGAGAAGTGCGCACTGCAGTTAGTTATACTGGGTGGGTTGTCTGCAGTATGCATCGCTGCCGAAACTTCGTCGTATGAAATTAAGGAATTATTTCATTCGAAAATTAATTTATCTTTTCTGAAATAGGTTGAAGAACAACATCGTGGCACAATAGACAACTACACATGAGAATAACAATGCATCGGTACAACCAACAACACACCAGCCAACAACAACAAAACGACTAACAACACACCACATCAACCAACAACAACGCACCAACCAACAACAACACACCAACCAACCAATGGTATCCAGTAGCATGTTTGTTGTACATGTGCTGATGATGATGTTGATTGTTCTTCTTATTGTTGTTGTTGTTGTTGTTCTCCTTGGTTTTGTTCTTTAGAAGAGGTTTCGCCAGAGAAACATCAATCTCCACGTCAGACACTTTCTGATGGGAGTAAGAACAAGTAAATGACAAACAAACGAACAAATGAACGAACTAACAATTAAACAAACAAAATGATAAACAAACCCACAAAGCAAACAGACGACAAAACACCATTTACACAAACAATGTAATTATTTTTCGTAGTAAAATCACTTTACATATATGCTTCAAAAATTACTGAAAAAAAATTATGCGATCTTATTCAAATAAATGGCATTTATTTTTAATATCAAAGATGATTGCATATGGCTATACCAATTTATCTTCTTAAAAACATAACTTTAAAAAATATTTTTCAAAATAAAAAATTAAAGAGTATTCAATTTCTCAATATATTCCGAAACCGAACGAAAAAATTCAGACTCCGGATACTCAAAAAATTCCGACTGCTGTAAAAATCTGTGACTCTGGTGCAAATACAATTTTCATAAGTAACGATTTTACGTATAGTACAATTTTACATATAAGTACAATTTTAGGTATACGAACGCGATTTTAAATATACAAATAGATATATTCATGCGATTCCTTCTGCTTATGTGTTGCGTTCCCATGCAACCCGCAAACATGCAATCCATTCACATCCTCGCCCGTCAAAAAAGAAACATACGTCGCTTGCGATTTTGGTTTCGGACATGAAGTTGGAAGAAAGTAGCACAGTGAGACAACTCACTTGAATCATTTGCACTGTAATAAAAACAAAACATAGATTGAATGTTTTAGCAAATCATAATTGCTTCATAAAAGCATTTTTCAAGTTCTGTCGAGAGAAAGATTGAGTTTTGGAGTTATGAAGTGAGGAAAATTTACTCTAAATATTTTTCATCAATTGTAAAAATTTATTCGTGCAGGTGGTTTTAAACCATACAAACAAAAACCGCAAACGGCTAAATCCGCGGAGTTTTAGAAATTCGTCATCCGCAACGATGGCTGTGACGATCACAATCATGACTGCCAATTAAAAGTAATACATCAGGTGACATTATCTTTTAACGACTTTTATTTTTACATGAACGCTTCCATCAGCCTGGCTAGCTCAGTCGGTAGAGCATGAGACTCTTAATCTCAGGGTCGTGGGTTCGAGCCCCACGTTGGGCGTGTAGTTTTGCCCATTGGAGTTTCCTCGCCATGGTTCGTTTGTTAGGCCTCTCTACCACCGGAATCTTCCGCGAAACCCAAACTTTGATAAAACAGCACACACATGCATACATACAATGCATACATACAATGCGTATATTGGTGTGTGTCTGTAAAAACATGTTTACAACAACTAACCAACAACATTCAAATATAAACATCATCATGATTCATGACATCAAGTTAAACATTGATATAAACATCAATATAGACCTAACATCACAGCAATACAGACATCAACATGAGACTACCATAGACATCAACATGAGACATCAACATAGACAGCAATATAGACATCAACATGACATGGACGCGACCAACAACGAGAACGTACAGTTCCATGCATTTGCTTGAGGGCTTCGACTGCACTGTCCCGATCAGTGAAATGCACGAATCCATAGGATTTAACTTTCTTAACTCGATCGATGGATCCAAACTTCTCAAACATGCTCCTCAGTGCCTGCTCGGTTATGTCGGACTTCAAGTTCCTGATGTACAGGACTTTCACCTGGTTTCAATATGATCCACCATTATTTTGGATTTTCGTTTGTGCAGTAGTAATGATGTTCAAAATGTCTAAGAGGACAACAACATAGATGTTTAAAATAAAAATGTCAAATGGCCAATATTATTTATAATAACCTTAAAAAAGTTGATATCAAGCTGAAATATAATATGGATGAAAAACAATCAAATAAATAAAATTGAGGCACCTTGGCCATGACCTCCTCGCTGGGGTCAAGATCCAGAGGTTCTGCCCAATCACAGATGATCTGCAGTCCCCACAGGACCAACCGACCAATCATGATGCGACGTCTGGCAGCAGAAGCAGATCGGTGCGAGTCAAAATCAACAAATGCAAAGCCACGATTTTTTATCTTCGAATCGTCAGGGGATCCATACACGATGACGTCAACGATGCCGTCTGTTGGGCAAGTCCCATCCCATTGCTACTGTGCACACACACACACACACACACACACAAAAGTACACAGACAAAAACTTCATCATTCACAGACATGCATGAAGACACTGACACGTACACATAAACAACACATACAAAACACAAACACATGCACAGACACATATAGAGAAAAACAACCAGATACAACACACACACAAACGGAGCTATATACACATAGACCCATGTATAGTTAAACACGGACAGAAAATACATACATACATGCATACACTACACAGACAGACACATGTAAAGACAGGCATATATACAAACATAAAGTAGCAAACAGATACACTTACAATCATACAGACACAAATACACACGCATATAAAAACGCATTCACAAACAGTCACCTAGCAGTTTCTTAAGTTCTTCCATCAGTTCTTCCTTCGACTTGGTCTTTGGTATGTTTCCAATGAACAAGCGACAGTTAGGATCAGCTATGTTGACCTTCAGCAACTTCCCACGTTTTATTTCATAGTTGTTCAACTGACATATTTGAGAGAAAAACATTTATTTCAATATGTGTACAAAGTACGTACAAGGACTTAGCAACTGAGCATCAAGTTATCTATCGCATAAACAACGGATGCCATACTCCATATACATACAACATAAATTGAATCGTATCAAACCTCAAAATGAAAAATTAAACAAAAATAAAATTAAAACAAATACGTCAACCGCCCGCTATTTCAAAAAACTGGGCTTGCATGAAAAATATCACCAAAAATCTGCTACAGCATTCATCATACCATTTATATAAACAAGTTCACGTACCAACGGCACACACAACAATAACAACTACATGCACACATACAAGAGATCATCACATCAACAACATACATACACGCAATCGACACACCAATAACAAAACACACACGCATATCCATCACATCAACAGCAAAACTCTCTCTCTTTCACAAACACAGAAAGAGAGAGAGAGAGAGAGAGAGAGAGAGAGAGAGAGAGAGAGGAGAGAGAGAGAGAGAGAAAGAGAACAGCACAACAACAAACCCCCACGACCGCATCATTGGCAGACTGCAGCTGGCAATAGGTGACGAAGCAGAACCCGCGATTTCTCCCTTGCACGGGATCCATCATCAGCCGAACGTCCCATAACTTTCCATACTTTTCAAACAGCGGAACAAGTTCGTCTTCGTACATGTCTCGCGGTATCTTGCCACAGTAGAGCTTTTTGTCAGTAAAAATGTTTCAATGAAAATTAAGGATCAGACGCTAACCAGCCTTTCAGAAATATGCCAAACACCTCATCAACAATTTCACACGACCAGTCCAATAATAAAAATTCGATTCTTTACTCTAAAACTATGATGATGAATAACGCTGCTTCAAACTACTTAAAGTAATGGAAACATGGAAAAGGAAAACTTTTCAAAAAGAAAAAGAAGAATAATTCAAATGCATTTCCATCTTTTAAAAACAGTCCGACCCGTAACTGGTGGAGACTATGAGCGAGGATCGATTGATTGATTGCATCTCATAAAGCCTTAACCAAAAATGAGTAATATGAATGTATAAAAGTTGGCATTGAGGAGATGTGAGAGAGGAGAGGAGGCAGCCGTGTTCAAACTTTTGAAACGACACATTTGAAATCATTAACGACCTCAAAATTGACTGCTCAAGCAATAAAAAGTCACAAATCTTGGACTGAAAAGTTTTTTATAAAATAAATACCTTTTCAATGGATGATAAAACTATGCATTAAACTAAATTATGAATTTTGGATAGAATGATTTGCTACATATTTCTTTTTAAGACGTAGATACACGTGAAAATTGGGAATTAACCGTGGCTTAGAACAAATGAAAATCGCTAAAAAGTTAATGACCCGCCATAAAAAAAACCAATAAATAAATAGACTAACGACCAGGATGAATATCTACCTATCTGCTGGCCTAACTGAAATATCACAACACAACTACAAATGCATTTGTATCAATACATAGTAAAAAAACGTCTACACCTTTTCTGTTAGAAGTCATACAAGCAAGTTAAATAACTCTAATTAGTGCCATGGGGAACTGTAACACCAGGAATGAACAACATTAGCAGTGTCAATCACTGAGCCAGGAAATAGATGGATTGTTTCAAAGGGCAACTTCCAGTCAATTCCAACTTAAAATCACTAAAACTATTCAAAATTTATTGACTTCAAAATCTAATTATGCTGATTTTAAACCTCTCAAAAAGTGAAACGAAAATAATTAGATATATGCTCGGCTCAAATAACAATAGGCATCACCATGATGCATTAGGTTATTAATTCAACTCTCGTTTAATTAACAACATTTCTTCAATTTTCATTGTCCGCAAACTTAGATTAATGAAATGTATGCAATAAACACTAGAGAGCTAGATGTTATAAAATCTCTTGAGGTCAAGCCAAGATAAAAGGGAGTTTTAAAATTTTTTTTTGAATGTTAAGTAAAAATAACACAAACTATCCATACAGAACTTCAACTCTCTGTAAAAGAACGAACTTAAAAAAAACTAAATATTCTGTTGAGAATATTTATTTTTTGGACTGAAAAACTATTTCAACTTTTAAAGCAGTGCAACTGGGTCGAAATAATGATGCAATTAAATGATACGACCACCAAAAGTAGAAAATACCAATAATAAATAACAGTCTCAACTGATTTATTTTTATAACAAGATAAAAAAAAGTAAGACTTTAACAAAAACAGTAGAAATAATGAACTAACAACAACCTCATGCCCATTGGGTGGGGGTGGGTCGGTGCAGCCTGGAGGGGGTCCACCATATTTCCGCTGGCCCGACGACACCTCCAGTGAATAACCTGTCCTTTCTAAGAGAGCCTGTTCGATTGACAGTTGACAAGTTGGATGTTTAGCCAAAATATTAAATATTACAGAAATCAATGAAGTTCTGTCTGAAAAATATTGGCAACGCCTGCTAATGTAATTCTAATTTTTAAAATAGGAAAAACAAAATTTTAAAAGTACTCAAGTATGTGAGGAATCAAAAACTAACAAAAACACTCAATAAATTGGTTTAAATTGAACACAATCACTTTGATTTTTTCTTCATTGGGTCCTTGAGGACCAGAGGATTGTTCCTTGCGGTCCACCTGACGCTTAGAAGGCTCTTCCTTGTGATCATCTTTTGAAATGCAAGACTCATTCTCACAGCTGGCCTGGTCAATTTGAGTAGAAGATGTTGGTTCATCATGGTCCAGTTGGGATGAAGTTGGTTCGTCATGGTGGTCAGCCTGCGAAGATGAAGACTGATCAGGGACAGCTTCAGATTTGGAGGTTGATTCAGTTTGATCAGCTTGAGAGGCTGAAGATTGTTCAGCAGCCATCTGTGTGGGAGACTGTTTCCCGTCATGATCTGCATGTGCTTCTGCATCACTGAACATCACCTCACTGTCTGTCTCTTGCTGTTTTCTGTTCTCAATCAGTTTACAGATGAATGAACTAACATCATTTTCATCTTTTGACATTTTCTCTTTCAATTCCTTCAACACAGTTGTTGCTTCTGATGATGGCAAATCTTTCAAAGCTTCTAAGGCCATTTTGTTCAAAGCCTTTGCTATAATTATAGAATTATTGATAGAATTATCTGGAATTCAATATGCCTCTTGAATAATGTGCATGGCTTAAAATTTATTTAAACAGAATAATATCTTTTAATAACCAAAGCACATCTAAAATTTTCTAAATTAAAATTGATTACCAACCAGCATTAACAATATTTATTGTGTATAGTAATAATAGTACATACACATGATACATATGGATACTACAAAGTTATAGCATGTTAGCAGGGATGCAACAAAAAATTTAGTTTGGGGCTGCACAGATTTGGAGGTCGTTTTGGGTTATTTCACTATAAAACTTTTTACAAATTTTGTTTGGAGTGTTGAAAAAAGCTGGTGATCATTTATTTTGTATTTTAATAAATTTTGTATTTTAAAAAATATTTCTTAATAAAAATGTTCAAAAACATTCCCTAGTGCAAATGAAAAAAACACTGATAAAATTACTTTATTGTTGTAACATTAATATTTTTAATTTTTTCAATTCAACTTTGAGCATTTTGGTTGTGCTAGTATGTTAATTAAAATGAAATCATAAAAAATTCTTTAATGCCAAATTTATTTGAAACTTAAATTTAAATGCTATGACTTACTATTAACTATAACAACTGAACTAGCTAGTTTGAGGAATAATGAAAAACATTTGTTTTTATTTTAAGAAACAAATGCTTTGGCCTCTTAAACAGCAAATAAAAATGAAAGTATAAATAATGAATTTCATTAAGGTATAAAATTTAACAGATTCTTTACCTTTATTCTTTATTGAATCTCTTTAGTTTAGTTTAAAAAGTTTAGTTTTTAGTTTGGCAATTAGTTTTAGTTTAGATAAGGCAGCATTAAACATTCAAACAAGAAGTAAACTAATTAATTAGTAATGCTAACCTGATTGAATACTATTTTTAATCTCATCAGCAACTTCCTTAGCAAGACATTCATAAATTTTCAGCCTCTCTTCATCTTCATATTCAACTTCACCTACCAATCCTAATTCTTCTTCATTGTCAGACTTCTTAGACAAAAGTGTTGGATTATTCTCTTCAGTTGTCATCCTCTTCAATCAACCAGTTGGAAATTTAAATTTGTTATAAAATGCGCTCAACTAAAATTCCGGAAAAACTAAATAATAATGAATTCCGACTGGCAGACAGAATTATTTAAATTTGATACCTTTCAGCCGCCATGCAACCACAAAATAGCAACAAAATCTTAAGCAGCCTGGACTGAAACTGACAGGAGACCACCTGGTATTTTAAATTTTTAAAAATTATATTTACAATTAAAATTTTAAACGATTTCTCTATTTTTTAGTTAAATGCAATTATTCTCGCGATAAATTTTCATAAAATTGTGATTTAAATGCACCCAAAAGCAGCAAATTAAGAATTGCAAAAGTTAGCACGCACAGTAAGCGCTGAGAAGGAAAGAACCTGAATGTATGAACAACCAAAAAAATCCTTTCATGTGTGTGTGTTCGTGTGTGTGTGTGTGTGTGTGTGTATGTGTGTGTTCGTGTGTGTGTTTGTGTGTGTGTATGTTTGTGTGTGTGTGTATATATATATGTGTGTGTGTGTGTGTGTGTGTAGAAAGGAGTTCCATGGTAACTGTCCACATAATAAGCAATCTCAAAATATTATTCAATTGTTTGTAATGCTTTTATTTAGTGTACAAAATTGCAAGTATGTTTCTACATACAACTCAGGTGCGTTTGTTATTTAAATTATTATTTATTTATTTTATAAGGATGAATGTATGTTGAATGATATATTCTTATACTTAGAATAAGAATAAGATAATGTCTAAAGGGGCTTCGAGATACAAATTTGGAAACCGTTTAAATCATTGGATTACATTAGAAAGTGATATGAAGCTTTTAATCTGAACTTTGACCTAGAAGCAATTGCTTCATTACAGTGTACTGTTTTTTTTACAAAGTAAACAACCACCTGGAGTCTCCCCGTATCAGTTATAATGTCATTGTCTTTCTTGCTTCCAATGCAGCGTGCAATGGTGGAGATACGGTAGGGCAACTCCAGTTTAAAATCCCTTGGTTAAAATATAAAATTAAAATCTATTTTCTGGAGCTAATTTATTATTTCAAAACGTTGTAAATAATGGCACTGAATTTAAAATGCACCGTGGCCATGTCACATCTTGAAAGTGGGCAAATCCAAGTTTCTTATAAGTCATTTATTTTATGGTGGAGCATCGAATAACACTTGAGAATACAAATGAAGCCGTCGACCTGAACGTTAATTTGAATCATTGTCGTCTGTATATTCTACATTTCCGCTCTCCCTAATCTGAACCCATATACAAATAATCATCGAATAAAGACCTTTATACCTTATATACCTGTATATGCCCTAATCTAAACTGCTGAGATAGGTATTCCTCGTCATACAAAATAGTTGTAGTTGTAAAAAAAATAATATAACCTCCAGCTCCAGAATATCCATCTATTATTCGCACGAAACAATTAAAAATATTAGCAGTTACATTTGCATCCACACTCAACATTACACCTCATAGAAACCACATCATCACAAAAGGTCTTCAAACATTTCATGCACTCAAAACACTTCGCTCACATGGTCTCAAAGGTATCAAACTATTATTCGACATCACAGAATCACTCACCATCTCACCCGCACATCAAATATGCGCTGCGCAGTGGAGGGTCTGGGGGTTTTAATATTGATAACAAAACTGCTCACAACGGGAGGCCATTTTTTGTTATTAAGTCAGTAAAACTCAATTTAAAACTCAGTTTTTAGACAGAAAAAACACTGACTTAAAGTACAAATGGACCAAAATTTGGTGTGATAAGCCAAAATAAGTTCGTCAGCCAAATTTTAGCTATTTTGGTTAATTTTTTGGTTGAAATCAGATTATAAAAAAACATCTATTTTGTTTATTATACGATATGTAACAAACCAATGACTATTTTTTATATTATTGATATCAGATAGCAGCAGATAAACAGTTACCAGCACTTTTATCTGATCTGTTATTCTATAATGGGAAGTAATTATGAATGACTTTTATCGGAAAGTCATTAACGTTTCAATGTTTGAAAGATCTCACTGAATTGTTATCCTGAAAAAATTATTGTTCATTACGATGCCCAGTAAGATGCGAGAGATTCAACAATACATACACATCATTAATTTTACGCTGATGTGAAATTATCCACTCGCGATAAATTACTTTTAATGTACTTTGGTTATTTAGTAATAATCCTATTTTTAGTGACATGTCACGATAATATACTCTAGCCATTGATATGGAAAGATATTTAAGGAACCTGATAGAAGAAGATGTGACGTTTTTTTTATTAGATTTTATGGCTGTGTAGAGAAGAACAAAATTATTTTCGCATAACAAAATTGCATGGTGTAAGACGTCTTATTGGAAGTTCAGACCAAAAATATCACAAGTCATGGGCACCTGTAGCGGAAGTGAATTATTTCGACAAAACCGCGTCATGTGATGAGGACGTAAACAAAGAAAAAGGTATTGACGATGTTTTTTTGTCCGACTACAATCCTTTCGTTAACAGAAGAAACATGGAAATATATAAGTGTAAAAAATTCAAAAAAGGACTCCACAGTGGGGCGATAGAATTGAAAGGTTTTCAAAGTGACGACGGAGATCATCAATGTAGTCATCGTTCGACTCTTCAAGCACAACTGACGCTCAAAATAAAGATGACAACCATCAGAAATTATTCATTGGAAAAAATTAGGAACAAATAATTCATTTCATTATTTTCAATATACATTATATTTATTTAGATTATATTACATTTATGAATAATTAAATTACATTTTAATTATTGTAAAAGTTGTTTTTTATGAGTTTTAAAGTTATTAAATTATTTAGTGTAATTTTTTTCAAGTGAAATAAAATAAATTGGATCCGAACATAGTGTTCATTTTCCTCCACCATCCTCATAAAGACTTGAAAAGCGCTAGACGTTAAAATCAAATTATTATTTATTTTATACATTTGCAACATTTAAAACGGCAGTGAGGAAAAATTCTCATCTACAACTGATCAACCACGCCCTTAGCATTTTTTGTTTCTACATATCAGTTTACATTTAATTACTTTTATTTAATAATATTTTTCAATATATTTAAATTTTATTTATTGTACACACCCTGGGGGGTTTCGGTGTTCAACTCCCCCGAAATAAAATATTTCATAGTTTTAAAAATAGTTTGAAAACTTTTTAATATTTCTGCAATTTTAAGATGCTGTCATTTTTTGTTGTATATTTATTTTTGGTTTATTGATGTCAATTAGGACTGCTTCTGCAATTTTAAGATGCGTGTAGTTGCTTTAACACAGAGCTATTCTTAAACATATCATCAATAAAAATGTCACACCAACCAACCCAAATATAAAGTTAAACTCCGAATTTATTACAACAATAAAAAGACGTCTCACCTAATACTGAAAAACAACTGTAGTCCTAGATATAACTCTGTGTTAAAGCGTAATCACGTAATATATGAATTTAATTGCCCCATTGACGGCTGTGCACGTCAACATGACTCATATATCGGGATTACTACTATCTCACTGACTAGAAGGCTTACGATGCATAAACAGAGTGGTGCTATAAAATCTCATTTGGACTCAACACACTCAATCACTATTAGCCGTGAAATCCTCGACAGCAACATCAAAGTAATATACCAGAACACCAAATACACGCATCTTAAAATTGCAGAAGCAGTCCTAATCGACATCAATAAACCAAAAATAAATATACAACAAAAAATGACAACCTCACTCCCAACCCGGCGCTTAACCAACAATGAAAACAAAGAAGTAATAAAAACTAGCATTGTAAATGGTGACAAAGAAGAATATGATGCTATCGATGAAGAAAAGGAGACCAAAGTAGATGACCAGCCAATAAAGAAACCTGATACCTAATTTCCATCTAAGTTCATTTTGACAAAGTCAATATTTCCATATATAAACATCAACCGCACTGATGATGATTCATTCGGAATCGTAATATGGCCTTATTTGCAGCATGAATTCAGAAAATAAGTTTATTTTGAATTTTAATAAACTAAACTGCTTTTGCTTTTTCTGGTCCTTTTCTCTGGAACTCTCTGCCTACTTCTCTAACTATTTCTCCATCGCTTGCGAAGTTCAGAGCGGATCTCAAGACCCATCTGTTTTCAAAATTCATGGAGGAGCGCTGTTGAACATCGCGGAAATAGCGCTTTATAAGCTAATTGATTGATTGATTGATTGATAAACGTTCTTCAAAAAACTTAAGTGAGAAAAATCGAAAAAACGAACTACAAACATATTAACGCCAAACATTCGGTAGAATTTATAGAATATTGTGAAATATATATTATAAATATATATATATATATATTATTATTTTTCAATTTTTGCCATTGATACTGATTAGACTTTTTCTTATTTAATCAATGATTGTCTCTAATTTTTTAATAATTGTTTGTTCCATCCCCGTCTAAAAGTAAACTATATTTCGTTTCACGCTTATTTTGCCGTTAAAGTTCTGAAGTCTTCAAATAAAAATATAATGGAAGAGCACATTTTTGATTACCAGTTTCGTTTAATTTTAGTAGGAGATAGCATGGTAGGCAAATCTAGTTTGTTGAGATACTTCACGGAAGGCATATTTGATGATTCTTGTGAACCCACCATGGGGGTGGATTTTTTCGCTCGTTTGGTTGATATCAAACCTAACGTCAGAGTAAAGCTACAAATCTGGGATACTGCCGGTCAGGAAAGATTCAGGTTAAATCGTTAGTTAATAATTTGTGTGTGCACGATTGTGTGTGTGCATGCTGTAATAATAATCATGAATAAGCATTATAAAAAAATGATTGCCGGGATGGATGATTGCCAGCTAGCAGGATCTAGACCTCCACTAGTTGTAGGAGAGTAACTGGCTAACTGTTGTCTGAATTTTTTTCTGCATCTATAAATAATTTTGAATAAATAAAAGAAACGTGAAGATAATTATGGCAAACCTTGAGTTTCAGACCTACTTGTTTGTTTACATTCACTATCTCTAATATAGAGTAAAATAAGCTCCCTCTACTGAAATTCGAAAAGTGCATTGAGATTAAAATAGAAGCATGTATAGATAGATTTATTTAATTATAATTTGTTGATATATTTTTATAATAATTTGTACGTATAATTTAGTAAATTAAACCTTTTAAATTGTTTAAAATTTCTTGGATAACATATAAAATAAATGACAAAAAATGAAGAAATTTTTATTTTTATACGAAGTAAAACAAAAATTGTGAAATTTAGTAAATAAAACACTGAGCCACATATAATCAATATAAAATTAATAATAATAATTAATTAATAATAATTCAAATTATTTAACAAATATTGTGTTTTTGGTGTATGTGCCTAATAATATTACCAAACGGTAGGTTGCCGTACCATTCGCGCCACAGAAATTCTGTCAAGTAAGTGTGCCTGAGGGACGTCGATGTACCGTACATAGCTTTGAATCTGGCTTTGAATCGTGCCCACATGGATTGAACGTTTTGGATGTGTGCTCCTGTCACTGGGTCAACAAAATTTTGGGAATGGTTGACTGTCAAATGAGTGTAGCCCATATTTCCCAGCTGGCTATAGGCCCGACACTCATCTGACACGATGGTTGTGCCAGGAGCAATCCACTTTTGTATCAGCGGCAACAACGCTTGTGAATCTTGGGCCACGACTTCTTCCACAAAACAAAGCTTTGTACCACGTTGGATTCCTCCAAAAATCAAACCTTCATTGGCACCCACATTTCTCCCCCTCTTGTATTTCGCTTTCATTAATTTGGACTCATCAATCTCAACAATTGTGCCAGGGCCACCTATCTGGTTAATTTAGGAATAATTTTTTGAGCATTGTAATATAATTTCAATTTTTATTAAATTGTTGACAAACCCCTAGACTTTTAACCTACCTGGTCAATTTGCTGTACGCATTTAAACAGACAAATGTCACAACAAAAATTGAACCAATCGATGACTGTTCTTTCACACAGTTTCAGTTCGTGACATGTCGAACTGATGGACATTTTTAGCACCCAGAAATAAACCATGCGGACAATCAGGCTAAGTCTTATGTGACTTCTTTCAAAGAACGAGTCTTTCCTGATGCTGCATCTTTTTTGAATAATTTATAAGTATTAATTAACATTTAAACTAATAAATAAAAAATACTTGAAATATATAATTTATGTAACCTTGATTTATTTTTGACAAATTATTGACAACGCCAGACAACTCCATCCTTTTTTAAATTACAAGTTACCTCTGCCATTTCGCAACCACAATTATCCCAGCACATTTCACGGTAGATTAGTCCGTGAAATCTGAGCCACTGCCTTGTCACGCGTTTATTTTTCGTTAAACGCACGACCAGGTCAGTGAATGTCACGTTGTCAGCCATCGTAATGCTTTCTAAATATTAAAATTAAAACATATTGATTTATAATTTAAGGATAAAATTTTAACATTAATCTAACCTAATGTTTTTATAAATATTATAACATATATTACTCGTTATTATAAGTGATTATAATTTAATGCTTAAACAATTATAAATTATAAAATTAATCTAACCTTGGTTTTTTGATATATTCAAGTTTTATTAAAACAACTACGAGGACACAAAAACGTTGGAAAAGGAAATACATGCATAGATATATCAATACGTGTTACTTGTTTGAAATTTTAGAAAAAAGTAAAAAATGAAAAAATTATGAAAATCTAATTAAACCTATTTTAATTAATTTATTTTAATAAATTTTAATATATTTATTTAATCACTATATTACTATGTTAACATTTTAAAATACGAAATAAACGTTTTAAAATTCTTCTTTCTTCTATTTTAATCTCAATCAACTTTCTGCATATTAGTATGAGGGGCTTTTGTAACTCTCTATTGGAGATAGTGATGTAAACAATCGTAAATGTAAACAAATTTTAACGTTGTATGTCTGAAACTCAAGGATTGCCTTAATTACTATTATAATTGTATTATTATTGTCACATTGTTTTTTGATAGATACAACGATACTGTCTATACAACAAAACAAAAGATACTAATTTATATAAAACTGAACCTTGCCATACCAACCAACCTAAATATTATATTATAATTATACACATTCATCTGTGCCAGTTGTACACATATTAAAAAGAAAAACACAAAAGTTGATAAGAACAGCAAGCTTGCATGCATGTGAAATATTTGCCTTTTAGTTTAGGTAGCAGCAAAAGTACATGCACATGCGTACGGAATTTGCTTGTATAAACACGAAATTGTATAGTTATAGATGACATTATAAATGTTTAAAAATGTATAATTTTGCAGTGGCATTCTGTGTAAACTGTAAAGTCTAGTACAAACAAGAAGACATGTTATGCAAAATGTTTATAAACGTTTAACGGCAACGACATAGAGTCTGTCATCATACGTTGTTCATACCAAAATATATATGGAGTATGGTCCAGTGAATATATATATAATAACAGATATCAAAAATTTGTTATTATCGTTACATGTACTATGTTAAAGTGTTTCTTAAAATTTAAAAAATTTTTTTCCAAATAAATTTTATTCAATCATTAGGAGTTAAATTTTTATTATAATAACTCCAACATTGTAAATTGCAATGGAAATGGAAAAAACGGAAAATTTTTCTAAAATTATTGTTTCACAATTTATTAAACCAAAACCAATTTTTATACCCACTTTTATTACAAAATTAATAGATATTAATTGTCATATATCATTTCAATACTTACCTTCCTCTCTCTTTAATTCAAAACCCAACCTTTCAGCTATCTATACTGTCGTGGAATTTCTTTGATAGCTCAAGTTGAACGTCTTAATGTTGACTTGGCAACTGGGTTCTTGACCACTAATGGTGTTGTTCTATGACTTCAGGTTGTTGTTGTACCAAAACTTCAGGTTGTTGTTGATCTCCTATGTTGAGCTGACCCGTTTGGTTTTACAGGTTCTCCAGTATCACAGGTTGTGTTATAGTATGATAAGTTTCTTTCCTGTTAAGTTTTGCAATCTTTGTTCCGACTCAACAGATGATCTATGTGGCGTTTCCATTGTTTCTCATACCCATTACAATCTAGAACTAAACAAAATATGTATTAGTAATTTGCAAAATTCTTCATAGTCTTTATAGCCATTTAATTTGATATAATTTTACAAATTGCAATGATCCAAAAAATTTGAGTACTTTAACATTTGGTGTGTTTAAGCGTCCCTTGGTTACCATTTTAACTAAATGACTACTACACAATTTCACTTACTATTTTTATTAATTTATACCGTTGACCGATAACTAGTGGAAAACTGTTCCATATAGATGGTGAGCAATATGAAAAGCCTTTATTGGCGAGAGCTAATTTATTGACTGGTTGATTCAGTTGCAATGATGACGGCAGACGAAGGTGATGGTGATGATTAACATGATTTTTGTTTGTTTGTTTGTTTGTTTATATTTTCCGGCGTTTCAGCACAAATTGGCTATCTTCACGCCCACTTCTTTCAATTTTATTTAGTTAGTAAGAACGTTCTTCTTCTTAAATTTTATGAAATAAATCAGTTTCAATCAGAAATTTTATTAAATTCTGTATGTTCATTTGGTTAAGAACTACTTCTTGCATATTCGTTGGAATGTTATGTCGTTTTCTTATACTGTTTTCTATTTCGTCCATCATTTCTTTTTTGGTGATTGGTTGATTGTGGCTTTCATTGTTGTTAGATTCAAAATTGAGGGCCATTTTTTCTTGTTCTTTTTTGAGTTCTCTGAATTCTTTACTATGATTGGATATCTGAGATTTATTTTTGAATTGATTGGCCAGTATATTTGCTATCTCTTCATCTGTTTCATATGTTTTGTTCTGGAAAATTATATGGCTTGTACGGCTTTCTGTGCTTTTACTTTTAAGTTTCTTGACCATTTCCCATATGTGTATCATTGGTGTATTTGATTTCATATTACTTATGAATCTGTTCCAACACTGCTTTTTTTCCTGCCTTACTGTTCTTCTTGCTATTGCCTTGGCCTTTTTATATTCTATTAAGTTAGTATGTATTGGATTATTTGTAAATATTTTTAAGTGTTTTAATTTATTTTTTATTGCTGCTTTACACTCACTGTTAAACCAGGGATTTATCATTTTATTGTTTTTATTATTTATTTTTGGTGTTGTCTGCTCTATTATCATCATTATTGTTTTGGTCCATCTTTCTATAGATGCTTCATTTATTTCATTCCACATAGCAAATTGAGAGGCTGTTTTTTTTTAATTTTCCCCAGTTTGTTTTGTTGTAATTTAATCTTTTTGTTATTGGTGCATTCTGTGTTTTATTAATTTCTATTGTTATTGGGAAATGGTCACTGCCATGCAAGTCATCGTCTATCTTTAAACTTACGTCCTCCTGGATGCTTAGAGAAGTAAATGTCAAATCAATCGTTGAGAGCGTGTTTGTCTGTTTGTGATAATATGTTGATCCATTGGGCTTTATTATACATATATTACTTCGAATTAACAACTCTTCTAAGCATTTGCCTTGTGGGTTTGTTTGTTTGCCGCCCCATAACCGATTGTGGGCATTGAAGTCCCCAAGGAGGATTAAAGGCTTTGGTAATCTTTCCAGCACTTGCAAGATTTCATCGGTTTTCATCAGTGTTTTTGGGGGAATGTACACATTACATATGGTTATTGATTTGTTTGTGGTTATTTTTACTGCTATTAAATGATTATATTGATGGGTCTTTATTTCTGATTGGGTTAATTTATTATTAACATATATTATCACTCCTCCTGATGGATTAGAATGAGTTGGGCCGGCTACTTTAGAGTAGGCTACATAGTTTTTTAGATTTATTTGTTTTCCTGTATTCAACTTTGTTTCCTGCAGGCAAATGATTTGAGGTTGATATTTGTTTGAGTATTTTTAGTTCTGGAATGTTGCTTTGAAGACCTCTTATATTCCACTGTAAGATTTTTATGTTGGTTTTATTTGTTATATTATTTTCATTTACATTATTGATGTTTGCCATATTGGCTGGCCTCTCCGTTTATCTTAGTTAAATTCCAGCATGCCTCTTCAGTCTCATCTCTTACATAAAAAACTTCCATTTCCCTTACATCTTTATTTAATGTTTGTGAAGTGTTATTTATATCTTCTTTTGATGTTGATGTTGAGATTTTTTTAAATTTTGTCAGTGGTTCAGCTGCCAGGATGTCGCATGTTATGCTCTTGTCTATTTTTTGGGTATTACTTTTAGTTATGTCTGCATATGACTTTTGTTGATTCGTTTTTTTAACTATCTGTATTGCTTCTGTTATTTTATTTTCTATTTTTGTTTTAATTATTTCTTTTTGTTGTTGGTATATTTTACATGACTTGTCATAAGTTGGATGTTTGCCTTTGCAATGATAGCATTTTGATTCTTTTTTACATGGTTTTTCCCGTGTGTGTTCGTGACCATCTTCCCCACAGTTGCTACATATTATTTTTTTATTATTGCATATGTTTTTATGGTGTCCGTACAATTGACATTTTGTGCATCTCATAGGATTTGGAATAAATGCATTAACCTGAATTTTTTCATAACACACTATTATTGATTTAGGACTGATGTGAGTTTGAAATGTAAGTATATACGTATTTGTTTTTACTAGTTGTTCTCCCTTTTTTATCTCTATGTTTTTTGCTTCCACAACACCTTGACTTTTTAGTTCTGAGATTATTTCTTCATTTGAACAATTTTTAAACATTTTTGTTTTGATTACTCCTTTTGAGTAGTTTAAGGACCCGTGTGGTGAACATTTAAGTTTTTCTGTATGAATTCTGTTTAATTTTTGTAATTTTATGCCCTGTTTGGCATCCTTTACTTTAATTATTATTTTGTTTCTGCCAATTTTTATATTATCGACTTCACCCACCAATCTGTGAATTTCTTTTTCAATTCTGAAACAAGTTAAGGTATTTACATTTGCATCCTTTTCAGCCTCTATGACATAATATACTGAACTTCGAGGAAATATTTCCTCATCTTCATTCAAAAGGTCAAGTGATGCTTCTCTTGCTCTTTTGTTATTTTTCCTCGTCATTTCGCTTGCAAGAGACGTTTGGGTCACCTCCAGGTGACCCGTCCTGGAAGCTTTGCCCTCCCGAACCGGTCTTTTAGTTAAGACCAAATGGCGAAAACTAGTTGTAGCTATTAAGTTATTCTCGACCAAAGACCGAACTCAATTAAAAAATTTAAATAAACACAAGACCGAAACGTCGATGGGGTATGTCGTTCGATACAACAACGCTCTATTTCTAATTTTATTTCAAGTTTGAACTGGCAAACAAAAAGACCAATGAGCCATTTTAAATAGACAAAAGTCAGAAAAAAATTTAAACATAAAAAAAGCCATTTTTTCTAAATTAAAAAAAAAACGTGGGAGATGCTCGTTTGTCGTTTTGAAACTTCCTCTACTTACAGCAGAACCTTGTGTACAAACGTTCACTCAGAAATGACGATGAAGATGAAAATATAATTAAAATCTTAATCCCACTTTAGCCGTGCTTTTAAAAAAGAACTCGATTTCGAATTTGAAACCGGTGCTGTGTTGGTTTTAAAAATGTGTAGGATCGATTAACAGATGAGCGAAGGCAAATGAGTTTGTGAAGATATGATGGCTGAGATGTGCTGAGTGTTTTATTATTATCTTTATTATTATTAAGAAACATTTATTAAGCGCTAATTAAACAATTTCATAAGCGTTCTCTTAAAAACAAAACAAAACAAAATGTTATATGTGACTTTTCATGAAACGAAAATCAAAGTGGAAAATTTTATAATTTCACAGAAAATAAAAATGTCTTTAGTTCTTTTTAAAATAAATGACAGCAATTTCATATTTAATGCGTTGATGAATCAAGAATATGAATATAAGAATATGAATATATGAATCTATAATAAGAATATAAATATATGAATATATATGAATATATGAATCATTTATATAAGAATATGAAACTATGCACAATGGTCCTGTTGACGTGTTATATAAATCTATCACTATCTGAAACAAGTAGTTCTTTTCCGAGTTTTTTAATTACGTCAAAAACTGTGTCTCTACCCACATTATCAACACCCAGAGATTCAGATCTAGCTTTAGCTGAAACGTCATTTGAATATATTTGCATCATGTTGCTTTTTTTGCACTATATTGTCATTGGAGGAGTTGACAAATTTTTGCTTCCTTCACCAACATTTTCAATTCTTCTCTTTGCTTCACTGTCAAATCATGACTTATTCCAATCTGGTTAAAATCATCTAGTGAATTTATTTTGAAAACATTCTTCATGATGCTATCTTTCATTTTAATATTACCAAAACTTATCAACATCGGTCAGGCCAGATTTTACATCTTTCTCAGTCTGAACAAGTTTCAAAATTTTCATAACATTAGCCCGATCCTTATCACTCTCCTCCAAACGAAACAAAATTACGTTGGTTTCGCTTTCCTTCATCAGATTAACATTATTCAACGTTTTTTTGCACAGTCTTGGCTTCATCCTTTATAGCATCAACATTTTTTTGACCTCACGTCTAACAATGCTGGCAAATGATTTTTTCATGCCGTTTTTCAAGGTTTTCAGTTCACCTTGTACATTATCCAAATTTTCAAATTCAGTTAATTTATCTTTATTAGTATTAACTGCCTTACTAATACACTTTACCTCTACTTTTATCTAATGCAATCAGTTATGACATGTGACGGTGGCTTTTCCTACGTATACACGACTATTGAATCAGATGGGCTAGGTGATTCTCTTTGCAATTTGAGTGATCTACAATAATTATATGGGCAATAAATGTATGCAACAATTTGCTTTAAGCGTAGTTATTGTTTAAAAATTCGTGGCATGATCTTTCTGATCTGGCAAACGTAATTACATTCGGGTCAACAAGATTTAACCTTTGTTGCACTTCTTCAGTTTTTATCAAAATCTCCATTGAATTTTTAACATTAATAATATTTTGTTCATCATATTCATAATTTATGACAACATTGATTGTTTATCTAATGGTACTTCAATTCCCTCGTAAGAATAAATAGTAACTTGTTACCTTCACCTTTATCAAAAAAGTAATAAATGCCCCTACAACATGAATCAATATAGTACTTACCAAATGTTTTACGCATAACTGCCATTGAGACAGAAAAACATTGACTAGAACAGGCGGTATACAACAGCCACATTTTGAAATATGAATATCTCAAGTCGCAACAGAGATTGTTGAAGAATGTTCAGTCGTCTTATCAGGAATGATGGCGTGAAAAAAAGCAGCTTAAATTTCCACATGTTCTTGGTAGACGCGCACGTATCGATGAATGAAATTTCATTATAATTTTTTAACTCAAGCAGTGTTTGTAAGTTTCTTCTCCAGAAATCATAAAAATTACGACGACGATTGAGCAAGCCTAACCATAAAGATGATATGTTTTGATTGGCAATTTTTTTGTTAACGACACCTATTTGTAAATTTTTTGAAATCAAAAATTTTAAAAATGTTCTGTCAGGTTCTTTCTAATTCAATACAAAACAAGCTGATTATTTTCGAAACATAATTTATTATGATAAACTAACAGAAATCATCAATTCATAACTTATACTTAATAATTCATAATATTTAATGTCATTTTATGTTCATTTCGTTCAAAAATCGATTCAACAACGTTCAAAACTGCCTTTCAAATCCGTACAAAACTGCAATTATTAACGTTCGAAACTACTATTATTAACGTTCAAAATTACAATTAATAACGTTCAGAAACTACGATTTAATAACGTTCATTCACTTAAAACTTCGATTCAACTCTATTCCACACTCTATATCGTATATATATCCATACATATCGCTAAAGCGTATGTGTTCAGCCGGTAATAATAAATAATAATAATAAATATCATTTATAAAGCGCCAATGCAAGCGACTGAGACGCCCTCGGAACTAAGAAATTAATTGACCATGGTAGTATGAATTCAATAGCAAAGACAATAATAAAATTAATAATAATAACAACAATTGACCATGGTAATCATGGTAATATGAGTTCAATAGCATTAAAAAAATTGTAATCATAATATTATAATTAAAAGGTTAATTAGAAGCAACATATAAAAACTATTGTCAATTCAGAGCAAGATTAAAATAATAAGTTTTTAAATTAGATTTAAATCCACAGAGGGAGCTAAATTTTCTAATATTCGGAGGCAAAGAATTTCAAACACTTGAAGCAGCATGACGAAATGCTCTTTTCCCAAAGTTGGTTGAAGAAATATGTTGAAGAAGTGTTGGTGCTTTGGCGGAGTGAAGATATTGATTATTCTTATTCAGATGAAGAAGACAATCAAGATACAACAGTGAATGTGATGACAACAACTTGAAAACGATGATAGCGATTTTATACTGGATACGGTGATGAAATGGAAGCCAATGAAGGTTTTTTAAATTAGATGTTGCAGATATTAGTCGATTTGGTGGTGTCTCAATACTTAGTACAACTCTGGCTGCCCGATTCATCAGCCTCTGGAGACGTGTTTCCTGTTTCTGAGATATGCCAAACATTATTGAATTACAATAATCAAGTTTGGACAATATCAAACAAGGCGCCAGATTTCCGGCCAGATCGACTGATAAAAACTGTCTGATATGACGTATTTCCTTGATATGATAATTGCAATAATAGATGAAATATGATTAGAAACAGTTAGTTTCTTGTCAAGAACAACACCGAGTGTCTGTAAAGTGTCGCAGGGATATCACTATTACCAATCCTGATTGATGTCAGGTCTTGTAACTTGTTGTTTGTGTGGAATGAGCCTAATGTGATAACCTCTGTTTTTTTTGAGTTGAATTGAAGATTATTGAGAAGAAACAACCTTTCCATGGCAGCAATGCACGTAGTGATGGCATTCACGTTTGATGAAATATCATTATTCAATGAGATAAGTTGTGTATCATCAGCATATTGATGGTAGGATACGTTGAATCTGTTGATAATCTCGTGAATTGACGAGATATATAACGTAAAAAGAAGAGGACCCAAAACCGAGCCCTGGGGTACACCATATTGTAGTTGAATTGTAGGTGATACATATTCTAATATTTTGACAAAATGACTACGACCAGACAGGTAGGATGAGAGCCAGGACAAGGCAGATCCATCCACACAAAAAACAATGTTTAGACGTTTTAATAATATGTTATGACTGATAGTATCAAGGGCTGCCGACAAGTCCAACCCAGCAAGAATTGCAGGAGTTGAACACATGATCGAGTATGTGCAACAGAGCCGTCTCCGTGGAGTGATATTTACGATAAGCTGATTGGAGAGGCGTAAAATTTGGATGTTGTGATATGTAAGGCTGTAACCTTTTTAGTGCTGCCCTTTCAATAATTTTGGAAATGGTTGATAAATTTGATATCGGTCTGTAGTTTGATGGATCTGATCTATCTAAATTAGGTTTTTTTATGAGTGGAAGAACCGAACCTTTGCAGTTTTGAAGCTGTCAGAAAACTGGCTATGAAATGAGAGATTGGTTAAGATGGAAATGGCAGTTGATAGGGTATTGATGCAGTTTGTTAACACTTGATCTGGGAAAGGGTCCACTGGTGATGTTTTGTTGCAAGAGGAATTGATAATGCTTTTGATCTCATTAGGTGTGACATCATCAAAGAGATCAAAGCGAAGACTATTGCAAGCTGAAGCAGAAATATTATCTGAATCAGCATCACCTGATGAAACCAATAATTGTTGTTCAATATTTATGTGAATGTTATTGATTTTATTAATGAAATAATCATTGAAGTTAATGACCAGTGATGATATGTTAGAATTGTTGAGAGAAAGGTTATTGTGATTCCTGTGTAGAAGTTTATTGAGGTTGCGCCAAGTGACACGCGGGTTGATTGATTTATTGAGTTCATTTCTCAACGAATCCACTCTGGACTTAAGGATCAATTCTCTGGCCATACTTTTTGCATTATCATAGTTTAGTTTGTTGATTGTTGTTTTGTTGTTCAAGTAAATACGTTCCATTTTACGCCTATGTCTTTTTGCATTACGGGCATCATTTGATATGAAGTTAGAAGAATCTAGGTTTTTGCGGAAAACCCTTGTTTTTAATGGAGCATGTTTGTCAAGTGTCTGGGTAACTATTGAATTAATGTGAGTTGCATATTGATTAGTAGTTTGTTTATCACATTCTAAAATTGATGAGGAGAGTAGATCATCATTAAATTTTGACCACCTTACTTTTTTGAGAATTCTAAACGCAGCCTTATTGGATGTAATGTTGAGTCGAGGAGTGCAGATGGAAGTGGTGATGAGGCTGTGATCAGAATGGGTAGACATTGACTGCCGAAACGATGATTGAATGTTCTTTGGGTGTTATCAACAGGTCAAGGATATTGCCCTTATCATGTGTAGGCGAACAAGATTAAACATTAGATTAAACATTAGATTGCATTAGATTAAACTCATCTAATATCTCCAACAGTTCGGCATTTACAGATGCTTGAGGAGAAGGAGCATTAAAATCACCACACACTATGAATCTGACATTTGTTGATGTGACACTTTTAATTAAATTATTGAAATCATCCAGAAATTCAGATGTTATAGGGCCAGGAGGCCTGTAAATGATGAAAATATGAACTAGTGTTTGAATGTAATGGAATTTGACAGCAAGTAGTTCAAAACTGGTTGTTGAGAAAGAGGTAATTTTTGAACACTCTATATAGTCACGGTAGATGATAGCGATGCTACCCCCTTTCTTATCATCATTTGAACCTCTGTGCTGATGAATAACTGAGAAGCCAGGTGGAGCAATATCAAACTTGATTACATCAGGGTCATCAGATGCAATCCATGTCTCAGTTAAACACAACACATCCAGATGATGATCCCGCATTGAATCATAAATGAGTGCAGCTTTACGAGTTGCTGAGCGAGTGTTCAAAAGACCAAAATTAATTTGTTGTGAGTTTCTGATGGTAGAGACACATGATGGAGTATTACGTTCTGATTTAGGTCGCCAAATTTTGAACCTGAATAGATTATTGCGAGTACATCTTGGAATGAATGCTTTACTAAGCTGGCAGAAACTGAGTAACTGTGAACGGGTATAGGAAATAACCATGATGCTCAAGTTAACACAAAATTGTTATATTTTATCCAATTGAAGTCAAGTATTTTTTTATTTATTTTATTTATTCATGTTCGTTCATGTAAAAATAATGTGTTCTAATTTTATATGTAATTAAAAACATTATGATTAAACAAAATTATTTGATTTAAATTTAATTTTTTAAGTTTAAATTGATTTATTAGTTTAAAAAAAAAATAAAGTCTTAATTCCGAGATTTAAAACACGCCATGTTGTCAGCATGGGTGGGTGCGTTCTTCCAGCAAGAAACAAATCGCTGTATGTATTGCGGTAACAGGAAAAATACCCCCCGGACAAATACCTCCCGATCAAAATACCCTGCGGGCAATTATCCCCTGAGCAAAATACCCCCAGGACAATTACCTCCCGGACAAATGTACTGTTATCATCAGTTCCAAAAATAAACATTCGATTACTATTTTCTCGTCCAGAATCATGCAAAAGGAAATTTTGCCCATCACGAGTAAATTTATAACAATCTGGAATTTCAACATCAGCCAGATCAATGGTAAAGCTATCGGATTGCTAACAACTTGACGGAGACGTCTTATATTACGTCGTATATGTTGAACAGTTGGCAATTTAGCTTTAGCATTATCATTTATTACTGAAACGCATCTAGCAACGATTTGTTGTGTTGATTCAAATGTTTCTTTTGCTAATACCTTACATTGTTGTGCACAGGTTAAAACTTCATTTCTCGCTGGATCTGGAGCATGAGAATGTACGTTCACTTGTTCCACAAGCTCATGACCACAAAGTTTAAGTTTAGCCTTGGACAAACTAATGTTTTTCATTTTTTCGCATTCATATGATACGACAACGTTTGCTAATCTTTCTGTTTAACACAAATAAAACCTTCGAAAAGCACTTTTAATTTTCCTCTATTTGAATTTACAAATTCAATCAACGATGCCATTATTACGTGTAATTGAAATCAAATTTATAACAAAATAATAATGATTATGATTCCCAACAAAAAATTTTGACAAAATTGAGTTAAGTTCACAGACAACAAAAATATGTATTCTAAAAGATAAGGAATAACTATTGTCATTGAAAAAACATTAAACGCTAATTTTTTTGCATTAGAAAGAAAATTAACAACAGCTCAATTTGCTCTAATGAATTAGAAATTATAATTCATTTGTTCTTAGAGTTTTTATGATGGTTTAGCCCGGGGGGTATTTGTCCGGGGGGTAATTGTTCGGGGGGTATTTTTCTCAGGGGGAGGGGTATTTGTCCGGGGGTATTTTGGTCAGGGGTTAATTGTCCGGGGGTATTGTGCTCGGGGGCAATTGTCCGGAGGGTTTTTGTCCGGGGGTATTTGTCCTAGAACCGTTCAGCCACTACTTTTAATCTCCAATAGCGATATCCCTGACATGTTTCACAAGACAAGACCTTCGATTCCATATTTTTCTTCAATCTTTCATCAACAACAGCCTTTTCTAATTTTTCATTTAAAATAGGAATCTGCTTATTGATGTATAAGTGATCAACAAAATGTTTCGTAAACAGGGTTGTAAAGTTTATACGCGATAATTTTTTTATTTATTTATAAAACCGTACATGAACCAACAAAAGCAAACTAATGAAATTTTATTTGCTCCTTATTAAAAAAATAATTATTAGGCAGGTTGACCATAAAAAATTTATGAAGCAATTCATCTTATGTATTCACCTTAACATAAAACGTAATAGTTTTTAGTTTTTAATTATTGTAAATTATTGTAAATAATAAATAAGGCATGATGGACGTTCTAGTTGTTAGTTGTTAACATTAAACAGACTTAACGGTTATTGTTGTATGTTATATGATTATACAATATAAAATTTCTAATAACATGTGTATAGTACACCTGCCTTGCATTAAACAGATGTTCCCCTGTATTTTCACGATATCTTTTGCAAAATGTATAAGTTGGTTGGTTGGTATCTAGGTTCAGACTCATTTTATTTATTCTTCTGGAATGGTCTTCTCTTTGCAATTTTTCTTTCTATTCCTAACAAAACTTTGCAGCACTACTAAACTGTTCATTTTGGTTTTTACAGTTTAAATCTTCCATTACAACTCATTGCTTAGCCTGAGACTTTGATAGCAACCGGTGAACAATGTATAAACATTTTTTTGTATCTTAATAATACTACTAAGTTATTTAAAAGTTGAGAAAATTAATTGAAGAAATTTAAAAGTTACCATTATTAATTCACCCATTCATTATAAACAATTGAATATACACACTACAAAATCTTTAACTGGAATTTATTTATGTAAAAATGAATATAGTTGCTAATATTTGCAACACCTAGCTTGTTTTGTTGATGTAAAGTTATAAATGAACTGAAACAGATCGATAACCAGGTCGTATTACAGAGATTCTGTTGGAGTGTTGCTGGTGTACGACATAACAAGGAGGAAGACATTTGAGCATTTGGAAGGCTGGTTGGAAGAATCAAGGTTGACCATCGTACCACACAAAGCTGTCTATGTGGTTGTTGGTCACAAATCAGATGTTGAGTCTGAAAGACAGGTGTCCTTCAAAGAAGGTTCGTTTGCCCATACTTTCTTGTTCTATGTTGTCGTCTATATATATTTACAATGAACTCATGTTACTAATCATTAGTTAATTTCAGGAAAGTCATATACCTGATACTCAAATTTTGTTGAACTGTTCAATTTAAAATTACTTTTTATCACTAACTAAACTATTCAAGCGATTCTAGTTTTATTTTCATCATCATTTTCAAGCAAAATTGAAAAAAATAATTGTAATATAATACTGCAGGTCGATCCTTTGCATCCAATAATGGTTTTCACTTTTTTGAAACATCTGCTGTCACAGGCAACAATGTAGAGGAGGTGTTCTGCACAATAGCTCGAGAAATATACGCCAAGGTGCACAAGGGAGAATATTTATTGTCAGACGACTGGGATGGTGTCAAGGAAGGGACAAATTTGGCTCTTTGTCAACCAATCAAAGTGAGGGAAACAGCAGCTTTGAAGCAGGACCACTGTGGTGGCTATGGCAGCTGTTGTTGAACAATTACAATCAGATATCTTCATCATCATCTTATCATTAATCAGTTTTAATATTATACTTCTTGTACAGTATGTTGCAGTAATGTATTTTTTACATTCAATTTTATAATTTATTTGTTGAGTGTTTTGCAACACATTTTAAGCGTATTAAAGTAAGAGCAATTTTGATGAAATGTTATAAATTGATGTAAGTTGCTTAAGTGAAATAATCCAGTGTCAGAAAATGTTATCATCACACTGGAAAGGCACATGCAATTATTTCTCTTTTGAAAAACATTTGTAGCTAATTTTAAAATTTAAATATGTATGAGCAAAAACGTTGTGCAATGGAACTGGCTAGTGTTAACTGCACAGATTTGAATATTTCAAAAAAGAAAGTATATGATACAAATTAGAAACATCTACTGCCCAACTTGCTTGAATTGTATGATTCCACAACGAACGTAGGTACTTGAGAAATCAACAGAACCAATTCAATCTCACTGCGTCAAGCATTCAGTATTTATTGCATCGCCCTATCGACGAGAGGTTATGTATTTTGTAAGAAAATCTCATGAAAAGTATTACATTTATCATTTTTTAATCGTGACTAGTGTTATGGAATTTTATTACAAGTGCTTGAACTTTTTTTTTGATCAGAAATGTTATTCTACAGTATTCTTTTTTAGTTATTGCGGATCGGCCACACCCATTCCTTATTTTTATGGCATTACAAGATTCCCTGCACAAGTTAAAGTGAACATTGGTTGATGCTACTCCAGCTTGCCTCCAATAAAGTTGATAACGGGATGAATAGGATAGGACAATTTTAGTGATGAAATCACCCGGCCCCGGCTCTTAAAAATAACTTTATTAATTATTATTAAAATAACAAGACATTGTGAGGAACAAAGTAAATAACAGCTTGAGTGATATTGACGAAGATAAAAAATGTTTCAATTAGGTTGACAAATCATGTGATGTAGTGTAGCTAGTTCATATACTGACAATGTTTTAAGCACATTGCCGTTAAAAATTTAGACTTCCTTAAGCATCCAGTGTCGCGTGTGTACGTGTACGTTATTGACTATTTGTTTTTTTTTCAATTATTTTTCTAGTAAAGCATTAGTTAACGTTTAAAGTCTATCTGTAATGACGTTTGTATTGTGTTGAATTAAAAATAGTATTATCAATGATAATAATTGTTTGATAATTAATCACCAGTCCTGGTCTTTAGACTGGTGTTAATTTATGTATCAATGTATAATGCATTGAATATATTTGCATATCGGCATTAAGCTTTTATGGCAACTAAACGTAAGATATAATATTTAGTGTACATATTTAAACGTATCATACAATCTATTTGGTTGTTGTGCTTGTTCAGTCATTCACTAACTTATTTTTTAATTGTAAGAGCACTTTTCAGATTTAAAAATTCATTGATAATTTGTAAATAGATTCATATTAACATTAACCATCACGGTATTCCGTATATATATATTATTTTTATCAATTTTTTAAATATTTTATAAAAATCGTTTCATGCTGTTATCAAGAACTTGTAGCTTTCTGGCTCTAATTATTATTTTTTAATTATCAGCCATTTCAAACTGAAGTCAGATTCATCTAAAAAATCAGTCATTTTATTTATTTTTGTTTTACACACACATATATATATACCTATTTTTTGCCTGTGATATTATTTAACTTAATTTATTTTTTCTCAATTATTTTTATATATTCCAGAAAAAATTACATGTGTAGACATGTACTGCATTATACACATAAAGACATATACATCCATTCATTCATGCATATATACATACATAGCTTTGCTGGATATGATAATGATAAATTTTAATAAAAATTTGGTTCAATTTCTTGCCAATTTTTAAAAACTAAGTTACGAGCTATTGAATTTAATTAGAATGAAAAGGGATTTAGACTGACTTCACACTAAATTTCAGTTAACATGTTCACTTTAGCGGTGAGCATGACATTTTTTAACAAAACACATAAAAAATCAAGCACTTCGATTTGAGTCACAATTCAATTATACCATGCATTTTTAAAAAGGAACAAATAATTTTTAAATATTTCATTTCTGATTACTTTTTTGCAACCTCGTAAATGAGAACAAGTTTCAAAAATTTTCTCTCAATCTATTCAACTACAATATTTGGTAAATTCTAAATTTGAAGCTTGAACTGAACAGCCCACAGCCATTATTAAACTAATGTATGAACAACCATTTAGTAAAATATTAGGAAATAAAAATGTTATAAAGATTAATTTTTTTAACTGAAAAATTGTTTTTTTTAAACTTTTAAAGAAATTCTATTGTAAAAAAATTAAACTGTTACAAATATTTTAAGTGATGCCTTCTCTTTCTTTAAACTCCTTCAACTTTTCGAGTCTCTCCTTTGTTTTTATTTTCTTCTGCTGCTTCAGTTTAGAATCTTCAGCCTTTTGAATGACTTCTTGGCTGAATGGTCCATTAAAATGGAAGTCTAGCTTCTTCTGCATGAGATAGCGGGCTATTTTTCTGTTCTCTTCCAATGATCTTGTCTGGTGACACTGTGGTCAAAAAATTAAACATTAACGTGTTAATTTGCCTTCTTTTGTTTATTATTATTATTGCAATATCTATCTATGTCCAGTATCTATTTGGTCATAGTATAATAAGATGTTAGACATTACAAGTAAATGATACATTAATTTTATTACATGTCTAGTATACTGTAAAAGCTTTTCTCCTTATTTCAACTCCCTTAAATTTATAAACTTTTGTTTTTTTTTCATTTCATCTACAATGATTTTTCATGTAGAAGTTACATCACCAACTAAATATGAAGCACCAAAATAACTTGCTGTTTGGTGAAATTTGGTTTTGGCACCCAATTTAAAATAGTGGGCTTTTGAGCTGCATTCAATTCAAAAGTTATATAGCACAACTATATAATAATAGTTAGTGTGGTGGCCCAACTTAAAATGGTTGACCTTGGTCAAATAAAACAGCATGAAGTAAATTAAAATTTATTTAATTTTTAAGGATAGGTTAGATACTCAAATAGAATGGAGGCACCTTAACAACAAGCCCAGTAGGGATGTGCCTGAGTACAACATTATTGTTTGTTTTATTGGTGGCTTGTCCTCCAGGCCCTCCACCTCTCACATGCATCTCCTCGATTTCATTTTCTACCAGACTGGGATAAATAAACTTCTTTTCACCCAAATAATTTAGCCGAGTAACTTGAGTTACATTTATCTGAATAAATAACGTTTTAATGTAGTTAATCTAAATGTAAATATAAATTTAATATAATGATCAAAGAAAGAAAAATTATAAAGTGAATCAACTTTCATTTGTAAGAAGGGAATCAGGAGACATAAAAATAAACCGGAAACGTTGATATATTAACAAACTGATCATTTTGGACACTTCCTTTAACTAAGTGGTCAGTCAGTTCCTTGATGCATGGACGAACAAGCGCATTAATATCTCAAATGTAAAAATAAACATTTTGTTAATAACTTAGGACAGTTAACACTTCGTCATTATGATCCAAATATTAAAAAGTCCTAAGTAAATCATGCTAAATTTTCAACAGCCTAAGAAAGAAAACAAATTTCTAAGAAATAATTTGAATAAGTTGCTAAGCTTACAATGGTAACTTGATTTTAAAATGGAAGAAATAGCAGATCAATATAATATGGTGAGTTTTTCAAGTATTCTCGTTTATTCTGAACAAACAATAAATATAAATTTGTTTGAAGTAGTTTGGTAGTCTCAATGCTTGAGTGAAGTAGAAGTAGTTGCAACACTAAACCTTAGGTTAATCAATGACTATTCGATTACTAATTACTGAAACTGTTGGGCTAGCTATTATTATAGTCATTGTTATGACACCAACACCCATAATCTATGCTAACATTAAAATTTGATATAATAATGGGTATAATTCAGTAAAATAATAACTAAGCAAGCAGTTAAAATTTTGAGATATTAAAAAATGAAAGTAACTGATATATATATATATATATATATATATATATATATATATATATATATATATATATATAATCTTTTAGCATAGCTGCTTTGCCTCTTTGTTGTAATTTATATTATAATACTTCATAATATGTTAGGGTTTGTATTAAATCTAAATCATTTTTGTGCAACTTTGCAGCATTTCAACACAATGAAAAGGTTATCTTTACTTACATTATTTATCTTAAAATTTGAAGGAATTTTGATTTATTATTTTATAAAGTACTTTTTTAAAGTTTGTTAAACATCATTGTGTCAGAAAGTTTAAGATGTGGAGATTTTTTAAAAGGTTCAAATCTATCAAAATCAATTTGAAATATTTTAATTAGAAAAGAAAACATGAAAAGGAAAAATAAAAAATTATATCTTTATGGGGGTTTATATTTATTCTACTGGTTAACTACTCCTTTAGAAATATAAATATTAAAATTTAAAACTTTAAAATTAAGTTCAGAAGACAGAAGAGTCTCTTTTGAATTTAAATATTGACTAACACACTTTTACAGTCTTTACTTTTTACTAAAGTCTGAATCTAAAACTCAGAGTGCAGTGCATTCTTACCTGTTAAGAGTTAAACAGTAAGAGTTAGAGTTTAGAGACAACTGTGTAGTAAACTGTTTTGTCAAACAGGCGTTGCAAAAGCATCTGTGTTTCAAGCCGTTTAATTTAACAACTCCTACACAGCTTTGAAAAGTGCTTCATTTTCATTGAAAAACGCTATAATATATATATCACTCAGTCGTTACTACGACACCATGAGTCAAAATAAATGCATATATATTTTTCAAAAAAGAGCGCTTCTACGGGTCGTTGTGTTTGTCAACAAAGAAGACTAAACTGGAACAAAGTAGTCCACAGTCAGCTGATTGAAGCAAGGCACCCTTTAACTAAAAGTAAAAGCCATTAAAAAAATTACTTGTAACAGTTTATTAGAAAAACTGAACCCACAACTGCAAGCATCATTTAGAATTTTCAGGGAGCAAGATCTTATCATAACTTGGTGGTCGATAAATAAACTTTAAAGAGCGAACTCAAACATTAGGGTTACATCAGTTAAGTTAGACGAGGAAATTTAAATCTTCGTCTTTAATGTAACTTATATATTATATAAATATATATATGCAAAACACCAAAAAACAAAAATTTTGATTTTGAACTCAAGAATGATTTAGAAAAATCGAAAAGTTAAACAGGAAGTTAACTAATGCCGAACATGCTGTGATTTTCATCAATAATTGCATTTCTGACAGTCTTAATCCAATATATTATATATATATAAATATATATATGTATATATATATATAGGAATATTCTTGAATCATTTATTGAAATAACAGGTTTTGAAATTAGGAATTACAATAGAGACACTGTTTTCCAAGATCAGTTAATGGAGTCCTTACTATAATTGAAATGTATCTACTTTCCATTATACATCTACTTTCCGTTAAATATCTACTTTCCTTTTAATATGACTCGCCGCCAAACAGGATTCTCGTCTTTGGTCATTTTCATTGAACGTTCCCAGCCCAGTCTTACGATAATAATTACTCACTTTTCCCACATGTATTATACCGGCGCGAAATAACGGTGAGGAGGAACCGTGAGCAATGTCTTTTATTTCATTTTTTTTACATCCTCGTATTATTGTTCGTTTTGCGAGTTTTAGGTGGAGCCCAGTTGAATTTTTAAAATTGGTCTAAAATTTATTTGATTGATTGATCGATCGATCGATTGTAAATTTCACACTTATCTAGATTTCGTGCATTTAAATTAAAAGCCGTTTTGATGTTATAATTAAAGAATGAATCGATTGTAAATTAAAAACGAGGCGGACAATTAATTAAATGAGCAACCACTTAGAATTTATATCGAAAACGTTCAAACTTTCAAAAAAGGCCGCTGACTCATTTTCATCCGTTCATTTTCCCGCCATCTTCACAATCTGGACACAACGTAAAGAAACATGAAACTCCGTTATTTTTAAACTGAATTTTATTTACAATCAAAATTTATTTAAAAAAAGTGATATTTATAAATAATTCCAGATATTATTTATTATCAATGTAACAAAGTTTATATAAAATAAAGTTAATCAAATGGAATCGTTTGAATGTTTCAACATTGACGTCAAAAATGTAATGAAAATTGGAACGACGTTCACAGAAGCGTGTTGTACTGAACGAGTTAGAACATCAAAACAACGCACATAAACTATAACTAGCAGATGTTTGCAAACACTACAACTATTTGCTCACCATTAACAATCACAACGACAGTTAATGTGACAAAAATGTTAAATATATTCGTAAAATGAATAAATAACACACACAATAAAAAAAATTAACAACTTTTTAAAGTACGCTTCCTCAAATCAAACTGATTGTCGTTCCTGGCTAGATGGTTAACTTGCGACAGCTTCTGCTCGTCATCTTCTTCAGCAGGACCGCTGGATACCTCACCGTCCGCCAACAATTCTGGAAACAGCTCCTCCAGCACTGCGTCCAACAACGTGTAAGATAACTGCACAGCCATTGCATTTTAGGAATGTTTTTACGTGGTAACAAATCTTTAAACATCAAATTAATGGAAATTTATTTTCAATGAAACTTTCTCTGCGATAAAAAACTCAAGGGTATTAGACGTACAACTTGTTTTGAGAAAGAGGTTATAATTTGCAGTCCATTGATATAACGTAATTTTTATTCTTCAAAAATTAAAATTTGGCAGATGCAGAATCCGTTACAACATACAAGACCAGTGCGAATCTAGGGGGTGCCGCACCCCGTTATGAGCAGTTTTTTAATAAAAGTCAGAAAAAGGACCGTTTTAGGTAAAAAATCGACCCAAAATTGGATGTGATAAATAAAAAAGGTCGTCAGCCCAGCTACCACAAATTTCGCCCCTCCCGTTAAAATTTAACCATTTTCAAAATTATGACTCCCCCCTCAAAGTTGTCTAGATCCACCACTGTGCAAGACCATATTAAAAATAGAGTGAAAAGGGTTACATATGGAAAATAGATTTAATGTAAAAACAATCATCTAACAATCTAACTAAACGCTTCGAGAAACCTGACATTACAATAAAAGTAAACTTGCGTTGAACATTTGAAACTTCCATTGCTTTAAAAACTCCTTAGCTATTGACAAAGATTAATTGAAAATCTAAAAGTATACGAACGTGTTTGTTGAGTCGAGGCCGTTGGAGTACATCAAACAATAATTTGGTTCCTTTCTTGTGTTTTTCTGACCCGACCACCCGGACAAACACATCTGCCCAATACAGCATGTACAGTCATTGATATTATATCATAATAAGCAAATGTCTGGAATAAACACATATAAACTACATTCTAAATATCCATGGAGTGCGTACTTGGACACATCAAATAGATCGCATTTGTCACCGTCAACAAAAAGTAGCCCAACGTGAATCAGAATCAATCAATCAATCAATCAATCAATCAATCAATCAATCAATCAATCAATCAATCAATCAATCAATCAATCAATCAATCAATCAATCAATCAATCAATCAGCTTATAAAGCGCTATTTCCGCGATGTTCAACAGCGCTCCTCAATGAATTTTGAAAACAGATGGGTCTTGAGATCCGCTCTGAACTTCGCAAGTGATGGAGAAGTAGTCAGAGAAGTAGGTAGAGAGTTCCAGAGAAAAGGACCAGAAAAAGCAAAAGCGGATTTAGCAAAAAAGTGTTTAACACGAGTTAAGAAAAAGCGAGAAGAAGAAGACGATCGTAAACCGGGGCGTTTAGGTTCAATTAATATATCTGATAAATACTTAGGAAATAATTTAGATTGAGACTTATACATGAACGTGCAAATTTTAAAAATTATTCTATATTTTATAGGTAGCCAGTGCAAGAGAACAAGATATGGAGATATATGAGAAAAAAAAGGGGCACGAGCAACTAGACGAGCAGCAGAGTTAAAAACTTTTCTTTAAAGGATAGAGTATAGAGTCAAGAAGACCATAGTAGAGCGAGTTACAGAAGACTAATGAGATCAAATAAATACTTGGAATGTAGTTGAGTAAATCTTTAAATGCTTCTTTTTGCCTTTTCTTCTTGTCCTCTTCTGATCTGTCATCATATTTAGTATATAAATGTAAATAAATAAATATATATATAAATAAATAAATAAATAAATAAATAAATATATATATATATATATATATATAGATATGATATAAAATATATATAAATATATATATTTGATAAAATCCACTGAATTTTTAGCTTTTGAAAGTTTACGATTGAGCTTTCAATATTTCTAACATTTATCTTATATTTCTAATGATAAGAATATTATTTTAAAATCTTAACACTCGTTTTAACATTACTACGTTTTTTGATATGAATCAAATCGCAATTTGTATATAGATAAATCAGAAAATTAATAACAGTAAAATTTCGAAAAATAAATACAGATGAGTTTAACGAATGAAATGAAATGACAATGATGACAGTTAAAATTTATATGCGAATATTATGCAAACCTTGGGGGATCGGTATCATAAAATATTGCATCTGTTTAGTTTAAAAATTAGTTTAGTAACTATCAAATAAATTAATAACTAATACATTTTTTAAATCAAATAATCAACAAAAACAGTTTTGTTTAACTCTAATGTTCAGATGATTAGTAGTAATTTTCAAGCAGGAACATTGTGAAGTTGACTACTTAGCACATTCAGCTGTCTACATATAATCAAGGATGCGTTAAAACCTCGAACCACACGTTTTAGCAGCCCATTTCAATTCCCACGTTTAAAATCTACTCATTTGACCTTCCACCTTTTATAAGTTTATATCGAAAATGCGAAAAATTTGAGTTTTCGAATGAATTAGTAAAATAAACGTTACATGAACCCGCACGTGTTAATGAAATAAAAAGTGAAAGAAAGAAGCAGACAAAGCAGAGCAGCCGACCTCTGAGTAGGTGAATAATCTTGACGACGTAATGTTCCGTGAGAGCTTGCTGCAGTTTCCTGTTCAGGTACCAATCCAGGTAGGTGTCGATGGTGTTTCTCAGTAGCATCCTCAACGATAGGAACAGCTGCATCAACCAATCAGGTGACTCGTAAATGGAATTACCTACATTTGAGGTTTATGATTGGTCAGTTAATTAATGATTATTAATTAAACTAAATGCGACAAATAACTTGTCATACTATGGGCATACAAAACACACACACACCACACACACACACGCACACACACTGACTTGATGACTAACATAAATAGAGTAACGAGTCAAAATAGCTGGTGATGTTGTCAACAAAACATTTTTCACTAGGAGCGCTGCCTCCATTGCCAGCGTCATAATCATCCTCCCTGTCATCAGCATCTTCATCACCATCACCAGTGAACATTGTGTTACTGTCAACGATAGCGTATGGCAGGTCTTCAAAGTTTCCGTTGTTGTTGTATATTGAGTTGATCATCTACACGCATAAAAACAGTTGTGAGTGATTTAAATACCAAAGTATTCAAATTCTCCGAATGCTATTTTAACTAGTACTAAGAGTTAATCATTTGAATCAGTCAGCGTTCACTGAACAGTAAATGTCATTCAGTCGTTAATATGTTTGTGTGATGGTATTCACATTTCTGTCATAATAGTAGAAAAGTGCAATTTTTTACATGTACATACAAAATTAAAAATGTACTTTCATTAATGAAGACATTGAGGAACTTACTACAAGCAACGACAACAAAATGTCTTCAACACCTACAACATAGAAAACACGATACAGACATACCTTCTCACTGGATATGGACAGTGTATCGGAATCTCTGTCTACCTGCTTGCCACTGCATGTTGAAATTTAAATGTATTCCATCGTCAACCATTATATGCAAGTGCTGTTTAATTTTTTCGTACTTATGAAGCAGAATAAACTAATTTTTTCTTCTTAAACAAGCACACGTAAGATTCTCAATAAGAAACAAATATAACCTTATGATAATAAGGTTATATTTGTTGTTGTTACATCCGAAACAACCGAATAAACAGCCAAGCGAGATTAAACATAAAACCTTCCTTAACATCAGCTCCTTAAATCAATTCATATCGTAAAGAAATATTATTAAAGTATATGATTCAACCCAATTGCAATGCAGTCTCTCTTTTCAAATATGGCCTCCTACTTCGTGATGTACGTACTGGCACTGCAGCTACTACGTTCTCTCAAAATTATTTCAAATGCACCCCCCTCTCAAGATAAACTTTTTGATCTCCTCAATAGAATAACTTGTTCAACACTCGTTTGTTAAGCATTCATTGTGCCAGCACTTTTATTTTATTACATTGAACCAACCAATCAACAACTAACCAACCAGACAGCCAGCCAGCCAACCAACCAATCAGCCAGTTGACCAACCTTGATTTGGACTTGCTTGATTCAGTGGATTGCAGGAAGGTTTTCAAAAAAGGCTCCAAATGCTGGCCTTTCTAATTGGAATCATCATTATATTAATGTTATACCGTTGTATCATCAACTCAAAAATGTGATATTATCAACCAATTAATATAATTATTATTTAATATTATTATATAAATATATATTTTCATCTCCACCATTCGTTAGCGCCAACATTAACAAATATTATTTCGACAATTTTGGCTTTATAGACGTGCAGCAGCAGCAATGATCACATGTCTGAGTGTAAAAATTTCGTCATCGGCACATCAACAGCGCACATTTCCAACCTCTCTCACCAGCTTCATTGCGCCGCTCTTCATCTTCTTACCTGAAACATTTTATAACACATTAAAATTCGAACTATTATCATCAGCATTCAGTTCAACAACATCAACTTCATCACCAATGAGGCCTTAAAAACGCAACCACCACAAAACACATTATTCTGATTATCATCAACCCCAAAGGACTGGCAACAAAATTTTTGATTTGGTCGAATAAAATACAGGAGAAAGCGCAATAAGTTCAAGCATTTAAAACATTTTTTTAATGAAAGTTATTCATGTTTTACAAGTCTCATAAAGAAATGAAACATTTTGTTTATCCAAGGAAACGTTTCAGCTGAGATTACAGCCAAATATTTTGTTCTAGTCCAACTGTACGATTGAACGTACGATTGGAAGTAAGGTTAAATGTATGATTGAATGTATGACTTGAAGTATGATTGAATGTATGACTTGAAGTATGATTGAATGTATGACTTGAGGTATGATTGAATGTATGACTTGAAGTATGATTGAATGTATGACTGGAAGTATGATTGAATGCCTGACTTGAGGTATGATTGAATGCATGACTGAAAGTATGATTGAATGCATGACTTGAAGTATGAAAAGAAAATAACAGGGTGTGATACTACTTGGAAGATAGGATAACAAAGATTTACGTAACGATAAGAAAATAAAGACTCACAGGTAAATCGACTCCATCTGAAAGGAGGCGAAGAAGTGACTTTGAAGTTGAAATGAATGTTACATGTGGAAATAAACACGGCATGAGTTTTAAAGGATAAAGCTGCATTGACATTTTTACAACACACGAGCAAGCAACGAATGCAATAAATGCAGCTTTTTAATTTAAAGCCTCGTACAAAACATCTAAAAACCAACAAACCTAAATTGACATCAAGAAAACTGGTTGTGAACTCTTGGTTGGAAGTGAGGAAGCCGTAAACCAGCTGACTTCCTCGCAAGTTTGGCTTCGACAACAAAATCTGAACACATGAAATAAACAAATGTTTTTTCGGCATGTATAATGTGAAAATTATCAGAAGGATAATTGTTGATGTAGAGGCTAAAGAAATGTTTACTTATATACCAATGCAATTATTTTTAAAGATCACTGCGTTTTCGGCATTAATCAAATTGTAGTTGAGTTTCTCAATTTTTCTAACGAGACTTTTATCATCTTGATGAAGTTTATTAAGGTTAAATAAAAAACTTTTAATTTTTGACAAAACATTACTAATAACGTTATTACTACAGAAAAGCTCTTTTCGGCATCGACTGCCATCATCAGTGTAGTTATATAGTATACTATACAACTACACTGATGTATAACTATATAGTATACTATACAACTACACTGATGTATAACTATATAGTATACTATACAACTACACTGATGTATAACTATATAGTATACTATATAACTACACTGATGTATAACTATATAGTATACTATACAACTACACTGATGTATAACTATATAGTATACTATACAACTACACTGATGATGGCAGTCGATGTCGAAAAGAGCTTTTCTGTAGTAATAACGTTATTAGTAATGTTTTGTCAAAAATGTCAAATATTGAAAGTTTTTTATTTAATCTTAATAAACTTCATCAAGATGATAAAAGTCTCGTAACAAGTTGAATAATGCCGAAAACGCAGTGATCTTTATAAATAATTGTATTTATGATAGTCTAAACCCAAAATTTATATACCAGTGATACACATCTTATCAACTCTAAGAATGAATATTGACGCTAACGTGAGAGCAAGTTTATAACTCCATTAGGTATTTTATACGAATCAATTGAACAACCAGCATTGAGACAAAAGAAGTACACAACACGAAAAGGAATCACTTAAAATTATTGAATAGCAGAGAAATATCAAATAAACGAACCCTGAGAAATGATTCGAACTCGGTCCTCAGATTTTCAAAAAAGATTTTACTTTTAGGTACAAATGTTTTTTTGGCTGGTAACTGACAATCATCAAATTCACCTGAATTCAAGATTGTTCAATTAGAAACATTACGTACATGTTTGTTCAATTAAAAAACATTAATTACGTGTTTTTCAAATCCGAAACATTACATACGTAAAATTATAAGCTGGCTTAAATTAATACTCAAATTGCCGATATCAGGGTAGAACATTACGAAATAAATTAAAGATACACTACGCATACGTTTGTTCAATTAGATTTTACTACTAATTGTCTCTTAATTTCTTAATTATTTCTCAAAAGTATCAAGTATCAACAACACACACACACACACACAAACACAAACTCACACACACAGCGCATGTGAATACGTGTGATTCGACGCATCAAACACATTGCATGTCGTAGGTGGGGATCTCTTGCATTCAAACCTAGTTACTGCAGGGAAGCCCTCATTCCGAGAATTGCGATAATAAGAAATAAGAAAGCGATATGACATTAAGAAATGAATTCAATTTGCTTATTATTCGCCACGACGATCAAAAGATAACATGTTATATTTTTCTATTTTTGACATTTGTGTTAAATTTTTTGGTCAAGTGACTTTTATTTGATGTATCATGTTGACCTTATCAGCTCCGTTAAAATGTTGATACGAAGTTCACCGGGCCAGCTAGTAATTTACTATTATTATATATAATAATAATGTCATTTTATATAGCGCCATGGCAAGCGACTGAGACGCATTATCATTATTACAACGAACACACAGTGCATAAAATGCATGTGATAGGCGGGGATCTTTTTTTTGCATTCAAACCCGGACTCTGCATCAACAACAATACCAGGCACCTTAGCCATTACACCATCGCGCCCAATGGTGTAATGGCTCGTGTAATATAAAAAGCAAACAAACCGTGAAATTCTTTCAGTTTGTTTTCCAGGACATAAAATTCATGATACCTCCTATAGATGTAAGAAACGTTCCAAGTTAAATTTGCTCACGTGTCGTCAACTCACGCATCGTGAACATCAATTGTTAGTCAGTAGTCTAATTATCTTCATAAAAGATTATGATTTAAATCCAACTTCACATTGTAATAAATTCTAATCAAAATACCTCAAGCAAAACATTACAAAAATTACAAAACTATCATCAAGCATCAAATACAGCATGATAAACAACATCGATGTCGGACCTTTCAATGAGCCAACTCTCTTGCTCGAAGAACTCAACTGAAAATAACGACAAATTAGCATAGTACATTAAAGTGCGTCGTCTGCTAAAAATTACAATAAAACGCAAATGCGGATATATGTGAATAAAGTCTGAACAAGCCTAACAACCAGTACCAAATTATACAAATACAATTAATGTATATTATTAAAAATCTATGTCAGTTATTTAATTATTCAGGTAACATCCGCAGCATCCATGCGTGCAAGCATTTACTAACAAACTCAAAAATAATTGACAGCTGGTTAACAGCAAACACACACAACATCACAACGCCACATCACACAAGAAGTATCTGACCACCAATGAACAACCTTCCTTATCATCAGCCAGACATCTGACATCGATCTGAAACGCAAATGAAAATTTTTTAACGTTGTTCGGATCGGCGGGATCAGCCTTGGTGAGGATGCATGGAATGCTAACTGCCCACAAACTCAAATCTCTCAACTGCTGATCTGCAGAATCTGTCGGTGAGCCTGCCATTATGAACGAGTCGTCAGTTGGAAGAACTTGATAGGAGGACCCGTCCGACTGCTTGTGTTTTTCACAGGGAGGATGTGTTAATGTGTGAATGTGATGGTGTGCGTATGTAATGGTGTGTGTATGTGATGGTGTGTTAATGTGATGGTGTGCAAATGTGATGGTGTGTGTATGTGATGGTGTGTTAATGTGATGGTGTGCAAATGTGATGGTGTGTGTATGTGTTGTTGTCGTGTGAATTGGTTGCTGTGTGGATGTTTTGTTGGAAGGATCCAAAATTATGCAGAGCGATAATGAGTGCAGAGCAGTCAGGCAGTTCAAAATATGATGCTAAGTTAAACTTACAGCAAGTCGTGTTAGCAGTTTGCGCTGTGCACATACAATTTAGAGTGGAATGAATTATAAAAAATTTAAATATTATTCAATTAAAAAAATATTAGCATCACACATTTACAAACTAAAGTTATAATTAAAAAATTCACAAGTTGTTTATCACTGACTGAATTACCAAACATTTAACTACTGAAATAAAACTATCAATGTATAAAATTCTCACAAAGTAAAAATTCAAAAGCATGTTAATTACTTTGTTAACAGCAGCAGGATTGCTGTTGCTGTGCAGAGTTAGATTAGAACTAGCAGCGATGTTAGATGTGTTAGTGTTCATAATATTTAAGCTTTCTTCAACCTACGGAATGAAAATTAAAAGGCACGTTCGACGTATCAACATTTCCATTGCACTAATCCAACTAATATTAATAACCAGTGCATGAAATAAATCAAGACATGATCGTGTAATCGTTCGAAATGCCGGTAAGCATGTGAAGACCACATGTTAGCATAAGAAGGGGTCGGGAAGGTTCTTTAGTAGTGTAAGAATAAGAAAAGTATTTCAAAAAAGTTCACATAACCCAATTTGATGGACACACATGCATGACAGTGACCAGACCTAAGCACACTCGTGCCTACATAAACACAGAGGTCGGCGAGCCTGGTTTGTATACGGAACTCAAAGACCATCATACGCCGAGCGTATGATGCGATGCTAGCGCGAGCAAACGTAATGCGTACGTACGTCGAGTGGCGCGAAAGTCCAAGTATAAAATGATATGAAAGCAGTTCTGCGTTTGACAGAACTGCATTATGAAGAAAAAGCACACAGACCCACACATACAGATACATAAACAGCCATACAAAGTGTATGACTGTTTGTGTACTGTATAAAGCATGGTGAGTGCTAAGCTTTTTACAGATGTGTGTACAAGTCCCAGAACAATATATTGGGATAAAAATGAACAGCAACTTCGAATTTTATCAACTGAATATACAACTAAAAATGTGAACAAACATAAAATAAACCTTTTAAGCACCCATCATGCATGCGGTTTAAATAATTAACCACCCATCTCTAATTACAAGCTTCACATAACATACACCATGCAACACATGGAATTCTTGAATTCTTGATGCAACACATGCACAACTATTTATCATACATGATGGTTGTGAATTCGATGATATAAGTTATAAGATGATGCATGCGTGTGACGGTGCGGGCAACCAAAACAACTTTTTTGTAAAAGTCAGTGAGTTCAGCAACACTAAAAAGCAGCAGTACTATCACAGTATTCGCTACCAAAACGAGCTGACGAATCGGCTCAGACGGTGGATACTGCAGCTTTTGTGGTCGAAAAGTTTAATAGTATGTAGGAGTGATATGTGAGCGGCTCTGCACTTGTTGGAGCTGTCTAATAAAAAAACAGAATAACCACACATCACCAAATCGTGACGATAATGAACACACAACACGACAACATACAACGATATTCCCTAAACTCAACAAACCATGTTTTGTATAGTTTGCTACGAAAACCCTTTACATTAAATAAATAGCAATGCAAGCTCAGCACATCGTCCCGTGAGGCCCAGAATAATTAACATGCAACTGGTTTTAAAAAACTTCTCATGCATCTAATATAAGATGATTGAAAAAAGTGAACCTACCATGAAACAAAACTGGATCGATTGAAAATATCAACAACAATTAATATAAAATTATTTCAATTATAAATATAAATTCAATAAAAACATCAAACGAATAAAAAGTAGCCCACGATACGATTGAAATTTCATAATTCCAATAATTATTAATTCCATCTGGACGCTGGTTGAAGAATTTTTTATAACAAATCTTCACCTGCCAAACATTCTCAATAATTCACTTGAGCGGCCCTCCCTCCTCACGGATTCACCACCAGCTGTCTCAGTCCTTCCTACATCCCAATCATTTTTCAGCATCATTATATCATATCGACTTTTATACGGAAGAACTTAATTGAACACCCCTCGCACATGAACACCCAACGACCGACCAACCAACCAACCGACCAACTTCAACCAACCGACCAACCAACCAACCAACCAACCAACCAACCAACCAACCAACCAACCAACCAACCGACCAACTTCAACCAACCGACCAACCAACCAACCAACCAACCGACCAACCAACCGACCGACCAACCAACCGACCAACCAACCAACCAACCAACCAACCAACCGACCAACCAACCAACCAACTGACCAACCAACCAACCAACCGACTAACCAACCAACCGACCGACCGACCAAAAAATTCGCATAGCAAGATAACCCAAAAACATATTCACTATTTTTATTGGTGATCATTTTCACAACAGTCTCCCTCTTT
>NW_008704742.1:3974-13570 GCF_000326865.2 Helobdella robusta | reverse complement strand
GATTTTATCAATAATTGCATTTCTGACCAAAGTAGAATGAAAATAATAATTTAATATTAACAAAATGAAACAATACGTAGATGCAACATTTTCTCAAGTCAGTGGAGAAAATACAAATGTTGTTACATATATATTTATATACAGTATTGTATGAATTCTGTCGAATCGGTGGAATTAATGAAGTTAGTTTGTCTATTCAATTTTCCTTACTAGAATTTTCTGGAAAGCAAACCTTTAATTGATTTCCAGAAAATTCTAATAAGGAGAATTGAAGAGACAAACTTTAAATTGATTAAAGCCACCAATTTAGTAAAATTCATACAATACTGTATAAAACATGGTCTCCTTCCAACGTATATATTATATATATATATATATATATATATATATATATATATATATATATATATATATATGCATACATATAAATGCAGTGTGGGTTTATGCCTGGTAGAGGAACGGTGGATGCGTTGTTCATGGTGAAAATGTTGCAGGAGAATTATAGAAAGAAGATACGAAGATTGTACATGTGTTTTGTGGATCTAGAAAAGGCTTTTGATCGAGTACCGAGGAAGGTCATTGAATGGGCGTTGAGGAAGAAAGGAGTGAATGAGAGACTTGTTAAAGCTGTGATGCAGCTGTATGAAGGGGCAAAGACAAAGGTGAGGGTTGGAAGGGGGATGTCGGACGCTTTTAGTGTTAAGGTAGGAGTGCATCAAGGATCAGTGTTATCACCGTTTCTGTTTGCAATTGTGATGGATGTTGTGTGTGGAAACATAATAGAGGGGTTGTTATTCGAGATTTGATGGCTGATAGCATGGAAGAATTGCAGTTAAAATTTGACAGATGGAAAAGTGTTATTGAAAGGAAAGGGTTGAAAGTTAATATTGGTAAGACGAAGGTAATGGTGAGTGGGGAAGGTGGGGAGCGAGTGATAAGTAAAATAGACCCCTGTGGGGTATATGATAGGAGAGTGAAGGCTAACTCGGTATTGTGTATAGGATGTCAGAAATGGGTGCATAAGAGATGTAGTGGTGTGAGGGGGGTACTGAAAAAGGTGGAAGGCACGTTCAAATGTAAGAAATGTGTTCATGGTGTGATTAATAGGACGGACGCAAGGACGGGGTTGAGTGGTTATATTGAAAGAGTGGAAAGCTTTGTTTACTTAGGGGATAAGCTGAACGCGGATGGAGGATGTTTGAGCGCAGTTACGGCTAGAGTTCGTGTAGGATGGATGAAATTTAGGGAACTGGGTGGGGTATTGTGTGGAAAGAAATGGTCAGTGAAGATGAAAGAGAGGGTATATAAAGCATGTGTGAGAGCAGCGATGGTATATGGTGGTGAAACTTGGGTGTTGAGGAGAGAGGAGGAAAGTGTACTGCAGAGGGCAGAAAGAGCTATGGTGAGGATGAAGTGTGGGGTTAAAGTGAAGGATAGGAGGAGTAGTACAGAGCTGATGTCAATGATGGGACTGAATGAGGACATTGTGACATTGATAAGGAGATCGAGATTGCGGTGGTATGGACATGTGTTGAGAAGGGATGAAAGGGTCGGGATTAGGCGAACGTTAGAGTTCGAGGTTGAAGGAGTGGTAGGAAGGGGTCGTCCGCGATTGGGATGGAGAGAGCAGGTGGAGAAGGACAGGGTGAAAGCGGGGTTGCGTGATACTGAGGCGAGTGACAGATGTGGATGGCGTCGAGGGGTATTTCGGTTTCATCATAGGTAGCCAAACGGCAACCCCCGATCTCGGGAAAAATGTCGTCTAAACGTGTGTTGTAAACATATAAATATGTAGAGCAATAATTTGGTTTTAAATAAAATTATTTAAATGAAAAAATAAAAATAAAAATTAGCCTACCAAAGGACTCAAGTGTAAGCTGTTCCAAATGTTGAATCATATTCTCATGAAACGAGGAAAGTAACGATGATGACGATGGTGATGTGGAAGATAACTGCGATGATGGCGAATGTGGTTGTGATGATGATGGTGGTAGTGGTGATGATGATTTGGGTGTCTGTTGCAATGACGACGGTGGTTGCAACAAAGAAGATGATGGTAATGATGATGGAACTGGTGCTGTTGATGATGATGAAGTTGTTTGATCTGACGACACATTCTTCTCTTCAGCTAATTTCAACTCTTGACAAGCATTAAATTTGCAATCGACAGTAAGTACATTTCCAATACAAACTAACGAATCAATTGTGAATTATATCAAGTCTTTGCAACCAATTTTAAAAACGACAATGATTAGTAGCGACAGTATTTAAAAAATTATTAAATTTCCATTAAAACTATTCAAAATGTTTCAAACATCTCCAAATAGGACAATGGCATAATAAAGTAGAAGGCAGATAATACAATAATATAAACAAAATAAAGTGATACGTAAATGCGACACTTCATTAAGTTGACGAAGCAAGTAGCAAGTTGATCGCCTACCTCTTCTGAGGACTTTCAGGCAACAATGCAGATGCTTCATGGACAACTTGAGTACCTTCCCTGAGATGAAGCTCGCCAAATCAACCTGGTGGTAATGGCCAACATCATTGTTGTTGTTGACATTAACGTGAAAATTAGTGAAATGTTCACACAATAAAGAAAAATGCTTTTCGACAGCGCTGCATCTACATTGCTCAACAACAATTTTGTTTTCAATAAAACAATCACATACATACATAAATATATGCATTCATTCATTCAGTCATTCATTTTCATTCATTCATTCATTTTCATTCATTCATTTTCATTCATTCATTAAGACATCAACCACACACATTTACTCACCATAACACGAATCACATATGGATCAATGACAAAATTCGCCTCATTCACAAAGACGTCTATGTGAATGAGACTTACACTCCTTCATACACAGTGGCGTCAACCACACGTCGTACATTCACCTTCCACGGACCAACCTTTCTCAACCTCCTGAGGACAGTTGACGTTGCGAACCTCAGTGTGACTTTTATTTCATCAATCAACGCCTCGTCCTCACTCAGGTCCCTAACGTTTATAGATAGTCTCATATATATGATGAATATTTTTCATTTTTCATCTCTCTCGTGTCTTACACACACACATATATATGATGAATATTCTTCATCTCTCTCGTGTCTTACACACACACACACACACACACACACACACACACACACAAATATAAAGTTGTTTTTAAAAAATACTGCAAACTTCACCATCACGACATCTTACACACACACACACACACACACACACACACACACACAAATATAAAGTTGTTTTTAAAAAATACTGCAAACTTCACCATCACGACGAGTCTCCAACCAGCAAGCCAACTAGCCAATTAACTGATTAGCCAGCCAGCTTAGCAGCAAGTCAACTAATCAACCAACCACTCAGCCGAACGACCAATTGACCAATCAACCAACCAGGTAACCAACCAATCAACCAATCAATTAACTAGATAACCAACCAATCAACCAACCAGGTAACCAACCAACCAAACAATCAATCAATCAACCAGCCAGCCAATCACTAACCTGTACCAGGAGTTCACATATTCCTTTATAACTAAGTTGAAGAACTATTGAGGAAGAACAAAATAATTTGACCGTAACAAGAGTGTGATGAGAACAAACATTGACACAATATATTTAAATAGCAACATAACAAAAATATAGTACAGACTTATGAGTAGAGAAGGACAAATCTCTCACAACAAAAAACATTTAGAAAATCACCTAACTACAAGATGTATTATGGAGAACGTTAACCAATAACCAGCAACAATGTAATGTGTAATTTTTAATGACGTCTGCGGTTCAGACTAGTATTTTTTCTATTTTTAACAATTAAACGTTTTAAAAATACTTTCAATTTCTATCCGACCCTTTAAAAAATTAACAAATGAATGAGTAGTAAGCACACAACCGACCCAGCTAATCAAGATATTTTTGACATGGATAGATAGATAGACAGGTGAATGAACATTGGATGAATGATGGATGAACATTGGATAGTTGATGGATGAACACTGGATAGATGATGGATGAACACTGGATAAATGATGGATGAACATTGGATGAATGATGGATGAACATTGAATGAATGATGAATGAACGTTGGGCGAATGATAGACGAACATTGGATGAAGGATAGATGAACAGTGGATGAACGATGAATGAGCATGACTTTGAGATAACACTGACCTCCTCCAGAGCCTCATTAACATTTTCAGGAATATTCACATCTATCCATGGTTGCAGTGTTAGTATGTTCAGCTCAGATCTGTTCAATGATGTTCAAGTATAGCATGCAAATTGCGGATCATGTGATATGTCATTTCAAAAATAAGGCATATCTGAAAAATGCATATCTTGTATGGCGAAGAAGTTGAACAGTTTAAACGCTGAAATATATCAATATTAATAAACATTCCAATATTTGTAAGCAAACCAATCTCAAAAACTGTAATCTTTCCATTATACCCATTTAACTTGAACATTCAAATTTGATTCACTCCAACCCTCAGTTACCAGCATCACCAAGGAGAAGATCGAAAGTTAAACTCTTCACGTAAACCATAATGTGCGAGCCAGTGTTAGCGTCAGGTGCATCAAACAACATTGCTAGTATATTACTTATTATACGTTGGCCAGCTGCTCTGCTCATCGGTGCAGGCGAAGATCATAATGATATATCAAGATTGAGGGAAATGTAGAAAATTGGAGAGAAAGGAAAACTTTCGAGAGCCATGACAGAAAATAAAAATTTGTGAAACAATTTGATATTCCGACACGCTGTAGGCCACAATGCAGTGACACGGGCCAGACAACATGTAAATTTATAAATGAAAACTTTAAATGTGAATGCAATGAATGAAGTTAGAATCAACAAGGACGATGTGAGAAATTGAGTTGGAATTTAAGAATGACGACCTGTGCCTGCCACAATCTTTCTTACCGCACACGTGACACGAACTCGTGCAGCTGAATGAACTGCTAGCGCACCTGTCTTTATTCTGTGGCGGAGAAATTAAATCATTCATTACCATTAGAAAGTTTATTTTTATGTAGTTAATTAAAAGATTAAATATTATATGAATTGAAAAAAAAATTTTTATGAAAGCATATGAGACACAGACCTTATCCTCTCTACAATAGATCCAAAGAAAGTTGGGACACAGAGAATCAGGCCTTGACGGATTGAACAAATTAATTAATTGATGCATTATATTAATTAATTATATAATTAATAAATTATATAAATAAATTAATTGATGCATTATCATCCAACAAATCATCAACAAATAAGTCTTAAATTGTACCATAGATACATGCCCATAAATTGTAGAACTCGAACGTTCATTGGAATACAATGGTACCTCAGCATGCAACTGCCCTGTCGTATCTTCTAATCAAAATATAATCTCTATGGACTCAAGAATTTTCGCTCAGTACGCAAGCCATGTTCAACATAAAACTACACACAGCACTTTCTTTGCAAGAGTTATAAGAAATCCGAATTTTTTTCAGAAAGAGTTTTCTTAAGAGTTAAGAACAAACTAGTGAAAAACGAGGTGGACCTAAAATCACCAGAATTTTCTTTTGCAAAATTTAACATCATTTGTAAAAATTTAATTTACATTATACATATTATTAATGAGTTTTTTCCTTTTATTATACCCATTATAACATTATAATTTGTTATAAATTTTTCTGATTCATTTTTAGAACACTCCCTGAAAATTGTCGAAAAAGTCATAGAGAGAAGATTAACGTCGTGCATCACAATCGGAAATTATCAATTTGGTTTCCAATCGGGGAAATCAACAATTGATACAATTCACATCCTTCGGCAACTGCAAGAGAAGTACCTCGCAAAGCATCAACAACTATCACACATTTTTGTAGACCTTGAAAAAGCATTTGATCAAGTTCCCCGTGAAGCAATCAGGTGGAGTCTACGTCGACAACTCATTCCAGAATATCTTGTTCGACTTGTGATGGAAATGTATACGAATTCTAAGACTCTTGTCAGCACAACGGTTGGAAACACAGATGCATTTGACATCGGCGTTGGAGTTCACCAAGGCTCGATTCTCAGTCCACTGTTATTTATAACTGTGATGGAAGAAATCACAAAACTGATACGCACTGGTGACATTTGGAATCTAGTATATGCTGATATATCGTTTTAACAGCCACGTCTAAGCAGAATGCAGCACAGATGTTTGAAGATTGGAACACCAAACTCGCCAATCAAGGATTCAAAGTCAACATCAGCAAAACCAAAGCAATGAACACTGATGAACCCATCCAATCCACAGCTACTGGACGATGGCCCTGTTCAGTTTGTAAAGCTGGTGTAGGTAACAATTCAATCAAGTGTCAGCAGTGTAACCAGTGGTGTCACAAACGTTGTTTAAAAATAATTAGTAATTTATCTAAAGTGTCCAATTTTGTTTGTCCCGCTTGCATCAATCCACAACAACAAATTCGAAATAGCACTGTTTTTGAAGCCATTAAAATAGAGAAAGTCACATCGTTTCAACATCTAGGGGATGTTCTGGATTGTAATGGAACAGCTGAAGCTGCCGTTCGAGCACGCATACGTGCAGCCTGGAATAAATAGCATCTCCTTGCTTCTATATTGATTCGGTGTGATATCCCACTACCACTACGATCAACACTTAATAAATCTGTGATACGTCCTGTGTTGTTATATGGTGCAGAAACATGGCCAATGACAACCAAACTGGAACAACAACTTCAACGAACCGATATGAAAATGCTCCTATGGATGCAACGAATTAGTCTGAAGGATCACATCAAATCAACCGAAATCCTGCGTCGTGCTGGTTTAGATGACATAAAGGACGAATGCCGGCAACACCGTCCGTCTGCGGTGGTTTGGTCATGTCAAACGAAGTAGAAACAGTGCCATAACTTCTCTTGCAGATGTTGAAGTACCTGGCACACGTCCCAAAGGCCGTCCAAAGAAGTCCTGGTCGCAAACAATCGAGCAAGACATGAAAGTTCTAAATTTAAATGAAATGGATACAACTGATCGCCTAATTAGGCGCAAAAAATTGATGGCAAAGAAAACAACGTCCTACCTCGGAGAACCGCGTCTCTGGACGCTAAACAAAGATTGATTGATTCATGCACCCATTAATGTGGACGTAAAGTCAAATGTAAGTTTCTTGTTAAGCAGATTAATCATTTTCACGTTACATCTCTTATGGAAATAATAGTTTGGGACGATACAAGCCGATCAGAAACCAGTTCCGATCGCATGCCGAAGTACCACTGTACATAAAATTGAATTGGAAAGATACAAATAAAAATAATAACGATAAATTATAAAGTATAAAAGAAAAATGTTACAAATATGCTGCCAACTGACTTTAAGACAACCAGCCCAAGAACGAAACCAGCAATGAAGAAAATAATCAAAGGAAGAATAATGCTGAGTCTGTTGAAAAAGTAAAGGATTAAATTATTAACTGGGACAAAAAACTATCAAGTTAACTTTAATTCTATAAATAGTTACAATATACAATATATTATATAATATATTATTTGCAATATACATGTGTGAGAGCGTGTGTATGTGTGTGTGCGTGAGTGTGTGTGTTAAAATGCTGAATAAGTCAAACATCAATGAGACTGAAGAGAAACTTGTGTGAAACTAATGCGTCATTACAAAGAACCTTCTTATCAAAAACGAGGCATGAAGATTGTGACAAAGATGGTGACCAACAAGAAATAACTGCTTAAAAAACTACAAACAACTTCGCATTTGGTGGCGACGTTCGGTCACAATTTGGTTTTTGAATAATGAGAACCGAAGAGATGAAGGTCGTGGACTGCGTTTGGTTTCACCGGAAATGATGGTAGTTCGGAAAAGCCGAGTGGTTAGCGTGTCCGTCTACCACTCCCACGACCCGGGTTCGAATTCTGCAGTTTCTACAGGTTCATCCAGCCGTCCATCCTTTCGAGGCTGGTAAATGGGTAGACGACGTAAGTTGTCGCATGTTGGCCGGTGAGGTGGCTCGGTGGTTCAAATGCGCGCTGAGTCAAACTTCTCAATGGCTATCATATACTCAGCGTATATGATGCAGTGCTTACGCGTGTACATAAATACATGTATGCGTCGTGTGAAAAGGATAAACAGCCTTTGTGGCGAAGATGAATGCTTCAAATCAATGGTTGAAGATATGAAGAACATAACCTATATATGCAACATTGTAAGTGGTTCTGCGTATGTCAGAGCAGCAATAATAAAAACTAAAAAAAAGTAAGACAAAATTGGGTGGCAGAAGTGTGCAAGTTCAAAATATAGAATGATTTTCCGGCAACATTAAAGCAGATTGTTCCATTAAATAATTTCAGATGAGAGTTGGAAAGTTATTTGTTCAACAAAGTGTTTAATCACAGTTCAAACTTCTGAAAAATGTCAATCAATCAAAGTGAATAATATAATGAAAAATGTCAATCAATCAGAGTGAATAATATAATGAAAAATCTTTTATAGGCCAAAAAATTCCAAATAAAATACAAAACGTTCAAGATAATGAAATATATAAGTAAACAGTGAAACTATTAAAAATATTGATAAAATGCAAGCTCTCTTATTACAGGAAATTAACGACATGAATAACGTAACTGCTTACTGATTATGACAAAGGGCAAATAGATGGCATACTTAAAACGGTTATAAAGTGTTTTGATAACAATAGATGGCGTATGACGAATTATTATCAAAAATAATTAATAAATTAATAAATAATAACAATAATAATACCTACATACATAATAGCTTGGTCAGCAAAATCTTTTTGAAACACTTTTTTATGATTAATAAAATGATTCAAAAAGAAACTGTGGAGCAAGCAATTATATGACCATGGATATTATTATTTTCATTAATATTATAAATATTATCATGGGTATTATAACCATTGTTATTCTATCTTATTTTTCTTAATCTTATTTATTTTAATTTAGCTTTATGATTAATTTTATCATTGACTTGTTTCTGAGGTGAGTCCTCTCAGTTAGACTCTTCTTGGTTAAGTCAGAGAATCGCCGTAGGTGAAAGTCAGGGGCACGTTGTAGGTGAAATATTTGTACCCCTATTTTTTCCTTTTTCTCAACCATATTTACTTTCACCTAATAAAACCCTTATTTTATATTACAACAAAACAAAAAATGTTGGGCTAGGGATGCATCTGACATGCAGGGCAAATCTTTAATTTAGCCACATTACAATTCAGCAAGCGTAACGAATTAAAGTAATAGTAGTAATGTAATGTTACAGATGTTTCATCTGGTTCAATAAGTGGTGCCTCTGGTTACGTTTTTTGTAGCTTATTTTAAACATGATTTGCAAATTTATGAATAAAAGAATATATCGGCTTCATGAAAAGTAATTTTGTTTTTTGTGGTGAAAATGAAACACGATCTTTGTATAATGAATATATATTTAATTAAATTAGATATTGGCCATTCTGATCCAACATCTTTGGCCACCTTTCTGGTAGTAGCATGATTCCAAGATCATAAAATTTGTAGTCTTTGTTGGCAAAAATCTGCTCAACGTGAAT
>NW_008704742.1:0-1377 GCF_000326865.2 Helobdella robusta | reverse complement strand
AGGAGGTTTAGTGATGTGATCATATCATCATTTATGAGGCATGGGGTAGCCACCACTACCTGTGAATGGAAAATTCATTTGCGTTACGTGACCAGTTTGCAATAGCAACCTTTTTTTTTACAAAGGTATATTAAGTGTCAAATGAATTGAAATTGGTTGTCAATGCCTATTTCGTTACGTGCAGATGAAAAACACTGGAGATAATAATTTTGTGGATATTTAGAGCATTTCATAACTAAATTCAAAATTACGATAAAAATTAATTTACATTTTACAATTTTTGTACATTAAATAAGCGCTATTTTACGATTGATTTAAAAGTTTTGATGAAAAAAAGTTAATGGAAAACAAAAAACAGAAAAATAAAAATGTTCACCAGGAGGAACTGTAAATGGGGACGCACCTGGCTGCCCCTGTGGATATGCAGGATACGGAGGATTTGAATTATACGGCGCAGGATGTCCAGGTAATCCTTGTTGTCCAGGGTAGCCTGACTGCCCAGGATGTCCTGGATAGCCCGGCTGGGCCGGATAGCCCGGTTGAGCTGGATAGCCCGGTTGAGCTGGATAGCCCGGTTGAGCTGGATAGCCTGGCTGTCCTGGGTAGCCTGGATGTCCTGGTTGCGGCATGTGAGGATACCCATGAACTCCGTGATGCCCACCCTTTCACAATGAAAAATAAATTATTTATATTCTTCGGCAATGATCAACGAACAGAACACCAAACAGACCAAATTATTGAAAAAACTTTCAAGTAACCTGTTTCCTCAACTTCCTTTCTAACTTTCTTTGCTTTTTTTGTTCATCTCCAGAGTCGCTGCTACTACTGCTGCTTGAAGAAGAGGAGGACCTGCCTCCTTTGTAATGGGGATCACTATATTTTGTGTGGTCCTTGTGTTTCTTGTGTTCTTTGTTGTGCTTGCCTTTCTTGTGATGATCCATGATAAAATTCACTTATTAGTTTGTATTTTATTTAGAAATATCCAATTAACAAAACAAATGTTAAAGAAGAAAATTTAATCACACGACGAACAAAACACTAGAGTTGAAACAAACAGCTTTACTGTATCGTCTTGTTTATAAGCTCGATATTGTTCAACTCACTTACTCAACACCTTTAAAACCAGGTGCACGCTCAGTCGTAGTTCTCTAGCTGGCGAACGTGTACAAACAAATCGACGTTCGTAAATAAAAATAAACTACGTCACCCAGCTGGCTAGCGAACAGTCTAATCGAAGAAGCAGCAATAAAAATATCAAATCAACAAACCCGCAATTGAAAATGTTCACGAAATTACGATCGCACACAGCTTGCACGTAGCACGGTATAACATGCATGCATGCTTTCGCGCATGTACTCATACAACATATTTGTAGGA
>NW_008704741.1:0-1160 GCF_000326865.2 Helobdella robusta | reverse complement strand
CCGCTGCTGCTGCTGGTGGTACTACTACTGACGATGATGACGACGACGAAGATGATGATAATAACTGTCAAGATGACGATATCCAATGATGATAGAATGATGTTAATAAAAATTATACTGACGCAGATAACTATATACCATAACTAAAATTGTCGAGAATGATGAAGAAGATGGCGAGGACGATGATGATAACTCTGATGATGATTATGCTTGAAATGTTAAAATGGTTGAAAAGTTAGTATTTAGGATGGCGAAAATAATACAACTAATTATTATTATTATTATTGTCATTAATGTTGTTATTATTGTTATTTATTGTTGATGCTATTTTGTTTTTATTATTTGTTTATTCTTTGGGACTGGCTCTAACAGGTACGGATCTATTAGCCTGAGAGCGTTTTGAATGTAATAAGTTATTTACAACGGCATTAGTAACAACAACAACAATAATAATAATAAGAAGAAGAAGGACATTAACAACAATAGCAACAAAAATAATAATAATAATAATAACATTAGCAACATTAATAATAATGATAATACGATGAAGAAGAAGATGATTAAGATGATGACGACGATAATGATGATGATGACGATGATGATGATCACGATGATGATCACGATGATGATGATGACGACGATGATGAGGATGAATGAAGCGATGTTAATTTTATAGTTTTGCTGATAGATGGCTTAGTTTCAGCCATGATGATGATGACGACGATGATGGTGATTATGTTGATGATGGCGATGATGATGATGAAGAAGAAAATGATATTTATTACCTACATCATCATCACATCATCATCGCATCATCATCACATCATCATCATCACCATCATCATCATGAACAACAACTGCAGATTGCGTGATATATGTCCGAATGAATTACTGAGCAGTGGGCCTTGTTATTTTAGAATTTATTATTATTATTATTATTACTATTACTATTGTTGTTATTATTATTACTATTGCTATTATTATTATTATTATTACTAGTGTTATTATTATTATTATGTTATTATTATTATTTTATTATTAAAGCAACAGTTGTCCGCTATTTGTTGTCCATCAAAGAAAATACCGACTGCCCCGAATAACGGATGAATGGATGGATGGATGGATGAATGGATGGATGGATGGATGGATGGACGGACGGA
>NW_008704739.1:0-1161 GCF_000326865.2 Helobdella robusta | reverse complement strand
TTCTCTCTTTATCAGTTCTTCCTCCCTTCTCAACTCGCTAACAAAATGATGATGATAATGGTTGTGATGATGATGATAGTGATGATGATGGCGTGACGATGAGAATTATGATGATGATGGTCATCATCATCATCATCATTACATTCATCACCAACAACATCATCGTCATCAACTGCACTATTCTCATCAACAAAATCACCACAGCCGTCATCCTCAACATTAGCAGCGTCATCGCCACAACTACCACTACAATCATCATCATCATCGTCTCGTCGTCATCATCATCGAGACCTCATAAAGTAAGCCCTCTGTCTGCCCTGTCTAGCCCTCTCGTGAATTTGTATAATCTTAAGGGCATCCTCCATGCTCATTACTTGCTCCTCCTTTGTGGCATACATCGATTCCGGTTTAACGACCTGAATAAATGAATGAATGAATGAACAAGTGAATGAACAAGTGAAAGAATAAATGAATGAACAAGTGAATAAAAGAATGAATGGAGGAATGAGTTAATGATGGACGGATGAATGACGTATTACTTGCATGAATAGATGAATGAATGAATAAATAATTAAATCGGTAAATAGCAGCGGCCCGTGACAGAAGCAACAATAATTTTTAAAAATATATAAAAACAACAACAATAATAATAATAAATAGAAATAATAAAAGTGAATTTATTCCGAACAAAAACTCACGCGACAACATACAAATCCAGTCCATCACACGAACATCTCACCTGCGTCCATTGGTTTTCCGTCACCTCCATCATGACGTCACCGTTCTCTTGTCTTGTAGGTTTTGAAAGTGCAACCGGGTTTGACGGGTCGTAAGTTGTGGTGTCGTTCAGGGACAGTTCGCACTTGGGATAAGCTGGAAAAATGTTTTCATTTTTAAGCGCTCCTAATTTAATTCAGTGAAATGAATTCAAATTATTGAATGAAATTATTTTTAGCATTCTTTCCAATGAATATAATGCATTCATAAAAAAGATTACGGTGATTTTTGTAATATTTGCGTTTTGAAAGACAAAAACAGTTGATATTTTTTTTTCCATGTTTCCAAATGAAAAAAATTTATTTTGCATTTCAAATAATTAAGAAAATAAGAATAAGAAAAAATACGTGAAGAAACAATGCACAACTGACAGAAATTTCACAT
>NW_008704738.1:0-9612 GCF_000326865.2 Helobdella robusta | reverse complement strand
TAATAATAATAATAATAATAATAATAATAATGATGGTGATTGAAGATTTAGGATGATTGTTTGTTAAAAATACGATAATGTTATTGTGTTTGTTTATGACAATTATTCTTTATCATAGAACAATTCACAATCACATTTATGGAAAAAAATAGATCTTATAAGAATCAATCTTCGTTTTGCGTCCAGAGTCCTGGTTCCCCGAAGTAGGACGTAGATCTTATAAGAATATAACATCTTATAAATATTCAGATTCACTGCGGATGCCTCTTAGTATCATATGATATCTTTTAGTATCATATGATATCAGTGACGAAACGATCAATTAATCAACAATCCTCATTTACCATCCATTATGGGTAGGATAATATGATATGATTTTTTTTTCAGTTGAGATTTATGTAATATATAAATAATATTATTTAATTTTTGTTTCACTGATATCATATTATAAAAATAATGTTATTTAATTTCTGTTGCACTGATATCATATCATAAAAATAATATTATTTAATTTTGGTATCACTGATATGATATTTAAATAATATTATTTTTATATCACATAAATCTCAACCAAAAAAATGATGACGACTACTGCCTCAACTTATTCCTATCTACCGCGGTAAATTATTAAAAAGTTGCGATACATAATAATTATAATATAATATAATAATTATTAATAATTATAATAATTATTATTATGCAGATAATAAAAAATCAAGATCTATAATTTAAAATTATGATCTTGAATCATCAAGCGAAAAAAACAAAAATGCTTCTTTTTTAATAGATCACCTCAATTTTTTAACATTTAATAAAGTCACAAGTCATTATTTAAGTCACATTTTACAAAAAAAAATTAATATGTTGGGTTAGTTAGAAGGTTAATATTTTTTAAAAGTTTTAACGATGGTCGGATAAAAAACTTTTATGATAAACATGAAAAATGAATAACACTCCATTAGATTTCAATAAGAAGAATAATATAATAATTATTATATAATCAATTAAATATTTAAATTTACGCCTACTGATTGTCTGATTCAATCAATTAGTTTTCTATGAGACATATAGGAAACTGAATTTTAAATAAATCATGAATTTATTAAGAAGTTTACAAGTTATATTAGCAAGCAAATAAACATTGATATGATAAAAATGACAGCTGTTGGTGCGGATTGGTTAACGAAATTGAAAATTAGGAATGAATTAATTGTGGATCATCGTTTAAACTTTTTGAGCAAGCCAATCACAAAAACAATTTACACATTCTTTTTACTTTAACAGAAGAAACCAAACAAATTAAAATTGTAAAAAATCACAAGAAAATCAAAAGAAAATTAAAAAAACGAGATGAATAAATAAAATTACAACGTACTTCACCCACTGCGACATCTCGGGCTCCTCTGGTGGGTCTGCCTAAAATTAGGAGGTTGAAAATCTGCAAGAAATACCCCTCTACCTTGGAAGACAACCGAACAGATGTTTCAATAATGAAAAATTCTTCACAGCCTAACAATCAAACAAACAAAAGTCAATCAAACGCAAACAGGAGCCGCTAATTAATTTAAAATACCCCCAGCCGTTAGCTACACCATAATTACGATTAGTTTGCTATTAAAATGGTTAAATTTATAAAAAATAAAATTAAACGAGCGATCTCTGTGGTGGTGTTACATTGCGGAAACTTGTGTGTGTGTGTGTGAGTTCGACTGTTGGGCAGGCGACGATATTCTAGCCGGCGCGCATGCGTCAAACAATCGACATTCACTTTAGATGGATATTTAATGATTATTTAAACTCCTAAAGCAAAGGTCCTCTATTTTGATATTATGCAAATTGACAATAGCATTTGTCAATATTTTGAAAAATTATCTCTAATTAATTAAATTGTAATTGGAATTTAATTTTAATATGAATAAATAACATCCGTGCAATGTGATTGGTCCTTGAAATGATCAAAGGTCTATCTAATTACGGGTTCTTAGATACAAAGATTGTAAGGTAATGATTGTTTCCAACAAATTTTACAACTCCATGGACGAACCGCTGAGTTCGTTTGAACGATGGTATAGAACAATAAAAATTAATGATTCTTATATTTATACTTCTTTTCCTCCATCTAATCTCAATAGTGTTCTTCATAATCTATCTCTTTGTCTTTCTTAAATTATCGCTTGGTCTGACGCTATGTGTCTTAAACTTAATCCTTCTAAATTTGAATTAATTTGTTTCAATAAATCTAAACACTCTATAAACACTATTCCTCCTATTATCTTACCTGATTTTAAAACTCTTGATGTTTCTCACAAATTTCGTCTAATAACTAGACTATGTCTTTGATTCTAGCCTGTCTCTTTCTTTTCAGATTAATAGTGTTTAGAAGTTCTTACTTTCATCTATGTAGAATAAAAAAACTTTTCTTGATGATCCAACTCATCACCTTCTTGTCACTTCTTTAGTTTTATATAGGATTGACTATTCCAACTAGCTAAATCCATATATTATTAATCATTATGTAAGGCATACATACGTTAAATATATTATAAATTATAATTATATATGTACAAACTTCCACTTTAAAATATATACATAATGATCGTATGATTTTCAACTTATCGCCCCGGACCTTTATTCGTTTCGGACAAACCCTGGCAGATCATTTGGCTGGTTGAAGTCAACTCGCAGTAGATAAACTCGAACTTGACCAATTCAAGTCACAATTTTCCCTGACGGTATGAGGCAACAGCTTTCAAGAATTAGTTTTAATTGATAATTTTTTAAAAACTTTTTTCTCGAAAACAGCAAGTCTTGGTCTTTTTATTGATTCAAATTATCACTGCGTATGCGTGGTCATATAAAAAATTGGTCCATCGCTTGACTTTCTCAAATGTAGAAATCGAAATAGATTGGAAGATGACTCGACAAGAGGTTGGCGAGTGATCTTCCAATCAAAGAATGTCGCTTCATTCACGAGTTTATTCTTTCCAGACCGGACTATTGTACTGTAGTAGTATTCCTCACGGTCTGCCACACAAGTCAACTCCATTTTGACGATTCAGTCTAGCCAGGATGGAGCAGCCTAATTTGGTGTTGAACGTTAAGAAGTATGATCATGTCAGGCTTGTATTTTAAGAACTACCAATACATTAGGAACCACATTGGCTGTCGGTGAGGATTTCGTCAGCAAAAACTTAAGCGATCAGAACGGTTCTACATTAATTTTGTTTTTTAATTTCAATCAATGACCACTAGAATGATATTTTATTTAATTTTATTTTTTTTAAATTTTATTGAATTGTCTCTTAATAAATAATCTGTAACAACAGCAATGATATTAATAATAATGATAGTAATAATAATAATGTAATAATAATTACACACCCAGGGGTAAAATATTTCTAATCCATAATTTATACAAAAAAAAAATTCAATTTTTCTCAGTTGCGTAACAAGTATGAAGAGCTAACTGTCCAGGCATTAATATTTAATAATATAATTAAATAAATAATTTACATATTATATATTTATATATAATATTATAATTTATAATTACACTGCAGACATCACATCAGCATCAACATCCCATTACCATAACAGAAAATTAGGCCACCGTGAAATAAAAACATAACGTGAAATAATATATAGCACACACACACACACACACACACACACACACACACACACACACACACACACACACACAAACCAACAAACAAACAGGTACATATAATTACACACACACACACACACGCACAAATCTTCCAAATCATTTATCGACGTCCTTATAAGATGACTTCTCGAAGACCTTCGGCCTATACCTCTTCGGCTTCCTGCACCATTTCAAATAAATAAATATTAAATATTGTAACTGATGTTCATCAATAGTAATTTATAATTATTAATTATTATAACGACAATAAAAATAATTTTTTTTATAAAAAAAATGCTTCTTCAACCAACCAACTAACCATCCATCCATCCATCCATCCAACCAACCAACCTAGCAGTTCCTCTAATATTAGCAGGGGTCATGTTCCTCCTCTGCAAACTGTCAACGAGGTCTTTCATCACGTGACCTTCCGGCTGTGAAATCATCATCACAGTCACCATCACCATCATTATCACTATATATGACCATTCAAACCACACGACAATCATCACCACCACCACCTTCAGCAATCTCAGCGACCCCTCGAGTTCGTCGGTCAGCTTGATTGGTGGTTGTGGCTCGACGAATCTGGACTTGCCCAGCTTTCTCGGCCTCGTCATCATCCTCTTCTCATTCATCCACTCCTTCCTCGTCTTCCTGGCCGCTCTCTCCATCTCTTGGCGGTGCAGCTGCTTCTTCAGGGATTTCAATCTAATGGTGGTGGTGGTGATGGTAAAGATGATGGTGATGATAATAATGGTGAAGGAGATGAGGATGGTGAAGATGGTAGTGATGATAATAATGATGAAGGAGATGATGATGATGGTGGCAATGATAAAAATGGTGAAGGAGATGATGATGATAATGATGATGGCGATAATAATGGTGAAGATGATGATGATGAGGGAGATGAAGATGATGGTTGGTTGAATAATCATTCGCTATCTACTTAAGCATGTAGCTGGCTTATTTGTTGTACAAATTTATGATGCAGTTCAGCAGCACATCCACCAACACCCAGGGCATCGAACCGGAACTGAACCGTAATCGAAAACCGTTAAAAACCAAAATTTTGCTCGGAACAAAAACCGTAACCGAGCCGAAATATTGTTTGCTAGTTTAACCGAAACCGAAAATCGTAACGAAATAAATAACGGTTCGATGCTAAAAACCTAAAAGGAAATATTTTTGTCAAAGTCATTAAAAAAATATTTAGATAATATTTTGTCTTTTAAAATTATATGTTAAAAATAATTTTTGTTATTAATTTCGTATTATTCACAATCTAAAATTTAACTCAATTTGACATTGTGGTGATAGTTCGTACGTCCGTTACATGCGTTTAAGAAACTATGCTTGAAAAAATTAAGTTTCGGAGCGAAACCGAAAACCGAAAAAAACGATATTATTTCAGGAACGAAAACCGGAACCGAACCGAAATTCATTTTGCTGAATGAACCAAAACCGTAAACCGAAAAGAAAAAAATGCCTGGTTCGATGCCCTGCCAACACCCCACTCACTAAGCCACCAAATACAACACGACGTGGTGATTTTTGCATACTTGAATTTTTCCGACTTCTCAAGAGCTTCCATCTTCTTCTTCCTCCTCAGCTCCTTCTCCGCCACTCTCACCTTCATCATCTTCTTCCTCTCTCTCTCCGTCTTTTTGTTATCTCTCCTGACTGGCGCGTTGTGTGATATCCCTATCCTGTTGCCCTCCTTCTCATCATCGTCGTCGTCATCTTCGTCGTCGTTTGATCTGCCCGGCATGATGCCGCCCAAGCCCTGCGACATCTCCTCCAGCCAGGTTTCCTTCCAACACGGTGACGAGTGGGTGTTCATCATCGTCATCATCATCGCCATCATCACCGTCCTCATCGTCATCGTCATATATTCAAACTCGTAGACTAGCATACGCATAAAAAGAGTCATCATCATACTACCCACAATCATCATCATCACTTCACAATCATCATCTTCATCACCACCATTCCTACCCCACCACCATCATCATCACTACCCCACAATCATCATCATCACTTCACAATCATCATCATCACTACCCCACAATCATCATCATCACCTGGGTGGGCATTTCATCCTTGGTGGGGAACATGGCATCAGTGGCGTTGTAGATCCTCCTCTCCTCCTTCTCCTTCTTCAACTCCGCCTCCAACACATCACTCAACACCTTCTGCATGTGTGCATGTGTGTTTGTGTGTGTGTGCGTGTGTGTACTTACTCAGATTGAAAGACCAGCCGCCAGCCAACTAATCAAACAACTGCGTTCATTCACTTCCTCACTCATCCAACAATTCACTCATCCAACAATTCACTATTTCATTCACTCATATATTCATTCATTTGATAAAAAAGAATCATTTGAATACCCACAGTTTCAATCTTCATTTGTTCCACTCACTCACTAAATCATTCATCCATCCATCCATACATTCATTCATTCATACATTCATCCATACATTCCTTCAAAGAGAATCGTTTGAACATCCAAAACCATAATTTTCCCAGTTGTTCATTTGTTCATTCAATTACTCATTCATTCATTTATTCATACACTCATCAATGCATTCATTCACCTCTCCCTGCATTCGGTCACTCATCCAATCATTTATCCATCCATACACGCATTCGCTCAATCACTCATTAATCCACTCATTCATCCATGCAATCATTTACTCACTCCTTCAATCATTCATCCATCCATGCATTCATCCACTCACTCCTTCAATCATTCATCCATCCATGCATTCATTCACTCACTCCTTCAATCAATCATTCCTTCATCCATCCATCCAACCACCCAACCTGATGATCTTGGAAGGATGGATTGTAGGATATCCCTGGGTGAGGAAGTGGGATGGCGCCGGCTGCACTGCTCTTCTTGCCGAAGTTTCGAGGGGGCTGCATGGATGGATGAGTTAGTGAATGAATGGATGGATGCATGGGATAGTGAGTGAATGGATGCATGGATGGAATAGTGAATGGATGGATGAATCTACAATGAACCAACGGATAAATAAGGATGAATAAATGATCGACTGAAAACTAAATGAACAAATAGATAAAGGGAGAATGCATCGATTGACGGGCAAAGAAACAGTGGATGAGTGAATGTATTAATGATGGGTGAATGGGGAAGAGAATGAATCGTTCTGTCATGCTTTTTATAGAATGACAGAACGATTGAAGTGATGACGTAATAAACAAATAATCATCATCATCATCACCATGTATCATCACGATCATCATCATCATTACCTCGTAACATTATCATCATCATCACCACGTATCATCATCATCATCACCACCATCATCACCTTAATAGGCATCTTCCTACAAACTCTCCTACTATGCACGAAGACATCTCCCTCGGGAAACCCGGAATCTATTTTTAATTTATTCTAATTTATTCTAATAATATATGTCTATATTTTGTTTTTATGGGAGTGAACCCTAGATAAGCATTTATTGCTAGGCTGACTCGTTCACTTTTTTGTGAATAAAATGGATTAAAAAAAAAATATCGGTAAACAATGAAGCTGATTGGCCGAGCCGATTGAATTATCATTAGTATCTAATTATCATGAAATGAATAATTAATTGATTGATTGAAAAAAACAACACTCCAACAACATCATCCTTGAAAACTACAAAAAATGAATGCATGAGTGAATGAATGAAAGAACAAAAAAGCAACATTATCATCATCACCACCACCACCATTTCCTCCATAACATACCATCTTTCTTATGCCATATGTCGTAAAACTTCATCTCACCACCATCGTCAACATCCAGCGGGTCTTTGTACTTCAGTTCGAACAATTTCGCTTTTGGATTTTCTTTCGGCGCTCGAGAACTAGGTTAACAACAATAATAAAAATAATTAACAATAAAAATAATAATAATTATAATATTAATAATAAAGTCAACTACTACCACTACTACTACAGACAAGTGTAATTCAGTGTCCTGATTAATATTATTAACATTAACAATAATAATAACAATAATAATAAGCTATGTATAGGGCATTATAAAATATTACATAATAATATTATTACTATTATTCTTATTATCACCATCATCATCATCACCACCTCTTAATTGGTTTGATGTGTGAATCGAGTGAATGAATTGATGAGTGGCACTCCGCACTCCTACTCTGCCGTCTGCTCCTCCTATCTGGCACCTCCTCTGCAGGGGTGAGTGAGAGAATGAATGAGCGACCGAGTAAAAAATGGATAAATGATTGAACGAATGAATGAAAATGAACAAGTGAATGAAAAAGTAAATGAATGAATGAATGAATGAACATCAACATGGTCAACCTTTGGTGGCTTCCTTTCCAAAGAAAAAGATCTCTTCATCATCCTTCTCACTGATTGGTCCTCTATAATAATAATAATAATAATAATAATAATAATAATAATAATAATAATAACTGCTTCAACCAAACTCAATGATTCCCAACGAAAACATCACACTCATTAAATAACTATTCATTTAAATTTTATACTCTTAATCATCTGATTTGATTTTATTTCGGTCACAATATTTCTAAAATTAACATTTTTATAGTAAAAAAATTATTGAAATTTAACAAGCCAATGTTTTAATCCCAACGTATTCAATCTTAAGTCACACATTGAAAGAGGCATGCCAAGAGGAGGGGGAATACGGGACTGCCACCCCCACAATAGATATTTTTTGAAGCTAAAATTAAATGCCCCAATGCGCACCTCACTATTACTATATAATGCTTGCAAGGTAGAACTTGCCTGGCTTGAACTTGGTTGACAGCCACAAAGTTCGAAGAAGATCTCAATATTAAATTTCATACAATGCCAAACATTTAATTCAACCAATCAGTTATAATTCTTCTTTTTTTGTGTGTTAAGCAAGGGAATGGCTCTTTTAAAGCATGAAAAATTAATTACACCAACAAACGCTCTCATTTGCAAAGAGTCAACTATACTCTTACACGCTCGCACATGCCTACATATGTACACCGTATACCGCTCTGTATAATAACCAAAAAAACATCCTATTGTGTATTACCGTATCAAAAATATCAACAAAACAATATCTCTTGTAGACAAATTCCAAAAAAGAAAATATATTTAATTTTAATATTTAAAATTTTATCATTAATTTTATTCAATCTGATTCAAAGCTTTAAAACATTTTTAAAATAATTATTAAACTATTAAATTAAATTAATTAAAATTAAAAGCAAAAATTTGCATCAGAAGTTCAGATGGGGGTAGGGCGGGCTGGCCACAGGACGGGTTGGAGCACAAGACCCGTCAACAATTTTGCTCTTCATTTAAAATTATGAAGCAGAATAAAAAAATGCAAAAATTATGACACCCAGTTCTGTCATCCAGTCTTTTATTCTCCAAATATTCCTCGACCTCCTTCTTGGAGGAATGTTTCCGCCATGATGACTTTCGCTTCTTACTCACTCTTCTCTTCTTTAAAGATGGCGACGGGCTGCTCATTCTTGTCCGGAGACTGTTTTCAATTATTTAGATTTAAATTGAAGTTCTTAAGATTAAAGTTTCGACCTAAAAGCCCTAACTATCGCCCAATGTTTACAATTGAAAACACGTGAAATAAGATAAGCATAGAAGAGTGACTGGTTTGAAATGTGGTTTTAAAATTCATAAAATTTCTACAATTTTAAATAATAATATTAATAATTATATATATATATATATATATATATATATATATATATATATATATATATATATATATATATATATGTTGGTAATAGACCATAATTTTTACAATATTCTATAAATTCTACCGAATGTTTGGCGTTAATATGTTTGTAGTTCGTTTTTTCGATTTTTCTCACTAAAGTTTTTCGGTGAACGTTTAGTTTATTAAAATTCAAAATAAACTTATTTTTCGAATTCAGGCTGCAAATAAGC